>NC_134572.1:169681919-169990448 GCF_050947875.1 Dermacentor variabilis | reverse complement strand
AGTTGTGTGTAATGTGTGTGTGACCTATACGGAGACGGCAGATAATAACTTCCTTGAAACGCTTCTGGTGCACGCATGACTTCCATTCACCTAGAACTGGTTTTATTAATTGTAGCTTGTTATTTATTTCGCTGTTCCAACTGGACTGCCATTTTTTCCTTGCGTTACTATGCAGTAAGTTCATGCAATCTCTATAGGGCATATTTACATTCTTAATTTGTTTACCGTAAGCTTGAGCAGCGCATAAATCCGCTCTTTCATTGCCTTTTATGCCGACATGGCTTGGTACCCAGCAGAGCCTGATGTTTTGGCCTTGAGCTGTGGCTGCTGTAATGCTGTGTATGAGGTCTCCAAGCAGAGGAGCCACTGCATTTCCAGAATGAAAGGCCCTGAGCACACTCAGTGAGTCTGTGTAAATAACACTATTGGTGAGTCTCTCATTTACTATTTTTTCTATGGCTACACAGATGGCATAACATTCCGCAGTGAAGATGGAAGCAAACTGTGGAAGTCTTACTATTTTATTCCAATTCCCCTGTACAGCTGCGCTTCCTACATAAGCATCTGTTTTTGAACCGTCTGTGTAAAAAGCTGCAAAATTGCTGTACTTTTCTTCAAGTGTGAGGAATTCTTGTATTATATGTTGTTGCGGAATTTCTTTTTTACGGAAGTGTGTTAGAGTGAAATCACAGATTTCAGGAAAATTGTGCCATGGCGGCAGTGGACCTCGCCTTTGGGCAATGTTGGGCAATATGTTTAGCATGCCGAGATTTTGGCACATCTCTTCGAAACGCAGGAGGAGTGGCCTAATAGTTTGTGGTTTGTTGTTAAACAGTGTTCTTGATGGGCACTTTGTAACTATGGGGTAACATAGGTGTTTGGGAAGCGAACGGATCTTTAGAATGTACGAGTTTGTGAGCATGGCTCTTCTATCTGTAAGTGATGGTTCATTGGTTTCTACATGGAGACTGTTTATGGGTGATGTCCTGTATGCACCAGTGGAGAGACGCAAACCTAAATTATGTACTGGATCTAGCCGTTTCAGGTACGATGGTCCTGCTGACCCATACACTATACATCCATAATCCAGGATAGAGCGTACTACAGAGCGGTAAATTTGTAAGAGACAAGTCCTATCGGCGCCCCAGTGTTTTCTCGATAGCACTTTGAGTATGTTCAGGGACTGAGAAGCTTTCTTTTTCAAAGCATTTATGTGAGGCAGGAAGGTGAGCTTCCTGTCAAATGTTACACCTAGAAATTTATGTTCATTTTTTACAGGCAGATCTATTTCGTTCAGGTGTAGGGTGGGATCTATTTGTATGCCTCGTCTGAGTGGGAAAAGAATGGCCACCGATTTCTGTGGGGAGAAACGGAAACCATTTCTGTCTGCCCATGTTACGAGTTTGTTTATTGTTAGCTGTATTTGTCGTTCGCATGTTGATATGTTCGAGGATGTGCAAGCTATCTGGAGGTCATCTACATAGAGAGAATACATAACGGATCTTGGGATTATTTTCCTGATAGAATTCATTTTTACAATGAAGAGTGTTGTGCTCAAAATACATCCCTGAGGTACTCCATTTGCCTGGATAAAATTCTTTGAAAGGGTTGAGCCAAGGCGGACATGAAATGTACGGTTAGACAAGAAGTCCTTCAGACAGTTCAACATCCTGCCGCGGATGCCTAGTTCAGCCAGGTCCTGAATGATCCCAAACCTCCACGTTGTATCATATGCCCTCTCTAAATCGAAGAAGACAGATAGACAGTGTTGCCTGTGTATAAAAGCTTCACGAACAGTGTTTTCAAGACGGACAAGGTGGTCGGTGGTGGAGCAAGCCTTTTTAAAACCGCATTGATGGACATCTAGGAGCTTCCGGTCTTCTAACACAAATGTTAATCTGATATTCAATAGACTTTCAAAGGACTTTGCTAGACAGCTAGTCAGAGCTATGGGCCTATAGCTGCTAGGGAGTGTGAATGGTTTTCCGGGTTTTAATAAAGGAACAATAATGGCCATCTTCCAGGCTTCGGGAAGCTTCCCCGATACCCAAACTTTGTTAAAAAAATTTAAAAGTGCTTCCACAGCCGGTTCAGAGAGATGAGCTAACATATGATAATGTATTTTGTCTGGGCCAGGTGCAGTTTGCTTACCAGCAGACAGTACTCTATTAATTTCCTGAACTGTAAGTAAGTTATTATATGGTTCATTTGTACCGCCACTTGTCGGCAGTCTTTGTCCTTCAGCTGTGTTTTTGTATTTCAGGAATGATTCTGAATAGTGAGATGAACTGGAGACCGCAGAAAAATATTCACCCAGAATATCTGCCTGTTCTTCTATATTTGTCTGTGTGCCAGGGTCAGAGAGAAATGGAACCGTGAATGGGGAGTAGCTGCCATTTATCTTTTTTACCATCTCCCACATTTGTTTTGATGTAATTGTGCTATTTATTGAGGACACGTAACCTTGCCATGAAGTTTTTTCTGCATTACGGCGAATATACCGGGCTTTTGCTCTGAACTTTTTGAACTTGATTAAATTTTCCTGCGTTGGGTACCTACGAAAAATTCCCCAGGCCTTGTTTTGTCTCCTTTTTGCGTCTCGGCATTCTTGTGTGTACCAAATTTTGTGATTCTCTTTTACTACTCCTGAAGACTGAGGAATTGCCAGGCGTGCAGCGGTTAAAATACAGTTGGTGATAGCTTCATTCAGTTCATCTATGCTTAAATTATCGGAAACTATTTTATCTAAACTGGCCCTTTCTTTAAAAAGTGCCCAGTCGGCTAAATGTAACTTCCACCGTCGTGGTTTTGTTGGGATGACTTGTGGTGGAGAGGTTAGGCTGATTAATACAGGCAGGTGATCGCTGCCGTATGGGTTGTTGATGACATCCCATTTAAAATCGTTAAAAACAGAGGGTGAACTAAAAGACAAATCTATGGAACTCATTTTTCCCGTGCTCGGAGAGCAGTATGTACTTTTGCCGGTGTTTAGGAGGCAAACATTATTACTTAAAATAAAATCTTCTAAAATACGGCCTCTCGCATCAGTGTGTGCACTTCCCCAAAAACCGGAGTGGGCGTTGAAATCACCAACAAGCAGGTACGGTTCTGGTAGTTGTTCTAAAAGGGTTTCTAAATCATTAAGTGTTACTGTTAGGTGTGGCTCAAGATATATATTGCATATTGTGATCGTCTTAAAATGGATGACAGTGACAGCAACGGCTTCGTATTTGGTTTTAAGTTTGATTTCTTGGGCTGCAATACCAGTCTTAATTACAGTAGCAACACCTCCAGACAGTCTGCTTGCGTGTTCTCGGTCAGACCGAAAAACATTGTACTTGTTTAAAATGTTTTTTTGTTTGGGGCCTAAGTTGGTCTCCTGTAAGCATAAAGCCACTGGGGACAGTGTGTTTAACAGTTCTTTTATGTCACTGTAGTTATTTATTAGTCCTCGGCAGTTCCACTGTATAAGGAACGCCATGTTTGATGAGTGTAGTTAAATTTAGGATGCTGCTTTACGGGGTGCCAATACTGGGGTTTTTTCTTTTTTTTTTCGCTCCAGGGAGCTGTGCTTCTGCTGAAGCAGAGGCAAGTTTTGTGTTATGTCCATTGCCTCACTAGAGGCTCTGGACTTCCGCGGTGAACCCGCGGGTGTACGGTTAGTGGGCTTCTCTCGACTGGGGGAAGCCTTGCGGGCGGCCGACTGAGAGGCCGGCGCGCCTTTGTTCAGAGGTGGCAGAGCAGCCTTCGCTGCGTCTGCCGGGGGCGGGAGTGGCCCTGCCTCAGGCTTTGCCTGGGCAGTGGCCGAGGCCTGGTGTGGTGTGCCGCCCCTGCGTACCACATCGGCGAAATTTGTTTTTGCTTTAAATTGAAATGATGAGGAGTGTCGTTTTCGCGCCTCTTGATAAGTTATGTTTTCCTTGGTCTTTATCGTTATAATTTCTTTCTCTTTCTTCCAGGTCGGACATGATCTCGAGTACGCGGGATGATCCCCTTCACAGTTCGCGCACAGTGGTGCAGCGGTACAGTCCACGGATTCATGAGCATTTGATGAACATTTGGCACATGTTTGGCGGCCACGACAGCTCTGAGAGCCATGGCCGAATCTTTGGCATTTGAAACATCGTCTCGGATTTGGAATGTATGGTCTTACAGTTATTCTAAGATAGCCTACTTCTATGGATTCGGGGAGTTGGCTGGAGGCAAAGGTCAGGATTATGTGTTTTGTAGGTATTTCCTTGTTGTCTTTTCGGATTTTGATACGATGGACTTCGGTGACATTCTGGTCTTTCAGACCATCCAACATCTCTTCTTCAGAAAGGTTCAGGAAATCGTGCTCAGATATTACTCCTTTGACTGTGTTTAGTGAACGGTGAGTAGTTACGGTTACCCGGACGTCTCCAAAGGACACTAAAGTTGGGAGTTTCGAGTATTGTGCTTTGTCTCGGATTTGGAGGAGTAGGTCGCCACTGGCTAGCTTCGTCACCTTGTAGCCAAGGCCCAGGGCGTAAGTCAGAGATTTTGATACTATGAATGGGGACATTTTTCGAGCTGGTTGATCTGGATCTTCACTATGTATGACATGATACCTGGGGAAATGTTCGTTTGTTTTTTGGAAGCATTGGGAAGTTATGTCCTCGGTCCGCACTCTTTTTGGAGTGCGATCATTTTCTGGGGGAGGTGGAGCCATAAAGTGCGTTTAAAGTTCGGTCATGATGCCAGCCGCCCACCATGGAGCCCAACGAGGGGACGGGACAGGAACTCGCAAGCAAGTTCTGCCCACGCCAGCTGTACACCTCAACTATAACCTAATACGACATAACCAAGGTAGGTTAGTCACACAAGGTTAACCCTTGCCACCTACAAAAAATTGAAGTGAACAGAAGATACAAGAAGACAGGACAGGTGTGAAAGACGAGGGTAAAGTAAAAGCGTATAGAGGGAGAAGACAGGAAAAGGTGACTGCCGATTTCCCCCGGGTGGGTCAGTCCGGGGGTGCCGTCTACGTGAAGCAGAGGCCAAAGAGGTGTGTTGCCTCCGCCGGGGGGCCTTAAAGGTCCAAACACCCGGCCTAAGCTCAACCCCCAGGATCCCCTTTTCCCCGGACACGGCTAAGCCGCGCACGGCTACACGCGGGAAGGTCCAACCCTCGTGTGCTCGGGTACGTGGTGTCGCAACACACCAAATGCCTGCTTACGCAGACGCCCCTGCGGGGGGGGGGGTGCTTTGTGAATCGCCTCGACTTTAGCCTTTAACGCGTAGATGCCATTTGCATCTATTCGGTGTCCCAAGTACTCCAGGCTCTCTTTGAAGAACTGACATTTGTCGTCTTGTATACGCAGTCCCGCTTTTGACAGTCGGTGGAGAACCTCCATGAGGACTTCATGGTGCTCCTCTGCTGTTTCGCTGGCCACAAGGATGTCGTCGAGGTATGCCGCTACTTGGCATAGACCTGCAAGCACTGTATGAATTGCTCTTTGAAATAATCCGGTTGCTACCGACACACCAAACGGCAAACGTCGCACTTTGTTCAGGCCCTTTAATGTAATTATCGTGAGCACTTCTGCTGTAACGTC
Organism: Dermacentor variabilis; assembly: GCF_050947875.1. Classification (NCBI taxonomy): domain Eukaryota; kingdom Metazoa; phylum Arthropoda; class Arachnida; order Ixodida; family Ixodidae; genus Dermacentor; species Dermacentor variabilis. Next base: position 169,984,872 of record NC_134572.1, on the reverse strand, counting down.
ATCAACTGCAAGTTGCTGGTACGCTTGCGTCAAGTCAATTTTAGAAAAAACGGCCTTTCCGCAACTTTGCGAAAAGTTCCTTGCTAGTAGGTAAAGGATAAACGTTGTTCCTTACCGCTTGGTTTACTGTACTTCGATAGTCGCCGCATATTCTTAATGACCCATCCTTTTTACGGACGATAACCACAGGGGTGGTCCATTCTGAGTACTGCGTCGGTTGTAGGACACCTTGACGTTCCAGTTTTTCCAGTTCTGTGAGCACGTCATCCTTGAGCGCGAACGGAATGCTGCGGCATTTTAAGAACTTCGGCTGGGCGTCCTTCAGCTCGATGTGTAGTGGTGGCAGAGCAGCACCTGAAAATGTTTTGCCAGAACACCCGGAAACTTTTTGATAAGGGCTTCTGCCTTTTGATCGATGCTGCGAAGCCCAGTGATAATAGTGTTCAAGACCGTGAACCAATCACGACCCAAAAGCGTGCTACCTTCGTTTCTTACAAGTATCGGCAGCTCGAAGTCTTGTTCTTTGAATTTGACCGGAAGTCGGAAGTGTGGCTTTTCCGACGACGTCCAATCCTTCGTTAGTCCAAGTTACGAGCATAGTGTCCGATTCTTCAAGCTTTATGTGCCTTGCCACTCTCAGTTTGCTGAACGTGTTTTGACTGATAATCGATCTAGCTGCTCCCGAGTCGACTTCCACGGGCACTAGTTCCCCGCCTATACTTACAGCCACCATAAACTTGGGTCAACCGCTAGTCACTTGACTAATATTTAGCATGTCATCATGCCCAGTTTGCTCCGCGTTTGGTATATTTTCTAACTGGTGGTTAACCTGACCTCTTTGTTTCTTTCGGCGCGCTTTGGCCAAGTGCCCTTTCACGGAACAGTTAAAGCATACTGCGATTTTAAACCTGCAACGGTATCCAGCGTGGTTGCCCAAACACCAGAAACACTGCCGTTTCAAGTGCTGGCTTGAAGTTTTTTCATCTTTCCCATTCTTATGCTGCTTCATGTGTTGCCTGTCCACTTCAGCTGTCAAATCTGGGACGTCCTGACGTAGGCCGCCCATAACCCTTTGATGTTTTGCAGCAGCCTCTGTCGTCACTGCTAGATCGTAGGCAGTCTTAAAAGTTAAATCTTTCTCGGCAACAAATGTTGCTGCACAATGCTGTCGGAGATTCCGAAAACCAACCGGTCCCTTAGCATTACGTCAAGAGGAAGCTGGTTGTTGTTGAACCCGTAGTTCTCGGCTAGCTTACGTAAAGCTATACCGTAGTCTGCGACAGATTCGGCGTCATGCTGACCTCGCTTCGAGAACACGTACCTTGAATGTAGCTGGGATGGCTTTGGGTTGATGTGGTTCTTCACAGCTTTTGCGATGGGCTGGTAGTCAGCGACGAGGGTAGCTATCAGGGAGTACGTATCCTCCCCACAGCAGCTCAGCAATACTGTCCTCTTATCGGCGTCTTCCGTGCGCTTGTTTGCTGTGCAGCATAGCTCCATACGCTTCACGCAATCATCCCATGAAGAGTTTCCATTTAAGTGAAATTCGCCGACACGAACGCCGAAGGCCATCTTGCCGGGAACACGGGCACAACCCACGCGGGCACAACCGTGCCTCGTCGCCAGTGTAATTACCGATGTGGACGCAGCAGCAGATTCCTTTATTGCACGAAAAACTAGGGTTTATGTAGGCACGGTGCATCGTTTATCGGCACACGTGTGATGGGTTTAAACACGGAAGACATGCGCACAAGATAGCCAACTCAGTCACGTCGCTCTGTTATCACATGTACGAATAGGAGTATGAAGTTAAACATTGAAAAAAAACACGGTAATTTTACGAGTAACAAGGAAGACTAGCTCGTGTATTTTTACATACCAGCTTCAGAACAATAATATTTTGGAGGTGGAGTCCTATAAATACCTTGGGGTTACGCAAACAAATAAATTAACCTGGTCGAAACACATATCTGAAACTACAGCTGCTGCGCTTCGAAAACCGTCGTTTCTCAAGCGAATACTTGGGACTGCTCTTGCGAGTACTAAACAGCTTGCATATAACAACTGCTTAAGAGCTAAACTTGAATACGCGGTGATAGTATCGGATCTGCATTATAAAGAAGACATCGTACAGTTCGAGTGTGTACAAAGAAAGGCTATACGGTTTATTTTTGGCTAATATAAAGGACATCATTCACCATCCATGCTAATGAAACAGCATAACATGTACACTTTATAATCCCGATGGAAAGTTAGTCGCCTCATCTTTCTTAACTATTGCCTGCAAGGAAAAATAAAAACGAACTTGCCTAATTGTGTCAAAGCTCATTGTATCAGGAGGACCAGACGCACGCAGGAGCATTCACTGGCACGAAATTTAGCTCGCACTAACACATTTAAAAATATATTTTTCCCTAGAACTGTATCCGATTGGAATGCCTTACGGCTTCATCTGTTTCAGACCTGTAATATTGCAATATTGTAATATGGTAATATTGGAACGACACATCCTTGTTTCATGAGATTTTGGTTTGGTTTCTCGATGCTTGTCGTTATTTGATTGCTTTTGATTGCCCGTTTTTGTTTATCTGCTAATATTGTACGAATCTGCTTGCTATTTCTTGTTTTGTAAAGGCGGTAACTGGTGACACGCGCGTGGTAGAAACAAAATGCCATACTAAAACGGTGCTGCCACGCACGGAAGTGACGTCACAGTTATGACCCCGTGAGTGTGACGCTTAAACAAGTATGGCGTGTTCCGGTTTATAGTTTTGCGCGCGCTGCTTCAGCTGCTTCAGCTTTACAGCTGAGCTAAAGCACAATTTTACGGTTTCTTACTGTATTGTGTGCTCTACCGTTATACTCAGAGGCACAGGCTGGAGCCCCTTTCTTTTATAGTTATCTTTGAGCTCCCAAATAATATATGTATTGTGTGCTATTCCTGTTATACGTAGTGGCACGGGAGGGGCTCATGTTGATTAATATAATTTATTTATTTATTTATTTATCTAATTTTGCTATATTTCTTTTATCTTTGCCCCCACTTTAACGTATGCCAGAAGGCAGGCGCGGTCAGATTATGTGGAAAGGCATTTAGCCAAACTAGAAAACATGGTTTTCACGAATGCAACACTGTATCCATGGAATAGACATACAAATTACATTAAGGCAGCTTCGGTAGTGGCTGACAACGCAGGCAAGCTAATCACCTGCGCAACTACACGTAGCGCCAGGATAGTCGAAGCGGAGGAGGTCGCTGTTGCGCTGGCGGCGGCTGAGAGCTATCGAAAAAACAAATCAATGGTCATTTTAACGGATTCAAAAGAGACATGCAGGAACTACACAAAGAGTAGAATCTACAGGGCTGCCTTAGCTATCCTCCGCAAGGCAGAACACCTCAGACACACCGCAACCAGCAAACTAATCTGGATTCCGGCACACACGGGGATAGAAGGAAATGATAGGGCAGACAGCTTGGCTCGCGAGATCACGTACCGAGTCGAACGGCCACACGCCCTGGGACAGCACTTCACCGTGGAGATGGACTATTCAGAGTTACTGAACTACCACAGAGGCAAGAGAATTAGATACTCCGTGCCACACAAAGCCTTAACACAGCAAGAAGCAGCTAGTTGGCGGAGGCTACAAACGGGAACCTTCTCTAACTTACATATACTAAGCAAGATGTATCCTACACAATTTAGGAACACGTGCCCGTGGTGCGGGGCAACCCCCACGCTTTACCATATAATCTGGGAGTCTAAACGTAACTACACATTCCACCAACACAAAACCCCTTAGTGCGGAGCAGTGGGAGAGCCGGCTCACCAGCTGCGAGCTCGCCGCCCAAAGGCCAATGGTGCAGCACGCAAGCGAAGCAGCGCGGCTCAGTGGAGCCCTGGACTAGGGGCCCAATTCTGCTAAGAAGGTCTAGCGTCTGAAGCGATGAAGACGAAGACCGAACGCTAAACCCTTAATGGACCAAATAAAGTTTTCTCTCTCTCGCTCTCTAGTTAGTTGCGCTGGAAGAACCGCACGGTGTTCGAGCTTGCGATCACGAGCGACACTTGGGCGTAATGCTGGAGCAGCTCGTTTCCTTATACCTTGCAGCGCGTTTATAGTTGGCAATGTGGTCTTGTGCAGCTCCTGTTACGTTTTTCAGGGTTGTTTCTCTGGTTTATTGAATTTGCTGTGGTGAATGATGCACATGTGGGCTCTCGGTTTGGCAGCATTTTTTTATCTTATGGTAAAAACGTTTCAACTCGTTTTAAATGCTTCTTGCTTCAGTTGCCGCTTAGTGTTGCGCATCGATCGCGAAAAAAATTATTTCATCCTCCGTGGGATTGCTGCTGCAGATATTGCCCGAGTAAGTGAACTGTGACAAATTTTTTATGGCACTTGATGTCTCATTTACCTCTACTGTTTCCTGTCTTGCATGGTCATACTGTTTCCCTGTTTATCTCGGATTTTGGTGGCTAGCGAATCACAATTTGCTTGAGCACCTGCTCGCCACAGTTCAAAAGACACATGTTGAGCAACCCGAATGTAAACTATGAAGACAAATATTGAAGAACGCGGCCCAGCCGCTCACAGTACTACTCTGGCTCAATTTTGTTGTAAAGCTTGGTTGTCTTGAAGAGAAAGAAATTTTCTTAAATTTATTCCAGCTAGTTTGCTAAGCCGCTATTTAGTATTGCTTCTTTTCATGGCGCTATGTGAGGTACCAGGTTTGCGCAAAAGTTCCTCGCAACTTGTTTGAAAACACGACGTAGGTTCATTGCAGGAACGCGCATTATGTTATAGTTGTGAGATGCCCACCTATATGACCGGTGTGGGTTTGCACGTCCATGCATGCCACTCTCAAGCAAATGCCAAGTTTCCATTGTATGAATCTTCCTTCAATTCGCTGCACTTTCCTGCACTTCGCAGGGCTTGTTTGGGTAATCCCTTGGTCTGTGCAATAGAATGCTCATAGGTCTTGAGCCTTACCCTGATCCTCTTGTCTAAAAAAACCTTTTAGACATTGCATTAGGGAGTATACCTGGGTGATAATGTGACAATTTTGACTCTCTAACCTTTCTTTTCTCCTATCTTTATCAGTTAAGTTGTCAACCACGGGTGACTTTGTTCGAACAGAGTGCCGTGCAGTGACAGAAATTCCCATAACCAAAAGAAAATCTCTGAAGGAGATCTTCAAGACTGACCAGGACTTCATCTTGGGCAAGTTGGCGAAGTCTACGACACATTGTTTTTGTGCAGAAAAAGATATTTACAGAGGAAGGACACATGAAACTGGGAACTAACAACTGATTTAATGATACAAAGGATGCAACATAGGGTACAAATTTTGCGCACACGCAAGAGGCGAATGTTGTGACAGTGCTAGTTTGTCTATAAGTGCTACAAATCGGCATTTAACAAGTGCACCTCTGGGGAATTAAGGCAATTGAAGTGCTATGAACATGTGCACGATCTTTCTGATAAAACATACGTTAGTGAGCTCATGTGGTGTTCTATTGCTACTCCTGCCGAGGATCATAATGTGCGAAAGCACGGCTCACATGACTGGGCCTTGCTATGTGCGCTGCACCATCCGGTTTATTTAAATTGTTTGAATGCTCCCACAAATAGTCTTTTAGACATTGGGCCGTTTGGTCTACATAGACCTCGCCACAGCTGAGTGGTATCTCATACACCAACCCACTGTACAATGCACAAAATGCTTGGCATGATTTTTCATAAACCCTTGTCTTGTAGTACAAAAACACAATTGGGCTAATTTGGCAAGTGTGTAAAGGAACAAATGGGACATTGTATCTAGCAGGTATATTCTTCAAGTTGTGGGCAAATTTGTGCTCATATTTGTACATGAGGTGTACAATTTGTACACCCCAGGTCTAGGGGCATCTGTTCGTTTTACTTCTGATTAGCAAGTGCTTGTCGAGCTCCTGTTCAGCTTTCGGGGAATGGATTCGGCCATGGCACGCATGACCTATAGGATAAACCTGCTTTTAAAAGCCTGTGAACCTGATCTGCCTCATTTTGCCATCAGTGATAAGTAATTGACTGCTGTTGTGGCAGCATTCGCTTACAGATAGTCCAAGGTAATCCCTTTTTGGTTCCAAAACATGGACGCTGTCACCTTACCTGCAGAAATTTGGATTTTAAATTCCTTAGGTTGAGGGGAACAAATGCCTTCATTTTTCTTTGTTTTGACATTGTACAAAAATAGCCATGTGCCAATTCATTAGGAGTAACCTACAAAAACAAATGCCTCTATTCACTAAAGTGTACAAGCTTCTGGCATTGCCCAGGTAGCGTGTCAGAGCAAGAACTATCAGTGCTTCGCACGGGAAGTTGAGTCGTGTGCTCTGCATTGCGTGTGCTGTGCGTTGCGTGTGTGTGTTGCGTGTGCGCGCGGGTGTTGCGTGTGCTCTGCGTTGCGTGTGCTGTGCGTTGCGTGTTTGTGTTGCCTGTGCTGTGCGTTGCGTGTGCTGTGTGTTGCATGTGCTGTGCGCTGGCTGTGCTGTGCATTGCGTGTGCTGTGCATTGCGTGTGCTCTGCGTTGCGTGTGCTGTGTGTTGCGTGTGTTTGTTGCGTGTGCGCGCGTGTGTTGCGTATGCTGTGCGTTGCATGTGCTCTGCGTTGCGTGTGTGTGTTGCTTGTGCGTGCGTGTGTTGTGTGTGCTGTGTGTTGCGTGTGTGCGTTACGTGTGCGCGCGTGCGCTGCATGTGCTGTCACTTGCCTGGGCTGTGCATTGCGTGTCCTGTGCGTTGCGTGTGTTGTACGCTGCGTGTGTGTGTTGCGTGTGCTGTGTGTTGCGTGTGCTGTGTGTTGCGTGTGTGTGTTGCATGTGTGCGCGTGTGTTGCGTGTGCTGAGCATTGCATGTGCTCTGGGTTGCGTGTGCCTTGCATTGCCTGTGCTGTGCGTTGCGTGTCCTGTGCGTTGCGTTTGTTGTATGTTGCATGTGCTGTGCGTTGCGTGTGTGTTGCGTGTGCGCGCATATGTTGCGTGTGCTTTGCGTTGCGTGTGCTGTGCTGCGTTGCATGTGCTGTGCGTTGCGTGTGCGCGCGTGTGTTGTGTGTGCTGTGCGTTGCGTGTGTGTGTTGCATGTGCTCTGCGTTGCGTGTGCTGTGCTGCATTGCATGTGCTGTACGTTGCGTGTGCGCGCGTGTTGTGTGTGCTGTGCGTTGCGTGTGTGCGTTGCGTGTGCGTGCCTGTGTTGCGTGTGATATGCGTTGCTTGTGCTGTGCATTGCTTGTGCTGTGCATTGTGTGTGTGTGTTTCATGTACGCGCGTGCTTTGCGTGTGCTGTGCGTTACATGTGCTGTGCGTAGCGTGTGCGCGCGTGTGTTGCGTGTGCTGTGTATTGCGTTTGTGTGTATTGCATGTGCTCTGTATTGCGTATGCTGTGCGTTGCGTGTGTGTTGCGTTTGTGTGGCCTGTGCGTGCGTGTGTTGCGTGTGATCTGCGTTGCGTGTGCTGCGTGTGTCGTGTATGTTGCATGTGTGTGTTGCGTGTGCGTGTGTGTGTTGCGTGTGCGCGCGTGCGTAGCGTGTTCTCTGCGTTGCGTGTGCTGTGGGTTGCGCGTGTGTGTTGCGTGTGCGCGTGTGTGTTGCGAGTGCTCTGCTTTGCGTGTGTGTTGCGTTTGCGTGCGTGTGTTGTGTGTGCTGTGCGCGCGTGTGTTGCGTGCGTGTGCTGCATGTGCGCGCATGTGTTGCGTTTGCCGGGCGTAGCGTGTGCGCGCGTGAGTTGTGTGTGCTGTGGGTTGCATTTGTGTGTGTTGTATGTGCTCTGTATTGCGTGTGCTGTGCGTTGCGTTTGCGCGCGTGTGTTGCATGGGCTGTGCGTTGCGTGTGCTCTGCATTGCATGTGCGCGCATGTGTGCTGTGCATTGCATTTGCTGTGCGTGTGTTGCGTGTGTGTGTTGTGTGCGCTCTTCATTGCATGTGCTGTGCGTTGCATGTGCTGTGCATTTCGTGTGCGGTATGCTGCATATGTGTGTTGCATGTGCGCGCGTGTTTTGCGTGTGCTTTGCGTTACGTGTGTGTGTTGCGTGTGCTGTGCATTACGTGTGCTCTGTGCTGCATGTGTTGTGCATTGCTGGTGTGTTGCGTGTGTGTGTTGCCTGTACCTGCGTGTGCTGTGCGTTGTGTGTGCTCTGCATTGCGTCTGCTGTGCGTTGCGAGTAAGTGCTGCATGTGCGTTTGGGTGTTGCGTGTGCTCTGCGTTGGATGTGCTGTGCGCCCGTGTGTTGTGTGTGGTGTGCGTTGCGTTTGTGTGTGTTGCATGTGCTCTGTGTTGCGTGTGCTGTGCGTATCGTGTGTGTGTTGCGTGTGCAGGCGTGTGTTGCGCGTGCACTGCGATGCGTGTGCTGCGTGTAGCGTGTGTGTGTTTCATGTGTGTGTTGCGTGGGCGCGCGTGTGCTTCGTGTGCTCTGTGTTGCGTGTGCAGTGCGTTGCGTGTGTGTATTGCATGCATTGTGCGTTGTGTGTACTGTGTGTTGAATGTGGTGTGCATTGGATGTGCTGTGTGTTGCGTGTGCTCTGCGTTGCGTGTGCTGTGGGTTGTATGCGCTGTGCATTGCGTGTGCAGTGTGTTGCATGTGCGCGCGTGTGTTGCATGTGCTGTGCATTGTATGTACATTGCGTTGGATGTGCTGTGCGTTGCTTGCGCTGTGCATTGCATGTGTGTGGCGCGTGTTTGTGGCATGTTCGCGCGTGTGTTGAGTGTGCTCTGCATTGCATGTGCTTTGTGTTGCATGTGTGTTGTGTGTGCTGTGCGTTGCGTGTTTGTGTTGCGTGTGCGCGCGTGTGTTATGCGTTGCGTGCGCTATGTGTTGCGTGTGTTCTACGTTATGTGCGCTATGCATTGCGTGTGCTCTGCATTGCGTTTGTGTTGCGTTGTGTGTGCTCGGCGTTGCGTGAGTCCACGTGCACACGCACAGTACACGCAACGCACACACAACGCACAACACATGTAGCGCGATACACACACAATGCACAGCACACGGAACGCAGAGCACACGCAACGCACAGCACATGCAACGTACAGCACATGCAATGCACACCAGACGCAGCACACACAGGAATGCACAGCACATGAAACAGACGGCATACACAACGCACAGCACACGCAACGCACAGCACACGGAACACACGGACGCACACGCTACACACGCACGCAATGAGCACACGCAACGCACAAACACGCAAAACAGAGGACACGCAATGCACAGCATACGCAACGTAGCACACACACGCAACGCACAGCACACGCAATACACACATGCAGCAACGCACAGCACATGCAACGCAAAGCACAAGCAGCGCATGCGCGCACACGCAACACACACACGCAATGCACAGCACAAGCAACGCTCAGCTAACGCAACACAAGTGCACACGCAACACACACACGCAGCAACGCACAGCACACGCAACGCAGAGCACATGCAACGCACAGCACACGCAACACAGACCACATGCCATGCACAGTACAAGCAACGTAGCACACACACGCAACGCACAGCACACGCAACATACATATGCAGCAACGCACAGCCCATGCAATGCACAGCGCATGCAATGCACAGCACATGGAACCCACACATGGAACACAGGCGCACACACGTAACACAAACACAATGCACCGCACACACAACACACAGAAGCAATGCACCGCACACGTAAGACACACACGCAAAGCACAGCACACACAACACACACACGCAATGCACCGCAGACGCAACGCACAGCACACGCAACACAGACACAACGCACAGCACACGCAATACACAGCACACGCAACACACAGCACAAGCAATGCACAGCGCACGCAATATACAGCCCATGTAACGCACTGCACACGCTACACACACACGCAACAGACACACGCAACGCACAGCACATGCAACACACCTCACGAAACGCAGAGCACACGAAACACACAGCACACGCAACACATAGCTCACGAAACGCAGAGCACACGAAAGGCACAGCACACGCAACACTCGCTCGCAAACGCAACACAAACACACAATACACAGCACACGCAACACAGAGCGCATGCAATGCGCAGCACAAGTAATGCACAGCACACGCAACGCAGAGACCATGCAACGCACAGCACATGCAATGCACACGCTACGCACAGCCCACACAACACACAGGCAACGCACATCACTCGCAATGCACAGCACACGCAACGCATAGGACACGCAACGCACAGCACAAGCAATGCACCGCACATGCAATGCACAGGACACGCAGAGCACATGCAACACACAGGACACATGATGGACAGCACACGCAATACACAGCACACGCAACGTGCAGCACATGCAATGCGCAGCACACGCACAGCACATGCAATGCACAGTACAGGCAACACACAGACGCAACGCACAGCACATGGAACGCGACGCACACGCAATGCACATTCATGCAACGCACACGGAACAACACACACAGGCAATGCACCTCACTTAAAACACACAGCACACACAACGCACAGCTCACGCAATGCACAGCACATGCAACGTACTGCACAGGCAATGCAGAGCACACGTAACACACCCGAAACGCTCAGCACATGCGCGCACACGCAACACACACAAGTAACACACAGCACATGCAACGCACAGCACATGCAATGCACAGTACATGCAACACAGAGCACACGCAATGCACAGCACACGCAACATATGTAGCGCATGCAACACGCATATGCAACGCACTGCACATGCAGCGCAGAGTACATGGAATGCAAAGCACACGCAACACACACACGCAATGCATAGCACAGGCAACGCACAGAACACGCAAAGCACAGCTCCTGCAATGCACAGCACTTGCAATGCACAGCACATCCAATGCACACTGCACGCAACGCGCAGCACATGCAACGCAGAGCACACACAATGCAGAGCACATGCAACGCACAGCACATGCAGCGCACTGCACACGCAACACACGCAACACACACGTAACGCACAGCCCACGCAACCCAGAGCACACGCAACGCAAAGCACACGCAACGCAGAGCCCACGCAACGTACAGGAGAAGCAATGAAGTGCACATGCAATGCACAGTACACACAACACACGCGTGCACACGAAACAAACAGCACATGCAACGCAAAGCACATGCAATGTAGAGCACATGCAACGTACAGCACACGCAACACACAAAGGCACCACACACGAAACGCAGAGCCCACGCAACACAGCTCAAGAAACACAGAGCACACGAAACGCAGAGCACACGCAACGCACAACACGCGCAACACACGCGTGCACATGCAATACACACGCAATGCACAGCACACGCAACGCAGAATGCACGCAACACACAGCACATGCAATGCACGGCACACGCAACGAAGAGCACACGATACGCACATCACTCGAAATGCACAGCACACACAACACACAGCACACGCAAGGCATAGCACACGCAATGCACAACACATGCAACGCACAGCACACGCAACGCAGACCACATGCAACGCACAGCAGACGCACGCACACACACGCAACGTAGAGCACACAGAACGTACAACACACGCAAAACACCGCACATGCCACGCACGGCAAATGCAACACACAGCACATGCAACACACGCGCTCACACGCAACACACACACGCAACGCATAGCACAGGAAACACGCAGCACGCGCAACGCAAATCACACGCAACAAGCAGAACATGAAACGCCCAGCACACGCAACACACACACGCAACGGACAGCACACGCAATGAACTGTACGTGGAATGCACAGCACGCGCAACACACACACGCAACGCGCAGCACAGGAAATGCACAGCACATGCAATGCAGAGCACACAGTACACGCAAGACAGCAAACGCAACGCACAGTACACGCAACACTCACACGCAACGCACTGCATATGCAATGCAGAGCACGCGCAATGCTGAGCACACGCAACGAACAGCACATGCAATGGACAGCACACGCTACGCAGATCACACGCAACACAAAACACACGCAAAACATGCGCCCGCATGCAACAAACACGCAACACACACACGCAAAGCACAGCACATGCAACGCAGGGAACACGCAACGCACACCACATTCAACACACAGCACACAAAACACACGCACGCCAAGCAACATACACACGCAACACACAGCACATCCAATGCACAGCGCACACAACATACACACACAATGCACAGCATATGCAACGCAGAGCACATGCAATGCACAGCACACGCAACACATGCATGCAGACGCAACGCGCACATACAACACAGCACACGCAACGCACAGCTAACGCAACACACGAGTGCACACTCAATGCACTGCACATGCAATGCAGAGTGCATGCAACACACAGCACACGGAACGCACACATGCAACACATACACGCACATACAACACCCACACAATGCACAGCACACGCAACACACACACGCAACGTACTGCACAGGCAAAGCAGAGCACGTAACGTAACACACACGAAACGCACACCACACGGGCGCAAACGCAACATGCACTTCAACATGCACACGCAACACACAGCACATGCGACACATGCAAAGCTGAGCATATGCAACGCACAGCACACGCAACGCACAGCACATGCAATGAACAGCACACGCAAAGCAGATCACACGCAACGCACACGCAACACAAAGCACAGGCAAAACATGCGCCGGCACGCAACACACACGCAACGCACACACGCAAGGCATAGCACATGCAACGCACAATACAGGCGTGCACGCCACACACCCGCGCAACACACAGCACACGCAACGCAGAGCACACGCAACGCACAGCACATGCAACACACAGTATACGAAACACACGTACACACATGCATTGCACAGCACATGCAATGCACAGCATACGCAACACACACACACACACACGCAATGCACAGCACAGGCAACGCACAGCAAATGCAATGCACAGCACACGCAACACGTGTGCGCACACGCAAAAACACACGAAACACAGAACAGGCAACGCACAGCTAACGCAAAACGCGAGCGCACAAGCAATGCACCGCACATGCGATCCACAGTGCACGCAACGCCCAGCATATGGAACAGGCACATGCAACACACACGCAATGCACAGCACACGCCACACACGCAACACACACACACAATGCACAGTACACGCAACACAGAGCACACGCAACACAGCACATGCAATGCACAGTGCACGCAACAAACACATGCAACGCACAGCATACGCAACACACGCACGCACACGCAACACACACATGCAACGAGCAGACGCAGCGCAGAGCGTACACAACGTACAGCACACGCAACATATGCACGTACATGTAACACACATACGCAATGCACAGCACATGCAATGCACCACACACGCAACACACACACAATGCACTGCACAGGCAACGCACAGCACACGCAATGCATAGCACGTGCAATGCACAGCACATGCAATGCCAACACAGGCAACACATGCGCGCACACGCAGCACACACACTCAACACAGCACACGCAACGTACAGCTAACGCAACACACGTGCACACATGCAATACACACATAATGCACAACACACGCAAAACACACACGCAATGCAGAGCACACGCAACACACACAACACAGCACACGCAACGCACACGCAGCGCGCTGCACATTCACTGCACAGCACACGCAACATATGCAACATGCACGCAACGCACAGCACACGTAGGAGAGCACCCGTAATGCACAGCACACGCAACTCACACACACGCAACGCGCACGCAATGCAGAGCACATGCAACACAGCACATGCAACGTACTTCACATGCAATGCACAGCACACGACACGCACAGCACAAGCAATGCACAGCACATGCAACACACGCAACCCACCGCACACGCAATGCAGAGCAAATGCAACACACACACGCAAAGCACAACACACGCAACGCACGCGCTACGCACTGCACATGCGACGCACAGCACACGCAACACACGCAACACACACAACGCACAGCAAACGGAACGCAGAGCACATGCAGCACAGAGCACACGCAACGCACAGCACACGCAACACATGCACGCATACGCAACGCACATACGCAACGCACAGCACATGCAATGCACCACAAAAGCAACACACACACAATGCACAGCACAGGCAACGCACATTACACGCAATGCACAGCACATGCAATGCACAGCACACGCAACCCACACATGCAACACAGCACACGCAACGCACAGCTAACGCAACACACGCGCGCACATGCAACACACACACACACACAATGCACAGCACATGCAAAACACACACGCAACACACTGCACACGAAATGCAGAGCACACGCAACACACACGCAACACAGCATACGCAATGCACAACACACGAAACGCACTGCACATGCAATGCACAGCACATGCAATGCACAGCACACGCAAAACACATGCAACGCACAGCACACGCAACGCAGAGCACACCCAGGGCACAGCACACGCAACACACGCACGCAAATGAAACACACACACGCAACGCAGAGCACACGCAACAACACACAGTACATGCAATGCACAGCACAAGCAACACACAACACATGCAATGCACAGCACACGCAACACAGCACACGCAACGCGCAGCACATGCAACGCACAGCACACGCGCAGCACATGCAATGCACAGTACAGGCAACACACACGCGCACACGCAAAACACACACACCACGCAACGCACAGTATCGGCAACGCACAGCAAACAACACACACACGCAACATACAGCACACCGAATGCAGAGCACACGCAACGTACAGCTCATGCAACGTACAACACATGCAATACACAGCAGACGCAACACACACAGGCAATGCACAGCACACGCAACGCACAGCACACGCAACACACAGCACATGCAACACACAGCACACGCAACACACGCACCCACGCGCAACACACACATGCAACGAGCACACGCAATACAGAGCACACGCAATGCACAGCACATGCAATGCACAGGGCACGCAACACATACACCACGGAACGCACACATGCAACGCATGCGCGCACACGCAACACACACACACAATGCACAGCAGACACAACACACACACACCGCACACCATACAAGCAATGTATACGCATAGCATACGCAATGCACAGCACACTCAATGTACAGCACACGCAACGCGCCGCACATGGAATGCACAGCAGGCACTACAAACACGCAACGGCACATCACAGGCAACGCACACTACATGCAATGCACAGCACACGCAATGCACAGCACACGCAACACAGCAAACACAATGCACAGCACACGCAACACACACATGCAATGCACTGCACAGATAATACACAGAACATGCAATGCACAGCACATGCAATGCACAGCACATGCAGAGGACATGCAATGTACAGTACACACAACGCACAGCACATGCAACACACACGCAATGCACAGCACATGGAACGCGATGCACACACAATGCACAGCACACGCAATACACAGCACACGGAACGCAGAGCACACGAAACGCACAGTAGATGCAACGTACAGCACATGCAATGCACAGCAGGTGCAACACACACAGGCATTGCACCGCATATGAAACACACAGTGCACACAATGCACAGCACACGCAACGATGAGCACACGCAATGCAGAAACACACAACATACTGCACAAGCAAAGCAGAGCACACGTTACACACACGCAACGCACACCACACGCGCGCACACGCAACATGCACACGTAACACACAGCACACGCAACGCTCAGTACACGCTTGCACACGCACGCAACACTCAGCACATGCAACACACGCAATGCTGAGCACACTTAACACACAGCACATGCAACACACACACAACACAGCACACGCAGAGGACATGCAACGCATAGCACACGTAATACACAGGACACGCAATGCAGAGCACACAAAACGCACAGCACATGCAACACACAGCACACGCAACACACACATGCACACGCAACACACACGCGCAACGCACAGCACATGCAATGCACAACACACGCAATACACAGCACATGCAATGCACCGTAAACGCAACACATGCGCGAGCTCGGAACACACACACGCAACACAGCACACGCAACGCACCGTGAACGCAACGCACAGCACACGGAACGCACACATGCAACACACGCGCGCACATGCAACACACACACGCAACACAGCACACGCTAAGCACAGCACACGCAATGCACATGCAACACAGTGCACTTGCAATGCACAGCACACGACACGCGCAGCACACGCAATGCACAGCACACGCAACACATGCAACACACACAAAACGCCCAGCACACGCAACACACAGCACATGCAATGCACAGCACACGCAACATAAAGCACACGCATCGCACAGCACATGCAATGTACAACACATGCAAAAAACACGCAATGCCCTGCAAGGCAACGCACAGCGTACGCAACACATGTGCGCACACGCAACACAGAACACACAACGCGCCGCACATGCAACGCACAGCACATCCACAGCACATTCTACGCCCCGTACAGGCAACACACGCAAGCACACGCAATGCTGAGCACATGCAATGCACAGCACATGCAGAGCACCAGCATATGGAACGCATAGCACACGCAACACACAGCACACGCAGAGGACATGCAACGCACAGTACACGCAATGCACAGCACATGCAACACACATACAATGCACAGCACATGGAACGCGACGTACACCCAATGCACAGCACAAGCAACGCACAGCACACGGAACGCAGAGCACACGAAACGCATAGCACATGCAACGTACAGCAGATGCAACACACACAAGCAATGCACAGTATATGAAACACACAGTGCACACAGTGCAAAGCACACGCAACGTTGAGCACACGCAACGCAGAAACACGCAACATACTGCACAAGCAAAGCAGAGCACATGTAACACATACGCAATGCACACCATGCGCGCGCACATGCAACATGCACACGTAACACACAGCACACGCAACGTTCAGCACACGCTTGCAAACGCACGCAACACACAGCACATGCAACACACGCAATGCTGAGCACACTTAACACACAGCACACGCAACACACACACAACACAGCACACGCAGAGCACATGCAATACATAGCACACATGATGCACATCACACGCAATGCAGAGCAGACAAAACGTAACAGCACATGCAACGCACAGCACACGCAACACACGCACGCACACGCAACACACACGCGCAACGCACAGCATATGCAATGCACAGCACATGAAACGCACAGCACATGCAATGCACAGCAAACGGAACACATGCGCGAGCTCGCAACACACACACGCAACACAGCACACGCAATGCACCGTGAACGCAACGCACAGCACACGGAACGCACACATGCAACACACGCGCACACATGCAGCACACACACAATGCACAGCACACCCAATGCAAAGCACACGCAACACACACAAGCAACACAACACACGCAACGCACATCACACACAACGCACACGCAACACAGCACACACAACGCACAGCACACGCCACGCAGAGCACACGCAATGTACTGCCCCGGCAATGCAGAGCTCACATAACACACACACAACACACCATACGTGCATACACGCAACACACAGTACACGCAACGCACAGGACATGCAACGCACAGCACACGCAAAAAACAGACGAACATGCAACACACACACGGAATATGCACTCGCAACGCAGAGCACACGCAACGCACAGCACATGCAATGCACAGCGCACGCAACACACAAAGCACGGAACGCACACAGGACACACGCGCGCGCACACACAACACACGCAATGCAGAGCACATGCAACACACACATGCAATGTACAGCACACGTAAGACACACGCAACACACAGCACACGCAATGCACAGGACACGCAACACAAAGCTCAGGCAACGTATAGCATACACAACGTACAGCACATGCAACGCACAGCACATGTAACGCACAGCACAGGCAACACACACACACGCGACGCACAGCACACGCAACACACGCACACGCAACACCCACACGCAGAACACGCCCAATGCAGAGCACAGGCAACGCACAGCACACGTAATGCACAGCACGCGCAACACACAGCACACACAACGCACAGCACACCCAAAGCGCAGTCCATGCAAAGCACAGCACACGCACAGGACATGCAACGCACAGTGCAGGCAACACACGCGTGCACACGCAACACACAGATATACACGCAACGGACAGCTAACGCAACACACACACGCAATGCACAGCACATGCAATGCACCGTGAACGCAACGCACAGCACACGGAACGCACACATGCAACACGCACACACAATGCACAGCACACGCAATGCACAGCACACGCAACACATGCAACACACACAAAACGCCCAGCACATGCAACGCAGAGTACATGCAACACATAGCACATGCAATACACAGTGCACGCAACACAGAGTGCACGCAATGCACAGTACATGCAATGCACAGCACACGCAACAAACACGCGCAACGCCCTGCACAGGCAATCCACAGCACACGCAACACATGTGCACACATACAACACAGCACACACAACGCACAGCACATGCAATGCCCCGTACAGGCAACACACGCGCACACACGCAACACACCACACACGCAACGCACAGTACACGCAACATACAGCACACGCAACACACACACGCAACACACAGCCCATGGAACGTGACACACACAACGCACAGCACACACAACGCAAAGCACATGGAACGGAGAGCACAGACAACTCACAGCACATGCAATGTATAGTATATAAAATGCACAGCAGACGCAACAGACACAGGCAATGCACAGCACATCAAAAACACTGCACACACAACGCACAGCACACAATATGCAGAGCACACGCAATGGACAGCACACGCAACGTACTGCACAATCAACGCAGAGCTCACGTAACACACACGCAATGCACAGCACATGCAACGCACAGCACACGCAACAAACGCAGGCACACGCAACACACACACGCAACGAGCACACGTACCGCAGATCGCAGGCAACGCACAGCACATGCAATGCACAGCGCACGCAATGCACAAAGCACAGAACGCACACATGCAAGACACGCGCGCACACGCAACACACAAACACAATGCATAGTACACACAATACTCGCAATGCTGAGCACACGCAACGTACAGAACACGTAAGACACACGCAACACACAGCACACGCAATGCACAGGACACGCAACACAAAGCCCCTACAATGCATAGCACACGGAACGCACAGCACACGCAACGCACAGCACATGTAACGCACAGTAAAGGCAACACACACGCAACGCAAAACACACGCAACACACGCACGCACACGCAACACCCACACGCAAAACACACGCAACGCAGAGCACATGCAACGCACAGCACACGTAATGAACAGCACACGCAACACACAGCACACGTAACTCACAGCATACCCAACGCGCAGCATATGCAAAGCACAGCACATGCACAGGACATGCAACACATAGTACAGGCAATTCACGCGCGCACACGCAACAGACACACACACACACGCAACGGACAGTACACGCAACGCACAGCACACACAACATACACACGCAACGCACAGCACATGCAATGCACAGCAGACGCAACAGACACAGGGAATGCAGAGCACATGAAACTCACAGAATACACAATGCACAGCACATGCAATGCACAACACACGCAATGCACAGCACATGCAACGTACTGCACAGGCAAAGCAGAGCACACGTAACACACACGCAACGCACACCACACGCGCGCACTCGCAACATGCACACGCAACACAGCACAAGCAACGCACAGCATATGCAACGCACAGCACAGGCAACGCATGTCACACGCAACGCACACGCAAAACATGCGCCCGTACGCAACACACACGCAACGCACCGCAGACGCAACGCAGAGAACATGCAGCGAACAACACACGCGTGCTTGCAACACACACACGCATCACAGAGCACACTCAACCCACAGCACATGGAACGCACAGAACGTGCAGAGGACATGCAATGCACAATACAGGCAACACACGCGCGCACACGCAACACACACACAAGCAACGCGATGCACACACAACGCACAGCACACGCAACTCACAGCACACGGGACGCAGAGCACACGCAATGCACAGCACATGCAATGTACAGCACATGCAATGCACAGCACATGCAACACAAACAGGCAATGCACAGCCCATGAAACGCACAGCGCACACAATACACAGCACACGCAATGCACAGCACACGCAACGCATCACACACACCCAACGCACAGCACTTGCAATGTACAGTGAACGCAACGCACTGCACACGGAACGCACACATGCAACACACGCGCAACACATGTGCACACACGCAACACAGCACACACAATGCACAGCACATACAATGCACACCTCATCCACAGCACATGCTACGCCCTGTACAGGCAACACAGGCGCGCACAGGCAACGTACAGTACACGCAACATACAGCACACGCAACACACACACGCAACGCACAGCCCATGGAACGTGGCACACACAACGCACAGCTCACGCAACGCAAAGCACACAAAACGGAGAGCACACGCAACTCACAGCACATGCAATGTACAGTATATAAAATGCACAGCAGACGCAACAGACAGAGGCAATGCACAGCACATGAAACACACAGCACACACAACACAGAGCACATGCAATGGACAGCACACACAACGTACTGCACAGGCAACGCAGAGCTCATGTAACACACATGCAACACACACCACATGCGCGCACACGCAACGCACAGCACATGCAACGCACAGCACACGCAACAAACGTAGGCACACGCAATGCAGATCGCACGCAACGCACAGCACATGCAATGCAAAGCGCACGCAACGCACAAAGCACGGAACGCACACATGCAACACATGCGTGCACACGCAACACACGCACGCACACGCAACATCCACACGCAAAACAAACGCAACGCAGAGCACATGCAACGCACAGCACACGTAATGCACAGCACACGCAACATGCAGCACACGGAACTCACAGCATACCGAACGCGCAGTATTTGCAAAGCACAGCACACGTACAGGACATGCAACACACAGTACAGGCAACACACGCGCGCACACACAACACACACACACACACGCAACGGACAGTACATGCAATGCACAGCACATAGAACGCGATGCACACACAATGCACAGCACACGCAACGCACAGCAAACGGAACGCAGAGCACACGCAACACACAGCACATGCAATGTACAGCACATGCAATGCACAGCAGACACAACACACAGAGGGAATGCACAGCACATGAAACTCACAGAATACACAATGCACAGCACATGCAACGCAGAGCACACGTAATGCACAGCACACGCAATGTACTGCACAGGCAAAGCAGAGTACACGTAAAACACACACAACGCACACCATACGCGCGCACACGCAAGATGCACTCGCAACACACAGCACACGCAACGCAGAGCACAGGCAATGCAGATCACACGCAACGCACCGCAGACGCAATGCACAGAACATGCAACGCACAACACACGCGTGCACGCAACACACACACGCATCACACAGAACACTCAATGCACAGCACATGGAATGCACAGAAGATGCAGAGGACATGCAACGCACAATACAGGCAACACACGCGCGCACACGCAACACACACACACGCAACGCGATGCACACACAACGCACAGCACACGGGAGGCAGCGTACACGCAATGCACAGCACATGCAATGTAGAGCACATGCATTGTACAGCAGATGCAACACAAACAGGCAATGCAGAGCACATGAAACACACAGCGCATACAATGCACAGCACACACAATGCACAGCACACGCAACGCACAGCACTTGCAATGTACTTCACAGGCAAAGCAGAGTACACGTAACACACACGCAACGCACACCACACGCGCGCACACGCAACATGCACACGCAACACACAGCACATGCAACGTACTGCACACGCTTGCACACACACGCAACACAGCACATGCAACACAAGCAATGCTGAGCACACGCAATGCACGGCACACGCAATGCACAGCACAAACAATGGGCGGCACACGCAATGCAGATCACACGCAACGCTCAGAACACGCAACGCACAGCACACGGAATGCAGAGCACACGCAACGCACAGTACATGCAATGTACAGCACATGCAATGCACAGCAGACGCAACAGAAACAGGCAATGCCCAGCACATGAAACACAGCACACACAACAAAACAGCACACACAATGCAGAGCACACAAATTCGCAGCACACGCAACGCATCACACACACCCAACGCACAGCACTTGCAATGTACCGTGAATGCAACGCACTGCACACGGAACGCACACATGCAACACACGCGCAACACATGTGCACACATGCAACACAGCACACACAATGCACAGCACATACAAGGCACACCTCATCCACAGCACATGCTACGCCCTGTACAGGCAACACACGCGCGCACAGGCAACGTACAGTACATGCAACATACAGCACACGCAACACACACACGCAACGCACAGCCCATGGAACGTGACACACACAACGCACAGCGCACGCAACGCAAAGCACACAAAACGGAGAGCACACGCAACTCACAGCACATGCAATGCACCACAAAAGCAACACACACACAATGCACAGCACAGGCAACGCACATTACACGCAATGCACAGCACATGCAATGCACAGCACACGCAACCCACACACGCAACACAGAACACGCAACGCACAGCTAACGCAACACACGCGCGCACATGCAACACACACACACACACAATGCACAGCACATGCAAAACACACACGCAACACACTGCACACGAAATGCAGAGCACACGCAACACACACGCAACACAGCATACGCAATGCACAACACACGAAACGCACTGCACATGCAATGCACAGCACATGCAATGCACAGCACAAGCAACACACATGCAACGCACAGCACACGCAACGCAGAGCACACCCAGGGCACAGCACACGCAACACACGCACGCAAATGAAACACACACACGCAACGCAGAGCACACGCAACAACACACAGTACATGCAATGCACAGCACAAGCAACACACAACACATGCAATGCACAGCACACGCAACACAGCATACGCAACGCGCAGCACATGCAACGCACAGCACACGCGCAGCACATGCAATGCACAGTACAGGCAACACACACGCGCACACGCAAAACACACACACCACGCAACGCACAGTATCGGCAACGCACAGCAAACAACACACACACGCAACATACAGCACACCGAATGCAGAGCACACGCAACGTACAGCTCATGCAAGGTACAACACATGCAATACACAGCAGACGCAACACACACAGGCAATGCACAGCACACGCAACGCACAGCACACGCAACACACAGCACATGCAACACACAGCACACGCAACACACGCACCCACGCGCAACACACACATGCAACGAGCACACGCAATACAGAGCACACGCAATGCACAGCACATGCAATGCACAGGGCACGCAACACATACACCACGGAACGCACACATGCAACGCATGCGCGCACACGCAACACACACACACAATGCACAGCAGACACAACACACACACACCGCACACCATAAAAGCAATGTATACGCATAGCATACGCAACGCACAGCACACTCAATGTACAGCACATGCAACGCGCCGCACATGGAATGCACAGCAGGCACTACAAACACGCAACGGCACATCACAGGCAACGCACACTACATGCAATGCACAGCACACGCAATGCACAGCACACGCAACACAGCAAACACAATGCACAGCACACGCAACACACACACGCAATGCACTGCACAGATCATACACAGAACATGCAATGCACAGCACATGCAATGCACAGCACATGCAATGCTGAGCACATGCGATACACAGCACACGCAGGGCACATGGAACGCATAGCGCACGTGATGCACAGCACACGCAACACACAGCACATGCAGAGGACATGCAATGTACAGTACACGCAACGCACAGCACATGCAACACACACGCAATGCACAGCACATGGAACGCGATGCACACACAATGCACAGCACACGCAATGCACAGCACACGGAACGCAGAGCACACGAAACGCACAGTAGATGCAACGTACAGCACATGCAATGCACAGCAGATGCAACACACACAGGCATTGCACCGCATATGAAACACACAGTGCACACAATGCACAGCACACGCAACGATGAGCACACGCAATGCAGAAACACACAACATACTGCACAAGCAAAGCAGAGCACACGTTACACACACGCAACGCACACCACACGCGCGCACACGCAACATGCACACGTAACACACAGCACACGCAACGCTCAGTACACGCTTGCACATGCACGCAACACCCAGCACATGCAACACACGCAATGCTGAGCACACTTAACACACAGCACATGCAACACACACACAACACAGCACACGCAGAGGACATGCAACGCATAGCACACGTAATATACAGGACACGCAATGCAGAGCACACAAAACGCACAGCACATGCAACACACAGCACACGCAACACACACATGCACACGCAACACACACGCGCAACGCACAGCACATGCAATGCACAACACACGCAATACACAGCACATGCAATGCACCGTAAACGCAACACATGCGCGAGCTCTGAACACACACACGCAACACAGCACACGCAACGCACCGTGAACGCAACGCACAGCACACGGAACGCACACATGCAACACACGCGCGCACATGCAACACACACACGCAACACAGCACACGCTAAGCACAGCACACGCAATGCACATGCAACACAGTGCACTTGCAATGCACAGCACACGACACGCGCAGCACACGCAATGCACAGCACACGCAACACATGCAACACACACAAAACGCCCAGCACACGCAACACACAGCACATGCAATGCACAGCACACGCAACATAAAGCACACGCATCGCAAATCACATGCAATGTACAACACATGCAAAAAACACGCAATGCCCTGCAAGGCAACGCACAGCGTACGCAACACATGTGCGCACATGCAACACAGAACACACAACGCGCCGCACATGCAACGCACAGCACATCCACAGCACATTCTACGCCCCGTACAGGCAACACACGCAAGCACACGCAATGCTGAGCACATGCAATGCACAGCACATGCAGAGCACCAGCATATGGAACGCATAGCACACGTGATGCACAGCACACGCAACACACAGCACACGCAGAGGACATGCAACGCACAGTACACGCAACGCACAGCACATGCAACACACATACAATGCACAGCACATGGAACGCGACGTACACCCAATGCACAGCACAAGCAACGCACAGCACACGGAACGCAGAGCACACGAAACGCATAGCACATGCAACGTACAGCAGATGCAACACACACAAGCAATGCACAGTATATGAAACACACAGTGCACACAGTGCAAAGCACACGCAACGTTGAGCACACGCAACGCAGAAACACGCAACATACTGCACAAGCAAAGCAGAGCACATGTAACACACACGCAACGCACACCATGCGCGCGCACATGCAACATGCACACGTAACACACAGCACACGCAACGTTCAGCACACGCTTGCAAACGCACGCAACACACAGCACATGCAACACACGCAATGCTGAGCACACTTAACACACAGCACACGCAACACACACACAACACAGCACACGCAGAGCACATGCAATACATAGCACACATGATGCACATCACACGCAATGCAGAGCAGACAAAACGTAACAGCACATGCAACGCACAGCACACGCAACACACGCACGCACACGCAACACACACGCGCAACGCACAGCATATGCAATGCACAGCACATGAAACGCACAGCACATGCAATGCACAGCAAACGGAACACATGCGCGAGCTCGCAACACACACACGCAACACAGCACACGCAATGCACCGTGAACGCAACGCACAGCACACGGAACGCACACATGCAACACACGCGCACACATGCAGCACACACACAATGCACAGCACACCCAATGCAAAGCACACGCAACACACACAAGCAACACAGCACACGCAACGCACATCACACACAACGCACACGCAACACAGCACGCACAACGCACAGCACACGCCACGCACAGCACACGCAATGTACTGCCCCGGCAATGCAGAGCTCACATAACACACACACAACACACCATACGTGCATACACGCAACACACAGTACACGCAACGCACAGGACATGCAACGCACAGCACACGCAAAAAACAGACGAACATGCAACACACACGCGGAATATGCACTCGCAACGCAGAGCACACGCAACGCACAGCACATGCAATGCACAGCGCACGCAACACACAAAGCACGGAACGCACACAGGCAACACGCGCACGCACACACAACACACGCAATGCAGAGCACACGCAACACACACATGCAATGTACAGAACACGTAAGACACACGCAACACACAGCACACGCAATGCACAGGACACGCAACACAAAGCTCAGGCAACGTATAGCATACACAACGTACAGCACACGCAACGCACAGCACATGTAACGCACAGCACAGGCAACACACACACACGCAACGCACAGCACACGCGACGCACAGCACACGCAACACACGCACACGCAACACCCACACGCAAACCACGCCCAATGCAGAGCGCAGGCAACGCACAGCACACGTAATGCACAGCACGCGCAACACACAGCACACACAACGCACAGCACACCCAAAGCGCAGTCCATGCAAAGCACAGCACACGCACAGGACATGCAACGCACAGTGCAGGCAACACACGCGTGCACACGCAACACACAGATATACACGCAACAGACAGCTAACGCAACACACACACGCAATGCACAGCACATGCAATGCACCGTGAGCGCAACGCACAGCACACGGAACGCACACACAATGCACAGCACACGCAATGCACAGCACACGCAACACATGCAACAAACACAAAACGCCCAGCACATGCAACGCAGAGTACATGCAATACATAGCACATGCAATACACAGTGCACGCAACACAGTTTGCACGCAATGCACAGCACATGCAATGCACAGCACACGCAACAAACACGCGCAACGCCCTGCACAGGCAATCCACAGCACACGCAACACATGTGCACACATACAACACAGCACACACAACGCACAGCACATGCAATGCCCCGTACAGGCAACACACGCGCGCACACGCAACACACCACACACGCAACGCACAGTACACGCAACATACAGCACACGCAACACACACACGCAACACACAGCCCATGGAACGTGACACACACAACGCACAACACACGCAACGCAAAGGACATGGAATGGAGAGCACACACAACTCACAGCACATGCAATGTATAGTATATAAAATGCACAGCAGACGCAACAGACACAGGCAATGCACAGCACATTAACACACTGCACACACAACGCACAGCACACAATATGCAGAGCACACGCAATGGACAGCACACGCAACGTACTGCACAATCAACGCAGAGCTCACGTAACACACACGCAATGCACAGCACATGCAACGCACAGCACACGCAACAAACGCAGGCACACGCAACACACACACGCAACGAGCACACGTACCGCAGATCGCAGGCAACGCACAGCACATGCAATGCACAGCGCACGCAATGCACAAAGCACAGAACGCACACATGCAAGACACGCGCGCACACGCAACACACAAACACAATGCATAGTACACACAATACTCGCAATGCTGAGCACACGCAACGTACAGAACACGTAAGACACACGCGACACACAGCAAACGCAATGCACAGGACACGCAACACAAAGCCCCTGCAATGCATAGCACACGGAACGCACAGCACACGCAACGCACAGCACATGTAACGCACAGTAAAGGCAACACACACGCAACGCAAAACACACGCAACACACGCACGCACACGCAACACCCACACGCAAAACACACGCAACGCAGAGCACATGCAACGCACAGCACACGTAATGAACAGCACACGCAACACACAGCACACGTAACTCACAGCATACCCAACGCGCAGCATATGCAAAGCACAGCACATGCACAGGACATGCAACACATAGTACAGGCAATTCACGCGCGCACACGCAACAGACACACACACACACGCAACGGACAGTACACGCAATGCACAGCACACACAACATACACACGCAACGCACAGCACATGCAATGCACAGCAGACGCAACAGACACAGGGAATGCAGAGCACATGAAACTCACAGAATACACAATGCACAGCACATGCAATGCACAACACACGCAATGCACAGCACATGCAACGTACTGCACAGGCAAAGCAGAGCACACGTAACACACACGCAACGCACACCACACGCGCGCACTCGCAACATGCACACGCAACACAGCACAAGCAACGCACAGCATATGCAACGCACAGCACAGGCAACGCATGTCACACGCAACAAACACGCAAAACATGCGCCCGTACGCAACACACACGCAACGCACCGCAGACGCAACGCAGAGAACATGCAGCGAACAACACACGCGTGCTTGCAACACACACACGCACACAGAGCACACTCAACCCACAGCACATGGAACGCACAGAACATGCAGAGGACATGCAATGCACAATACAGGCAACACACGCGCGCACACGCAACACACACACAAGCAACGCGATGCACACACAACGCACAGCACACGCAACTCACAGTACACGGGACGCAGAGCACACGCAATGCACAGCACATGCAATGTACAGCACGTGCAATGCACAGCACATGCAACACAAACAGGCAATGCACAGCCCATGAAACGCACAGCGCACACAATACACAGCACACGCAATGCACAGCACACGCAACGCATCACACACACCCAACGCACAGCACTTGCAATGTACAGTGAACGCAACGCACTGCACACGGAACGCACACATGCAACACACGCGCAACACATGTGCACACACGCAACACAGCACACACAATGCACAGCACATACAATGCACACCTCATCCACAGCACATGCTACGCCCTGTACAGGCAACACAGGCGCGCACAGGCAACGCACAGTACACGCAACATACAGCACACGCAACACACACACGCAACGCACAGCCCATGGAACGTGGCACACACAACGCACAGCTCACGCAACGCAAAGCACACAAAACGGAGAGCACACGCAACTCACAGCACATGCAATGTACAGTATATAAAATGCACAGCAGACGCAACAGACAGAGGCAATGCACAGCACATGAAACACACAGCACACACAACACAGAGCACATGCAATGGACAGCACACACAACGTACTGCACAGGCAACGCAGAGCTCATGTAACACACATGCAACACACACCACATGCGCGCACACGCAACGCACAGCACATGCAACGCACAGCACACGCAACAAACGTAGGCACACGCAATGCAGATCGCACGCAACGCACAGCACATGCAATGCAAAGCGCACGCAACGCACAAAGCACGGAACGCACACATGCAACACATGCGCGCACACGCAACACACGCACGCACACGCAACATCCACACGCAAAACACACGCAACGCAGAGCACATGCAACGCACAGCACACGTAATGCACAGCACACGCAACATGCAGCACACGGAACTCACAGCATACCGAACGCGCAGTATTTGCAAAGCACAGCACACGTACAGGACATGCAACACACAGTACAGGCAACACACGCGCGCACACACAACACACACACACACACGCAACGGACAGTACATGCAATGCACAGCACATGGAACGCGATGCACACACAATGCACAGCACACGCAACGCACAGCAAACGGAACGCAGAGCACACGCAACACACAGCACATGCAATGTACAGCACATGCAATTCACAGCAGACACAACGCACAGAGGGAATGCACAGCACATGAAACTCACAGAATACACAATGCACAGCACATGCAACGCAGAGCACACGTAATGCACAGCACACGCAACGTACTGCACAGGCAAAGCAGAGTACACGTAAAACACACAGAACGCACACCATACGCGCGCACACGCAAGATGCACTCGCAACACACAGCACACGCAACGCACAGCACAGGCAATGCAGATCACACGCAATGCACCGCAGACGCAACGCACAGAACATGCAACGCACAACACACGCGTGCACGCAACACACACACGCATCACACAGAACACTCAATGCACAGCACATGGAATGCACAGAAGATGCAGAGGACATGCAACGCACAATACAGGCAACACACGCGCGCACACGCAACACACACACACGCAACGCGATGCACACACAACGCACAGCACACGGGAGGCAGCGTACACGCAATGCACAGCACATGCAATGTAGAGCACATGCATTGTACAGCAGATGCAACACAAACAGGCAATGCAGAGCACATGAAACACACAGCGCATACAATGCACAGCACACACAATGCACAGCACACGCAATGCACAGCACTTGCAATGTACTTCACAGGCAAAGCAGAGTACACGTAACACACACGCAACGCACACCACACGCGCGCACACGCAACATGCACACGCAACACACAGCACATGCAACGTACTGCACACGCTTGCACACACACGCAACACAGCACATGCAACACAAGCAATGCTGAGCACACGCAATGCACGGCACACGCAATGCACAGCACAAACAATGGGCGGCACACGCAATGCAGATCACACGCAACGCTCAGAACACGCAACGCACAGCACACGGAATGCAGAGCACACGCAACGCACAGTACATGCAATGTACAGCACATGCAATGCACAGCAGACGCAACAGAAACAGGCAATGCCCAGCACATGAAACACAGCACACACAACAAAACAGCACACACAATGCAGAGCACACAAAATTCGCAGCACACGCAACGCATCACACACACCCAACGCACAGCACTTGCAATGTACCGTGAATGCAACGCACTGCACACGGAACGCACACATGCAACACACGCGCAACACATGTGCACACATGCAACACAGCACACACAGTGCACAGCACATACAATGCACACCTCATCCACAGCACATGCTACGCCCTGTACAGGCAACACACGCGCGCACAGGCAACGTACAGTACATGCAACATACAGCACACGCAACACACACACGCAACGCACAGCCCATGGAACGTGACACACACAACGCACAGCACACGCAACGCAAAGCACACAAAACGGAGAGCACACGCAACTAACAGCACATGCAATGCACCACAAAAGCAACACACACACAATGCACAGCACAGGCAACGCACATTACACGCAATGCACAGCACATGCAATGCACAGCACACGCAACCCACACACGCAACACAGCACACGCAACGCACAGCTAACGCAACACACGCGCGCACATGCAACACACACACACACACAATGCACAGCACATGCAAAACACACACGCAACACACTGCACACGAAATGCAGAGCACACGCAACACACACGCAACACAGCATACGCAATGCACAACACACGAAACGCACTGCACATGCAATGCACAGCACATGCAATGCACCGCACAAGCAACACACATGCAACGCACAGCACACGCAACGCAGAGCACACCCAGGGCACAGCACACGCAACACACGCACGCAAATGAAACACACACACGCAACGCAGAGCACACGCAACAACACACAGTACATGCAATGCACAGCACAAGCAACACACAACACATGCAATGCACAGCACACGCAACACAGCATACGCAACGCGCAGCACATGCAACGCACAGCACACGCGCAGCACATGCAATGCACAGTACAGGCAACACACACGCGCACACGCAAAACACACACACCACGCAACGCACAGTATCGGCAACGCACAGCAAACAATACACACACGCAACATACAGCACACCGAATGCAGAGCACACGCAACGTACAGCTCATGCAACGTACAACACATGCAATACACAGCAGATGCAACACACACAAAAGGAAACACACACGCAACGCACAATACACGCAACACCCACACGCAAAACACACGCAACGCAGAACACATGCAACGCACAGCACACGTAATGCACAGCACACCCAACACGCAGCACACGCAACTCACAGCATACCCAACGCGCAGCATTTGCAAAGCACAGCACACGTACAGGACATGCAACACACAACAAGCGGAACGCAGAGCACACGCAACACACAGCACATGCAATGTACAGCACATGCAATGCACAGCGGACACAACACACAGAGGGAATGCACAGCACATGAAACTCACAGAATACACAATGCACAGCACACGCAACGCAGAGCACACGGAATGCACAGCACACGCAACGTACTGCACAGGCAAAGCAGAGCACACTCAAAACACACACAACGCACACCACACGCGCGCACACGCAACATGCACACGCAACACAGAGCACACGCAACGCACAGCACATGCAACGCACAGCACAGGCAATGCAGATCACACGCAACGCACCGCAGACGCAACGCACAGAACATGCAACGCACAACACACGCGTGCACGCAACACACACGCACGCATCACACAGAACACTCAATGCACAGCACATGGAATGCACAGAACATGCAGAGGACATGCAACGCACAATACAGGCAACACACGCGCGCACACGCAACACACACACACACACGCAACGCGATGCACACACAACGCACAGCACACGGGACGCAGCGTACACGCAATGCACAGCACATGCAATGTACAGCACATGCAATGCACAGGAGATGCAACACAAACAGGCAATACAGAGCGCATGAAACACACAGCGCACACAATGCAGCGCAGACGCATCGCACAGCACATGCAATGTACTGCACAGGCAAAGCAGAGTACACGTAACACACACGCAACGCACACCACACGCGCGCACACGCAACATGCACACGCAACACATAGCACATGCAACGCTCAGCACACGCTTGCACACACACGCAACACAGCACATGCAACACACGCAATGCTGAGCACACGCAACGCACGGCACACGCAATGCACAGCATAAGCAATGGACAGCATACGCAACGCAGATCACACGCAACACACACACGGAATGCACATGCAAAACATGCCCCGCATGCAACACACACGCATCGCACACACGTAACGCACAGTACACGCAACGCACAGCACATGCAACGCACAACACACGCGCGCACACGCAACATACACACGCAACGCGCAGCACATGCAATGCACAGTGAACGCAACACACAGCAAACGGAACGTACACATGCAACACACGCACGCACATGCAACACACACACAACACACAGCACACGCAACGCACAGCACATCCACAGCACATGCAACTTCCCGTACAGGCAAGACACGGGCGCACAAGCAACACACACAGGCAACACACAGCCCATGGAACGCGACGCACACAGAAAGCACAGAACACGCAACGCACAGCACACGGAATGCAGAGTACACGCAACGCACAGTACATGCAACGTACAGCACATGCAATGCACAGCAGATGCAACAGAAACAGGCAATGCCCAGCACATGAAACACAGCACACACAACACACATCACACACAATGCAGAGCACACGCAATGCGCAGCACACGCAACGTACTGCATAGGCAATGCAGAGCACACGTAACACACAGGCAACACACGCCACAAGCGCGCACACGCAACACACAGCACACGCAACGCAGAGCGCACGCAATGCACAGCACATACATTGCACAGCACACGCAACGCACAAAGCACGGAATGCACACATGCAACACATGTGCGCATACGCAACACAAACTCACACAATGCATAGCACACACAACACACACACGCAGTGCAGAGCACACGCAACCCACAAGCAACGTAGAGGGCATGTAGGACACACGAAACACACAGCACATGCAATGCGCATGACACGCAACAGAAAGCCCACGCAACGCATTGAACACGCAACGCACGGCACAAGGAATGAGTAGCACTTGTAACGCACAGTACAGGCAACACACACACGCAATGCACAGCACACGCAACACACGCACTCACACGCAACACACACGCAATGCAGAGCACACGCAATGCACAGCACAGGCACCCTCTCACAACACACATACGCAACGCACAGCACACGCAACATGCAGCACATGCAATGCACAGCACACGTAATGCACAGCACAGGCAACACACAGCACACGCAACGCACAGCACACCCAACGTGCAGCACATGCAAAGCACAGCGCACGCACAGCACATGCAATGCACTGTACAGGCAACACACGTGCACACACGCAAAACACACACACACGCAACGGACAGTACACGCAACGCAGAGCACACGCAACAGACACACGCTACACACAGCACATGGAACGCGACGTACACACAACGCACAGCACACGCAATGTACAGCACACGGAACGCAGAGTACACGCAACGCACAGGACATGCAATGTACAGCACATGCAATGCACAGCAGATGCAAAACACACAGGGAATGCACAGCACATGAAACGCACAAAGCACACAATGCACAGCACATGTAACGCATAGCACACGCAACGCAGAGCACACGCAACATACTGCACAGGCAAAGTAGTGCACACATAACACACACGCAACGCACACCACACGCGTACCCACGCAACACACAGCACACGCAACGCACAGCATATGCAATGCAGAGCACACGCTTGCACACACACGTAACGCACAGCACTTGCAACATACGCAATGCTGAGCCCACGCTACGCACACGCGACACAAAGCACAAGCAAAACTTGCGCCAGTATGCAACACACACGCAATGCACTGCACACGAAATGCACAGAACATACAACACACAACACACGCGTGTACGCAACACACAGCACACGCAACGCAGAGCACACGCAACGCACAGCACATACAACACAGAGCACACGAAACACAAGCACGCACACACAAAACACACGCAATGCAGAGCACATGCAATGCACAGCACACGCAACACACACACACAATGCACAGTACATGCAACGCACAGCACATATAAAGCACAGCACATGCAATGCACAACACACGGAATGCACACAAGCAACATACGCGCACACGTACAACACACACACCCAATGCACAGCACACGCAACGTACCGAACACGCACAGCAGTGCACATGCAACACACACGCAACACACACGCAACACAGCACACGCAATGCACAGCACACGCAACGCTTGCACAACGCACTACACATGCAATGCGCAGCACATGACACGCACAGCATACGCAAGGCACAGCACACGATATGGACAACACACGGAACACACGCACAACACACAGCACATACAACGCAGAGCACAGGCAACACACAGCACATGCAATACACAGCACATACACACGCAATGCACAGCATATGCAATGCACAGCACACGCTTGCACACACACGCAACACTCAGCACTTGCAACACACGCAATGCTGAGCACACGCCGCACACGCAACACAAAGCACAAGCAAAACATGCGACAGTACGCAACACACACGCAACGCACTGCACACGAAACGCACAGAACATGCAACACACAGCACATGCAACGCTACGCACACGCTATGCACAGCACATGCAACACACAGCACACGAAACACACTCACGCACACACAACACACATACACAATGCAGAACACATGCAACACACACATGCAATGCACAGCACATGCAACACACAGCACATGCAAAGTACAGCACATGCAATGCACAACACACGGAACGCACACATGCAACATACGCGCACACATACAACACACACACACGCAATGCACAGCACACGCAACACACCGAACACGCACAACAGTGCACATGCAACACACACACGCAACACATACGCAACACAGCACACGCAATGCACAGCGCACGCAACGCTCGCACAATGCACTACACATGCAATGCGCAGCACACGACACGCACAGCACACGCAATGCACAGCACACGCAACGCACAACACATGCAACGCACAGCATACGCAAAAACGCACGAACATGCAACACACACAGGCAACATGCACACGCAACGCAGAGCACACGCAACGCACCGCGCATGCAATGCACAGCTCACGCAATGCACAAAGCACGGAACGCACACATGCAACACACGCGCGCACACGCAACACACACACACACAATGCACAGCACACACAACACACGCAATGCAGAGCACACGCAACACACGTACGCAACGTACAGCACACGTAAGACACACGCAAAACACAGCACACGCAATGCATAGCATACGCAACGCACAGCACACGCAACGCACAGCACATGTAATGCACAGTACAGGCAACAAACACACGCAACGCACAGCACATGCAACACACGCACACACACGCAACTCGCACACGCAAAACACGCGCAATTCAGAGCACAGGCAACCGCCGTGGTTGCTCAGTGGCTATGGTGTTAGGCTGCTGAGCACTAGGTCGCGAGATCGAATTCCGACCACGGCGGCCGAATTTCGATGGGGGCGAAATGCGAAAACACCCGTGTGCTTAGATTTAAGTGCACGTTAAAGAACCCCAGGTGGCGAAAATTTCCGGAGTCCTCCACTACGGCCTGCCTCATAATCAGAAACTGGTTTTGGCACGTAAAACCCCAATTATTATTATTATTATTATTATTATTATTATTATCAGAGCACAGGCAACGCACAGCACATGGAATGCACAGCACACGCAACACACAGCATACGCAATGCACAGCATACCCAACGCGCAGCACATGCAAAGCACAGACACGCACAGGACATGCAACGCACAGTATAGGCAACACGCGCGCACACGCAAGACACACATGCAACACACAGCACATGCAATGCACCGTGAACGCAACGCACAGCACATGGAACGTGCACATGCAACACACACACAACGCACAGCACACCCAATGCAAAGCACACGCAACACACACACGCAACACAGCACACGCAACGCACAGCACACGGAACACATGCAACACACACAAAACGCCCAGCACACGCAACACACAGCACACGCAACGCACAGTACATGCAATGCACAGCACACGCAACAAACGTAGGCACACGCAACGGAGATCGCACGCAACGCACAGCACATGCAATGCACAGCACACGCAACACAGAGCACATGCACTGCACTGCACATGCAATGCACCGCACGTGCAACACACACACGCAACACAGCACACGCAATGCGCAGCACATGCAACGCACAGCACATGCAACGCACAGTACAGGGAACAGACGCACGCTCACGCGACACACACACACAAATGGAACGCACAGTACACGCAATGCACAGCACACACAAAATACACACGCAACGCACAGCACATGGAATGCAGAGCACACGAAACGCACAGCACACGCAACGTGCAGCACATTCAATGCACAGCAGACGCAACACACACAGGCAACTCAGACTTGCAACGAGCACACGCAACACAGAGCACCCGCAACGCACAGCACATGCAATGGACAGCGAACGCAATGCACAAACCACGGAACGCACACATGCAACACACGCGCACACACTTTCACACACACAATGCACAGCACACACATCACACACACACAATGCACCACACACACAATGCAGAGCCTACGCAACACACACATGCAACGTACAGCACATGCAATGCACAGCACATGGAATGCACAGCCGGCGCAACACACACACCCAACGCACAGCACAGGCAACGCACAGCACATGCAATGCACGGCACATACAATGCATAGCACATGCAATACACCGCACATGCAACACAGCTAACGCAATGCAGAGCACACACAACACACACACGCAATGCACTGCACATGTATTGCACAGCACACGCAATGCACAGCACATGCAATGCACAGCACATGCAACGTACAGCACACGCAACGTACTGCACAGGCAACGCAGATCACACGTAATACACATGCAACGCACACCACACGCGCGCACATGCAACGCACAGCACATGCAACGCACAGCATACGCAACACACGCACGCACACGCAATACACACACGCAATGAGCACACGCAACACAGAGTGCACGCAACGCACAGCACATACAGTGCACAGGACATGCAATGCACAAAGCAGGGAACGTACACATGCAACACACGCGCGCACACGCAACACACGCACACACATTGCATAGCACACACACGCAAACCAGAGCACATGCAATACACACACGCAACGTACAGCACACGTAAAACACACGCAACACACAGCACATACAATGCACAGGATACGCAACACAAAGCCCACGCAACGCATAGCACACTCAACGCACAGCACATTCAATGCAGAGCAGATGATTCACAGTACAGGCAACACACACACGCAGCGGACAGCACACGCGACGCACAGCACACGCAACACACGCACGCACATGCAACACACACGCAATGGAGAGCACACGCAATCCACAGCACAGGCACGCACATGCAACACACATATGCAACGCACAGCACATGCAATGCACAGCACACGCCACACACACACGCAATGCACAGCACAGGCAACGTACAGCACACGCAACATATGAAACGCACAGAACACGTAATGCACAGCACACGCAACACACAGCACGCGCAACGCACAGCACACCCAAAGTGCAGCACATGCAAACCACAGGACACGCAACACACACACGCAATGCACAGCAGATGGAACGCGACGCACTCACAACGCACAGCACACGCAACGCACATCGCAGGCAACGCAGAGTACACACAACCCACAGCATATGCAATGTACAGCACATGCAAAGTACAGAAGATGCAACACATACAGGGAATGCAGAGCGCATGAAACACACAGCGCCCACAATGCAGCGCAGACGCATCGCACAGCTCATGCAATGTACTGCACAGGCAAAGCAGAGTACACGTAACACACACGCAACGCACACCACACGCGCGCACACGCAACATGCACACGCAACACATAGCACATGCAACGCTCAGCACACGCTTGCACACACACGCAACACAGCACATGCAACACATGCAATGCTGAGCACACGCAACGCACGGCACACGCAATGCACACCATAAGCAATGGACAGCATACGCAACGCAGATCACACGCAACACACACACGGAATGCACACGCAAAACATGCCCCGCATGCAACACACACGCATCGCACACACGTAATGCACAGCACACGCAACGCACAACACACGCAACATACACACGCAACGCGCAGCACATGCAATGCACAGTGAACGCAACACACAGCAAACGGAACGTACACATGCAACACACACACGCACATGCAACACACACACAACACACAGCACACGCAATTGAGAGCAGTCGCAACACAAACACGCAACACAGCACACGCAACGCACAGCACATCCACAGCACATCCAACTCCCCGTACAGGCAACACACACAGGCAACACACAGCCCATGGAACGCGACGCACACAGAAAGCACAGAACATGCAATGCACAGCACACGGAACGCAGAGTACACGCACCGCACAGTACATGCAACGTACAGCACATGCAATGCAGAGCAGATGCAACAGAAACAGGCAATGCCCAGCACATGAAACACAGCACACACAACACACATCACACACAATGCAGAGCACACGCAATGCGCAGCACACGCAACGTACTGCATAGGCAACGCAGAGCACACGTAACACACAGGCAACACACGCCACAAGCGCGCACATGCAACACACAGCACGCGCAACGCAGAGCGCACGCAATGCACAGCACATACATTGCACAGCACACGCAACGCACAAAGCACGGAATGCACACATGCAACACATGCGCGCACACGCAACACAAACTCACACACTGCATAGCACACACAACACACACACGCAATGCAGAGCACACGCAACCCACAAGCAACGTAGAGGGCACGTAGGACACACGAAACACACAGCACATGCAATGCACATGACACGCAACAGAAAGCCCACGCAACGCATTGCACACGCAACGCACGGCACAAGCAATGAGTAGCACTTGTAACGCACAGTACAGGCAACACACACACGCAATGCAGAGCACACGCAACACACGCACTCACACGCAACACCCTCACGCAACACACACGCAATGCAGAGCACACGCAATGCACAGCACAGGCACGCTCTCACAACACACATACGCAACGCACAGCACACGCAACACGCAGCACATGCAATGCACAGCACACGTAATGCACAGCACAGGCAACACACAGCACACGCAACGCACAGCACACCCAACGTGCAGCACATGCAAAGCACAGCGCACGCA
The DNA here is from genome assembly GCF_050947875.1 of Dermacentor variabilis. Taxonomy (NCBI): domain Eukaryota; kingdom Metazoa; phylum Arthropoda; class Arachnida; order Ixodida; family Ixodidae; genus Dermacentor; species Dermacentor variabilis. The sequence continues at coordinate 169,944,550 of NC_134572.1, read as the reverse complement.
CAGCACATGCAACGCACAGTACAGGCAACACACGTGCACACACGCAAAACACACACACATGCAACGGACAGTACACGCAACGCAGAGCACACGCAACACACACACGCTACACACAGCACATGGAACGCGACGTACACACAACGCACAGCACACGCAACGCGCAGCACACGGAACGCAGAGTACACGCAACGCACAGGACATGCAATGTACAGCACATGCAATGCACAGCAGACGCAAAACACACAGGGAATGCACAGCACATGAAACGCACAAAGCACACAATGCACAGCACATGTAATGCATAGCACACGCAACGCAGAGCAAACGCAACATACTGCACAGGCAAAGTAGTGCACACATAACACACACGCAACGCACACCACACGCGTACCCACGCAACACACAGCACACGCAACGCACAGCATATGCAATGCAGAGCACACGCTTGCACACACACGTAACACACAGCACTTGCAACATACGCAATGCTGAGCCCACGCAACGCACACGCAACACAAAGCACAAGCAAAACATGCGCCAGTACGCAACACACACGCAACGCACTGCACACGAAACGCACAGAACATACAACGCACAACACACGCGTGTATGCAACACACAGCACACGCAACGCAGAGCCCACGCAACGCACAGCACATACAACACACAGCACACGAAACACAAGCACGCACACACAAAACACACGCAATGCAGAGCACATGCAATGCCCAGCACACGCAACACACACACACACAATGCACAGCACATGCAACGCACAGCACATATAAAGCACAGCACATGCAATGCACAACACACGGAACGCACACAAGCAACATAAGTGCACACGTACAACACACACACCCAATGCACAGCACACGCAACGTACCGAACACGCACAGCAGTGCACATGCAACACACACGCAACACACACGGAACACAGCACACGCAATGCACAGCACACGCAACGCTTGCACAACGCACTACACATGCAATGCGCAGCACATGACACGCACAGCATACGCAATGCACAGCACACGATATGGACAACACACGGAACACACGCACAACACACAGCACATGCAACCCAGAGCACAGGCAACACACAGCACATGCAATACACAGCACATACACACGCAATGCACAGCATATGCAATGCACAGCACACGCTTGCACACACACGCAACACGCAGCACTTGCAACACACGCAATGCTGAGCACACGCCGCACACGCAACACAAAGCACAAGCAAAACATGCGACAGTACGCAACACACACGCAACGCACTGCACACGAAATGCACAGAACATGCAACACACAGCACATGCAACGCGGAGCACACGCTACGCACAGCACATGAAACACACTCACGCACACACAACACACATACGCAATGCAGAGCACATTCAGTGCACAGCACATGCAACACACAGCACATGCAAAGCACAGCACATGCAATGCACAACACACGGAACGCACACATGCAACATACGCGGACACATACAACACACACACACGCAATGCACAGCACACGCAACGCACCGAACATGCACAACAGTGCACATGCAACACACACACGCAATACCTACGCAACACAGCATACGCAACACAGCACACGCAATGCACAGCGCACGCAACGCTCGCACAACGCACTGCACATGCAATGCGCAGCACACGACACGCACAGCACACGCAATGCACAGCACACGCAATGTACTGCACAGGCAATGCAGAGCTCATGTAACACACACGCAACACACACCATACGCGCGCACACGCGATACACAGTACAGGCAACGCACAACACATGCAACGCACAGCATACGCAAAAACGCACGAACATGCAACACACCCACGCAACATGCACACGCAACGCAGAGCACACGCACCGCACAGCACACGCAATGCACAGCATACCCAACGCGCAGCACATGCAAAGCACAGTACACGCACAGGACATGCACCGCACAGTACAGGCAACACGCGCGCACACGCAAGACACACACGCAACACACAGCACATGCAATGCACCGTGAACGCAACGCACAGCACATGGAACGTGCACATGCAACACACACACAACGCACAGCACACCCAATGCAAAGCACACGCAACACACACACGCAACACAGCACACGCAACGCACAGCACACGGAACACATGCAACACACACAAAACGCCCAGCACACGCAACACACAGCACACGCAACGCACAGTACATGCAACGCACAGCACACGCAACAAACGTAGGCACACGCAACGCAGATCGCACGCAACGCACAGCACATGCAATGCACAGTGCACGCAACGCACAAAGCACGGAACGCACACATGCAACACATGCGCGCACACGCAACACACACACACAATGCATAGTACACACAACACTCACAATGCAGAGCACACGCAACACACACACGCAACGTACAGAACACGTAAGACACACGCAACACACAGCACACGCAATGCACAGGACACGCAACACAAAGCCCACGCAATGCATAGCACACGGAACGCACAGCACACGCAACACACAGCACATGTAAGGCACAGTAAAGGAAACACACACGCAACGCAGAGCACACGCAATGCACAGCACACGCAAGGTACTGCACAGGCAAAGCAGAGCACACGTAAAACACACACAACGCACACCACACGCGTGCACACGCAACATGCACACGCAACACACAGCACACGCAATGCACAGCACATGAAACGCACAGCACAGGCAATGCAGATCACACGCAACGCACCGCAGACGCAATGCACAGAACATGCTACGCACAACACACGCGTGCACGCAACACACACGCACGCATCACACAGAACGCTCAATGCACAGCACATGGAATGCACAGAACATGCAGAGGACATGCAACGCACAATACTGGCAACACACGCGCGCACACGCAACACACACACACGCAACGCGATGCACACACAACGCACAGCACATGCAATGTACAGCACATGCAATGCACAGCAGATGCAACACAAACAGGCAATGCAGAGCGCATGAAACACACAGCGCACACAATGCACAGTACACGCAATGCACAGCACATGCAATGTACTGCACAGGCAAAGCAGAGTACACGTAACACACACACAACGCACACCACACGCGCGCACACGCAACATGCAGACGCAACACACAGCACATGCAACGCTCAGCACACGCTCGCACACACACGCAACACAGCACATGCAACAAATGCAATGCTGAGCACACGCAACTCACGGCACACGCAACGCACAGCATAAGCAATGGACAGCATACGCAACACAGATCACACGCAACACACGGAATGCACACGCAAAACATACCCCGCATGCAACACACACGCATCGCACACACGTTACGCACAGCACACGCAACGCACAGCACATGCAACGCACAACACACTCGCGCACACGCAACATACACACGCAACGCGCACAACATGCAATGCACAGTGAACGCAACACACAGCAAACGGAACGTACACATGCAACACACGCACGCACATGCAACACGCACACAACACACAGCACAGGCAATACAGAGCACTGGCAACACATACACGCAACACAGCACACACAACGCACAGCACACGCATTACACAGCACATCCACAGCACATGCAACTCCCCGTACAGGCAACACACGGGCGCACAAGCAACACATACACGCAACGCACAGCCCATGGAACGCGACGCACACAGAAAGCACAGAACACGCAACGCACAGCACACGGAACGCAGAGCACACGCAACGCACAGTACATGCAACGTACAGCACATGCAATGCACAGCAGACGCAACAGAAACAGGCAATGCCCAGCACATAAAACACAGCACACACAACACACAGCACACACAATGCAGAGCACATGCAATGCGCAGCACACGCAACGTACTGCATAGGCAATGCAGAGCACACGTAACACACAGGCAACACACGCCACAAGCCCGCACACGCAACACACAGCACACGCAACGCACAGCACATGCAACGCACAGCGTACACAACATACACATGCAACGAGCACACGCAACGCAGAGCGCACGCAATGCACAACACATGCATTGCACAGCACACGCAACGCACAAAGCACGGAATGCACACATGCAACACATGCACGCACACGCAACACAAACACACACAATGCATTGCACAACAACACACACACGCAATGCAGAGCACACACAACACACATAATGAACGTAGAGCACACGTAGGACACACGAAACACACGGCACATGCAATGCACATGACACGCAACAGAAAGCCCACGCAACGCATTGCACACGCAACGCAGGGCACAAGCAATGAGTAGCACTTGTAACTCACAGTACAGGCAACACACACACGCAACGCACAGCACACGCAACACACGCACTGACACGCAACACCCTCCCGCAACACACGCGCAATGTAGAGCACACGCAATGCACAGCACAGGCACGCTCACACAACACACATACGATACGCACAGCGCATGCAATGCACAGCACACGCAACACACACACGCAATGCACAGTACAGACAATGCACAGCACATGCAACACACAGTACATGCAATGCAGAGCACATGCAATACACAGCACACATAATGCACTGCACAGGCAACACACAGCACACGCAACGCACAGCACACCCAACGCGCAGCACATGCAAAGCACAGCGCACGCACAGGACATGCAACGCACATTACAGGCAACACACGTGCACACACGCAAAACACACACACACGCAACGGACAGTACACGCAACGCACAGCACACGCAACACACACACGCTACACACAGCACATGGAACGCGACGTACACACAACGCACAGCACACGCAAAGCACTGCACACGTAATGCACAGCACACGCAACACATGCGCGCACATGCAACACACACACGCAAAACAGCACACGCAACACACTGCACATGCAATGCACAGTGCACGCAACGCAAAGCAAGGAATGCACACATGCAACATACGCGCGACCACACAACGCACAGCACAGGCAACGCACAATATACGCAACGCACGCAGAACGCACTGTATATGCAATGCGCAGCACACGACATGCACAGCACACGCAATGCACAGCACACGCAACAAACACACGCAACGCACAGCACAGGCAACGCACAGCACACGCAACACATGCGCGCACACGCAAAACACACGCGCAACACAGCACACGCAACGTGCAGTACATGGAACGCACAGCACACGCACAGGACATGCAACGCACAGAACAGGCAACACACGCGCACATACGCAACACACAGTACACGGAAGGCTGAGCACATGCAACGCACAGCACATGCAATGCACAGGAGAAGCATCACACACAGGCAATGTAGAGCACATGAAACACATAGCACACACAATGTACAGCACACGCAACGTACTGCACGGGCAATGCAGAGCACATGTAACACTCACACAATATGCACACGCAACATACAGCACATTCAATGCACACCACATGCAACGCACCGCACACGCAATGCTCAGCATACGCAATGCACAGCACATGCAATGCACAGCACACGCAACACACGCACGCAAACGAAACAAACACATCCAACGAGCACACGCAACGCAGTGCGCACGCAATGCACAGCACATGCATTGCACAGTGCACGCAACGCACTAAGCACGGAACGCACACATGCAACACATGCGTGCACACGCAACACACACACACACAATGCCTAGCACACACAACACACAGAAATGCAATGCACCACACACGCAATGCAGAGCACACGCAACGTACAGCACACGTAAGACACGCAACACAAAGACCACGCAACGCATAGCACACACAACGCGCAGCACATGCAAAGTACAGAACATGGAACGCAAAGTACAGGGAACACACACACACAACGCACAGCAGACGCGACGCACAGCACACGCAACACACGCACGCACACGCAACACCCACATGCAACACACACGCAATGCAGAGCACACGCAACACATGCACGAACATGCAACACACATACACAATGCACAACACATGAAATGCACTGCACACACACATAATGCACAGCACATGCAACGCACAGCACACGCAGAGCACCGCACATGCAAAACACAGCACATGCAATGCACAGCTAATGCAACAAACGTGTGCACATGCAACACACACACAACGCACAGCACACGAAAACACACACGCAACGCACCACACCCGCAATACAGAGCACATGCAACACACACACACAACACAGCACACGCAATGTACAGCACATGCAACGTGCAGCATACGCAATGCACAGCACACGCAACACACGCAACGCACAGTACAGACAATGCACAGCACACGCAATACACACATGCAGCAACGCACACCACTTGCAACGCAGAGCAATGCAACACACAGCATACGCAGGTAGAGCTCACGCAACCACAGCACATGCAATGCACAGCACACGCAACACAGAGCACATGCACTGCACTGCACATGCAATGCACAGCACATGAAACGCACACACGCAACACAGCACACGCAATGCGCAGCACATGCAACGCACAGCACATGCAACGCACAGTACAGGGAACAGACGCACGCTCACGCGACACACACACACAAATGGAACGCACAGTACACGCAACGCACAGCACACGCAACGTGCAGCACATTCAATGCACAGCAGATGCAACACACACAGGCAACTAGGACTTGCAACGAGCACACGCAACACAGAGCACCCGCAACGCACAGCACATGCAATGGACAGCGAACGCAATGCGCAAACCTCGGAACGCACACATGCAACACACGCGCACACACTTTCACACACACAATGCACATCACACACATCACACACACACAATGCACCACACAGACAATGCAGAGCCTACGCAACACACACATGCAACGTACAGCACATGCAATGCACAGCACATGGAATGCACAGCCGGCACAACACACACACCCAATGCACAGCACTTGCAACGCACGGCACATACATTGCATAGCACACGCAATGCACCGCACACGCAACACAGCTAACGCAATGCAGAGCACACACAACACACACACGCAATGCACTGCACATGTATTGTACAGCACATGCAATGCACAGCACATGCAACGTACAGCACACGCAACGTACTGCACAGGCAATGCAGATCACACGTAATGCACATGCAATGCACACCACACGCGCGCACATGCAACGCACAGCACATGCAACGCACAGCATACGCAACACACGCACGCACACGCAATACACACACGCAATGAGCACACGCAACACAGAGTGCACGCAATGCACAGCACATACAGTGCACAGGACATGCAATGCACAAAGCAGGGAACGTACACATGCAACACACGCGTGCACACGCAACACACGCACACACATTGCATAGCACACACAACACACACACGCAAACCAGAGCACATGCAACACACACACCCAACGTACAGCACACGTAAGACACACGCAACACACAGCACATACAATGCACAGGATACGCAACACAAAGCCCACGCAACGCATAGCACACTCAACGCACAGCACATGCAATGCAGAGCAGATGATTCACAGTACAGGCAACACACACACGCAACGGACAGCACACGCAACACACGCACGCACACGCAACACACACGCAATGGAGAGCACACGCAATGCACAGCACAGGCACGCACATGCTACACACATACGCAACGCACAGCACATGCAATGCACAGCACACGCCACACACACACACGCAATGCACAGCACAGGCAACGCACAGCACACGCAACACATGAAACGCACAGCACACGTAATGCACAGCACACGCAACACACAGCACGCACAACGCACAGCACACCCAAAGTGCAGCACATGCAAACCACAGGACACGCAACACACACATGCAATGCACAGCAGATGGAACGCGACGCACTCACAACGCACAGCACACGCAACGCACATCGCACGCAACGCAGAGTACACACAACCCACAGCATATGCAATGTACAGCACATGCAAAATACAGAAGATGCAACACATACAGGGAATGCACAGCACATGAAACACACAGCAGACAACGCACAGCACGTGCAATGCACAGCACACGCAAGGCAGAGCACACGCAACGCACAGCACACGTAGCATACTGCACAGGCAAAGGAGAGCCCACGTAACACACACGCAACGCACTCCACTCGCGCGCACACGCAACATGCACATGCAACACCCAGCACACGCAACGCACAGCATATGCAACCCACAGCACATGCTTGCACACGCACGCAACATGCAGCACATGCAACACACGCAATGCTGAGCACACGCAACGCACAGCACATGCAATGTACAGCACTCGCAATGCAGATCACACGCAGCGGACACCTAACAAAAGCGCACGCAAAACATGCGCCCGTACGCAACACACACGCAACGCACAGAACATGCAACGCACAACACACGCGTGCACGAAACACAAAAACGCAACACACAGCACAGTACATGAAACACAAGCACGCACACGCAACACACACACGCAACGCACAGCACATGCAAAGCACAGCACACGCAACACACACACGCAATGCACAGCACAGGCAATGCACAGCACACGCAACGCACAGCACTTGCAATGCAAAGCACACACAACACATGCGCGCACACGCAACTCATACACGCAACACACATCTAATGCAACACACGAGTACACATGCAATGCACTGCAAATGCAATACACAGTGCACTCAACGCACATCACACGGAACGCACACATGCAACATACGCGAGGACATACAACACACACACAATGCACAGCACACGCAACACACACACGCAACGCACCGCACACGCAAAGCTGAGCACATGCAACACACACATGCAATGCACAGCACACTCAACGCACGCACAATGCCCTGCAGATGAATGTGCAGCACCCGACATGCACAGCACAAGCAACGCACAGCACATGAACGCACAGCACACGCAACACACACATGCAACGAGCATATGCAACGCAGAGCACATGCAATGGACAGCACATGCAATGCATAGCGCAGGCAACGCACTAAGCACGGAACGCACACATGCAACACACGCGCGCACATGCAACACACACACAAAAGACACACATGCAACGCACCATACACGCAATGCAGAGCCCACGCAACGTACAGCACACGTAAGACGTGCACACACAGCACACGCAATGCACAGCAATGCAAAACAAAGGCTACGCAATGCAAAGTACATGCAACGCGCAGCACACGCGACACACATACACAACGCCCAACACATTCAATACAATGCAGACGCAACACGCACATGCAACGCACAGCACACGCAATGTACTCCACAGACAAAGCAGAGCACACATAACACACACGCAACGCACACCACACGCGCGCACACGCAACATGCACATGCAACACACAGCACGCGCGTGCACACACACGCAACACACAGCATATGCAACACACGCAATGCTGAGCACATGCAACGCTCAGCATACGCAACGCATAGCACATGCAATGCACAGGACACGCAACACATGGGCGCACACGCAACACACACACGCAACACAGCACACGCAACGAACAGCTAACGCAACACATGAGCGCACACGCAATGCACTGCCCATGCAGGCACTGTGCACGCAACGCACAGCACACGGAACGCACACCTGCAACATACGCGCGCACATACAACACACACACACAATTCACAGCACACGCAGTGCAGAGCACACGCAACACACAGCACACGCAATGCACAGAACACGCAACAAACCCACGCAACGCACAGCACAGGAAACGCACAGCACACGCAACAGATGCGCACACACGTAAACCACACACAAAACACAGCACACGCAACGCGAAGCACATGGAACGAACAGCACACGTACAGGACATGCAACGCACAGTACAGGCAACACACGCGCGCGCACGCAACACACACACGCAATGCACAGTACACACAACGCACAGTACACGCTACACACACACGCAACGCACAACCGATGGAATGCGACACACACACACAACGCACAGAACACGCAAGGCACAGCACACAGAACGCAGAGCACATGCAACACACGGCACTTGCAACATACAGCACATGCAATGCACCGCTGACACAGCACACACAGGAAATGTACAGCACATGAAACACACAGCGCACACAATGCACCGCTCATGCAATGCACAGCACACGCAGCACAGAAAACACGCAACACACGCACGCACACGCAACACACACACGCAACGAGCGCAGGCAAAGCAGAGCGCACACAATGCACAACACATGCAATGCACAGCGCACGCAACACACTAAGCACGGAACGCACGCATGCAACACACGCGCACACACGCAACACACACAATGCATAGCACACACAACACACACACATGCAACGCACAACATGCGCAATGCACAGCACACAGCGCACAGCATATGCAAAGCACAGCACATGTAACAGAGTACAGGAAACACACACACGCAACGCACAGCACACGCGACGCACAGCACTGCAATGCACGAACGCACACGCAACACCCACACGCAACAAACACGCAACGCATAGCACACGCAACAGACGCACGCACACGCAACACACCTAAACAACGTAAAGCACATGCAATGCACCGCACACGCAACACACACACGCAATGCACAGCACATGCAACGCACAGCACACGCAACGCATAGTACATGCAACGGACAGTACATGCAGTGCACAGTACACGCAACACATGGGCGCACACACAACACACACATGCAACACAGCACAGGCAACACAGCACACGCAACAAACAGCTAATGCAACACACGCGCGCACATGCAACACACACATACAACGCACACGCAAAACACAGACGCAACGCACTGCACACGCAATATAGAGCACACGCAACACACTGTACATGCAATGATCAGCACACGCAATGCACAGCACACGCAATGCACAGCACACACAATGCAAAGCACACGCAACACACGCAACACACACGCAACGCACAGCAAAGGCAACGCACAGCACACGCAATGCAGAGCCCCCGCAATGCACAGCACAAGCAACACAGCGCACACACCCAATGCACAGTACACACAACACACACATGTAGCAACGCACAGCACACATAATGCAAAGCACATGCAACGCACAGCACACGCAGCGGACATCACACGCAACACATGCACGCACACTGAACACACACACGCAACGCACAGCATACGCAATGCAGAGATCACGCAACCTCAGCACATGCAATGCACAGCACACACAACAAACACACGCAACGCACAGCACACACACAACACAGCCCACGCAACGCGCAACACATGCAATGCACAGCACACGCACAGGAAATGCAACGCACAGTACAGGGAACACACACACACATACACACACACACACACGGAAAGCACAGTACACGCAACGCACAGCACACGGAATGCAGAGCACTTGCAACGCACAGATCATGCAACGTACAGCACATTTAATGCACAACAGACGCAACACACACAGGCAATGTACAGCACATGAAACACACAGCACACACAACGCACAGCACACGCAACACACGCACGCATATGCAACTCACACACGCAACGAGCACACGCAACACAGAGCGCCCGCAATGCAGACCACATGCAATGGACAGCGCACGCAATGCACAAACCACGGAACGCACACATGCAACACATGCGCACATACAGAACACACACACATAATGCACAGCACACAGATGCCACACACAACGCACCACAGACGCAATGCAGAGCACATGCAACACACACATGCAACGTACAGCACACGTAAGACACACGCAACACACAGCACACATAATTCACATCACACGCAACACAAAGCCCACAGAACGCATAGCACACGCAACGCACAACACACGCAACGTGCGGCACACGCAACGCTCAGCACATGGAATGCACAGCAGGTGCAACGCACAGTACAGGCAATGCACAGCACACGCAATGCAGAGCACACGCATCACATCGAACGCAATGCAGAGCACACGCAACACACAGACGCAACACACTGCACATGTAATGCTCAGCACACGCAATGCAGAACATGCAACGTACAGCACATGCAATGCACAGCACATGCAATGTACTGCTTAGGCAATGCAGAGCACACGTAACACAATGCAACGCACACCACACGCGCGCACACGCAACGCAGAGCACATGCAATGCACAGGATATGCAACACAGGCACGCACACGCAATACACCCATGCAACGAGCACACATAACGCAGAGCGCATGCAACGCACAGATTATGCAGTGCACAGCGCACTCAATGCACAAAGCACGGAACGCGCACATGCAACACACGCGCGCACACGCAACACACACACGCAACGTACAGCACACGTAAGACACACAGCACACGCAATGCACAGGACACTCAATACAAAGCCCACGCAACGTATAGCACACGCAATGCACAGCACATGTAACGCAGAGCACATGTAATGCACAGTACAGGCAACACACATACGCAACGCGCAGCACACGCGACGCACAGCACACGCAAACACGCACGCACACGCAACACCCACACGCAACACACACGCAATGCAGAGCACATGCAATGCACAGCACAGGCACGCACACGCAACACACCTACGCAATGCACAGCACACGCAACACATGCAACGCACAGCACACGTAATGCACAGCACACGCAACACACAGCACATGCAACGCACAGCACACCCAACGTGCAGCACATGTAACGCAGAGCACATGTAATGCACAGTACAGGCAACACACATACGCAACGCGCAGCACACGCGACGCACAGCACACGCAAACACGCACGCACACGCAACACCCACACGCAACACACACGCAATGCAGAACACATGCAATCCACAGCACAGGCACGCACACACAACACACCTACGCAATGCACAGCACATGCAATGCCCAGCACAGGCAATGCACAGCACACGCAACACATGCAACGCACAGCACACGTAATGCACAGCACACGCAACACACAGCACATGCAACGCACAGCACACCCAACGTACAGCACATGCAAAGTGCCAGCCCACGTAACACACACATGCAACGCACAGCAGATGGAACGCGAGGCACACAACGCACAGCACAGGCTACACGCGGAATGCAGAGTACACGCAACGCAGAGCACATGCAACGCACAGCACATGTTGCATACTGCACAGGTAAAGGAGAGCACACGTAACACACACGCAACGCACTCCACGCTCGCGCACACGCAACATGCACACGCAACACCCCGCAAATGCAACACGCAGCATATGCAACCCACAGCACATGCTTGGACACACACGCAACATGCAGCACATGCAACACACGCAAAGCTGAGCACACGCAACGCACAGCACATGCAATGGGCAGCACACACAATGCAGATCATATGCAACGCACACACGCAACGCACACGCAACGGACACGCAACACAAAGCACACACAGAACATGCGCCCGTACGCAACGCACACGCAACGCGCCGCACACGCACCGCACAACACACGCGTGCACGAAACACACACACGCAACACACAGCACACGATACGCAGAGCACATGCAATACACAGCACATGCAACACACAGCACATGAAATACACGCACGCACACGGAACACACACATGCAATGCACAGCACACACAATGCACAGCACAGGCAACGCACAGCACACGCAACGCACAGCACATGCAGTGCACAGCACACGAAACAGACACACGCAACACAGCACACGCTATGCACATCTAATGCAACACACGAGTACACACTCAACGCACAGCACACGGAATGCACACATGCAACATACGCGCACACATACAACACACACACACAATACACAGCACACGCAACACACACGCAACGCACCACACACGCAAAGCAGAGTACATGCAATACACACACGCAACGCACAGCTCACGCAACGCACGCACAACGCCCTGTACATGAATGCGCAGAACACGACACCCACAGCACATGCAATGCACAGCACACGCAACGCTCAGCACACGCAACGCACAGTACACGCAACACACGCATGCACATGTAACACACACACGCACAGGCAATGCACAACAATGTAACGCACAGCTCATACAATGCACAGCACACGCAACACAGCAAACGCCATGCAGAGCACATGCAACACACACACGCAACCTACTGCACATGTAATGCAGAGCACACGCAATGTACAGCACATGCAACACACAGCACACGCAATGCACAGCACATGCAAAGCACATGAAACACAGAGCACACGTAATGCACAGCACATGCAACACACAGCACACGCATTGCACAGCACCCCCAACGCGCAGTACTTGCAACGTACAGCACACGCACAGGACATGCAATGCACAGCAGAGTCAACACACGCGCGCACACGCAACACACAAACACACGCAATGCACAGCACATGCAACACACATACGCAACGCACAACATATGGAACGCGACGCACACACATCACTGCACAAACAACGCACAGTACACGCAACGCAGAGCACACACAATGCACAGCACATGCAACGTAGAGCACATGCAATGCACAGCAGATGCAACACACACAGGCAATACACAGTACATGAAACACACAGTGCACACAATGCACAGCACACGCAATGCACAGCACACACAACGCAGAGCACACGCAACACACAGAACATGCAACGTACTACACAGGGAAAGCAGAGCACACGTAACACACGCGCAACACACCACACGCGCCCACACGCCACATGAACCCAACTCACAGCACACGCTTACACACACACACACAACACAGAGCACATGCAATGCACAGTGCATGCAACCTAAAGCACATGGAACGCACAGCACATGCAATGCACAGTACATGCAAAACACACACACAACGCACAGCACAGGCAACGCACAGCACACGCAATGCACTGTACAGGCAACACACGTGTGCACACGCAAACACAGACACACGTAATGCACAGTACACGCAACGCACACCACACGCAACCACACACGCAATGTAGAGCACACACAAAACACGCACGCAACACAGCACACGCAATGCGCAGCACACGCAACACAGTACACATGCAATGCACAGCACACACAGTGCAGAGCACACGCAACACACAGCACACGCAATGCTGAGTACATGCAACACACGTGCGCACACGCAACACAAAAGCACACGCAACGCAAAGTACATGCAACGCTCAGCACACGCAACACACACACAACGCACAGCGCACGCAAAACACACATGCAACGCACCGCACACGCAATGTAGAGCACACGCAACACACACCGAACATGCAATGCACAGCACACGCAACACACACATGCAACACAGAGCACACGCAATGCACAGCACATGCAATGCACCGCACACGTAACAAACACACGCAACGAACAGCATACGCAAAACATGCGCGCACACGCAACACACACATACACACACGCAACGCACAGTACACACAATGCACAGCACACGCAACACACGCAACGCACAGCACATAGAACGCGACGCACACACTATGCACATCACACACAATGCACAGCACACAGAACGCAGAGCACATGCAACGCACAGTACATGTTAACGTACAGCACATGCAATGCACAGCAGATGCAACATACACAGGTAATGTACAGCACATGAAACACCCAGCACACACAACGCACAGCACACGCAAGGCACTGCACAGGCAAAGTTGAGCACATGTAACCCACACACAATGCACACCACACGCGCGCACACGCAACATGCACAAGCAACATACAGCACACTCAATGCACAGCACATGCAACACACAGCCCACCCTTGCACACACACGCAACACACAGCACATGCAACACACGCAATGCTGAGCTCACGCAACGCGCAGCACGTGCAGCACACAGCACACGCACCGCACATGCAACGCCGCGTACAAGCAACACACGCGCGCACACGCAACGCACAGTACACGCAACACACAGCACACGCAACACACACACGCAATGCACAGCCCATGGAATGCGACACACACACAATGCACAGAACATGCAACGCACAGCACATGGAATGTACAGCACATGCAATGCACAGCAGACGCAACACACACAGGCAATGCACAGCACATGAAACGCACAGCACATGCAATGCACAGTGCACGCAATGCACAGCACACGGAACGCACACATGCAATGCACGCGCGCATATGCAACACACACACACACAATGCACAGCACACGCAAGATACACACGACACACACTGCACATGCAATGCAGAGCACACGCAACACAGCACATGCAACCCACAGCACACTCAACACACGCGCAACGCACTGTACATGAAATGCATAGCACACGACATGCACAGCACACACAACACACACACACGTATCGCACAGCAAAGGCAACGCACAGCATACACAACACATGCGCACACACGCAGCACACACACGCAACACAGCATATGTAAGGCGCAGTACATGCAACTCACAGCACACGCACAGCACACCCAAAGTACAGTACAGGCAACACACGCGTGCACAGGCAATTCACAGCCCACGCGACACACACACGCAACGCACAGCACATGGAACGCGATGCACACACAACACACAGCACACGCAACGCACAGCACACGGAATGCAGAGCACACGCAACGCAAAGCCCATGCAACGTACAGCACATGCAACACTCGCATGCACACGCAACACACACACACACACACAATGAGGACGCGCAACGCAGAGCGCACGCAATGCACAGCACATGCAATGCACAGCGCACACAATGCATAAACCACGGAACGCACACATGCAACACACGCGCGCAGAGGCAACACACACACAATGCCCAGCACACACAATACACACGCAACGCACCACACCCGCAATGCAGAGCACGCGCAACACACACGCAACGTACAGCACACGTAAGACACACGCAACACACAGCACACGCAATGCACAGCACACTCAACAGAAAGCTCATGCAACGCATAACACACCCAACGCACAGCACATGTAACGCACAGTACAGGCAACACACATGCAATGCACAGCACACGCAACGAACAGCACATGTAACGCACAGTACAGGCAACACACTCACGCAATGCACAGCACACGCAATACACACACCCACATGCAACACCCCCACGCAACACACACGCAACCCAGAGCACATGCAATGCACAGCACACGCAACACACTCGCAATGCACAGCATACGCAACGCAGAGCACAGGCAATGTACAGGACATGCAACGCACAGCACGCGCAAGAAACACACGCAAAGCACAGGCAATTCATAGCACACGCAATGCACAACACATGATTTGCACAGCACATGCAACACACACACGCAACACTGCACACGCCACACTCAGCTAATGGAAAACACGCGTGCAGATGCAACACATGGACGCACGTGCAACACACATACGTAATACACAGCACTTGCAATGCACAGCACACATGACACACACACGCAATGCACATCAGTGGCAACGCACAGCACACGCAACACACAGCCGATGCAACGCACAGCACATGCAATGCACAGCGCACGCAACACATGCGCTCACACGGAACACAGCACACGCATCGCACAGCTAACACAACACACGCGCGCACATGCAACACACACACAACACACAGCACACGCAACACACACATGCATGGTACCACACATGCAATGCAGAGCACACACAACACACCCACAACACAGCCCACGCAACGCACAGCACACGCAACACAAGAAACACACACGCAATGCACAGCACATGCAACACAAGAAACACACACGCGATGCACAGCACACGCAATGCAGAGCGCACACAATGCACAGCAAAAGCAATGTAGTGCACACACCCAACACACAGAACATGCAACACACACATGCAGCAATGCACAGCACACGCAACACAGAGCAGACGCAACACATGCGGGCACACGCAACACAGCACACGCAACGAGCTGCACATGCAACGAACAGCACGCGCAACGCACAGCACACGCACAGCACATGCAATGCACAGCAGACACAACTCACACAGGCAATGCACAGTGCATGAAACACACAGCATACACAACGAACAGCACACGCAGCACATGCAACGCACAGATCACGCAACACACATGCAATGCAGAGCACACGCAATGTACAGCACACGTAAGACACACGTAACACACAGCATACACAATGCACAGCCCACGCAACACAAAGCCCACATAACGCACTGCACACGCAACGCACAGCACACGCGACGTACGGCACACGCAACGCACAGCACATGCAATGTACAATATGCGCAACACACACACGCAATGCACAGCACATGCTATGCACAGCACAGGCAATGCACAGCACACACACAGATGCAACACATACGTAACGCGCAGCACACGCATCGCAGAGCACCCGCAACGCACAATACACGCAACACACAGCACACGCAACCCACAGCACACGCAATGCAGAGCACACGCAGCCCACTGCACATGCCACGCACGGTAAATGCAACACGCAGCACACGCAACACACACGCAACGCATAGCACATGAAACGCGCAGCACACGCAACTGTGCGTGTGCTGTGCATTGCGTGTGCTGTGCGTTGTGTGTGCTATGCGATGCGTGTACTGTGTGTGCTTGTGTACGTGTGCGTGTACTGTGTCTGCATTGTGTGTGCTCTGCATTACGTTTGCTGTGCATTGTATGTGCTGCGTGTTGCGTGTGCGGGTATGTGTTGCGTTAGCTGTGCATTGGGCGCGTCGTGCATTGCGTTTGTGTGTTGCATGTGCGCGCATGCGTTGCGTGTGCTGTGTATTGCGTGTGTTGTACGTTGCCTGTGCAGTGCGTTGCGTGTGTGTGTTGGCGTGTGCATTGCATGTGCTGTGTGTTGCCTGTGCTGTGAGTTCTGTGTTCTCTGCATTCCGTGTCCTGTTCATTACGTGTGCTGTGCGTTGCATGTGATCTGCATTGCGTGTGTTGTGCGCTGCATGTGCTGTGCATGGCGTGTGCTCTGCGTTGCTTGTGCTGTGCATTGCGTGCGTGTTTCGTGCGATCTGCATTGTGTGTACGTTACGTGTGTGTGCACACGTGTTTTGTGCGTTGCATGTACTGTGCGTTGCATGTGCGTTGCGTGTGCTCTGCGTTTCGTGTGTGTTGCGTGTGCGTGCGTGTGTTGCATGTGCTGTGTGTTGCGTGTGTGTGTTGCGTGCACCGTGTGTTGCATGTGCTGTGCGTTGCGTGTGCTGTGCGTTGCATGTGCACTGCATTGTGTGTGCTGTGTTATGCGTGTGTGTGTTCGAGCGCGCCTGTGTTGCGTGAGTGGTGCATTGCATGTGATGTGCGTTGCGTGTGCTGTGGATTGCATGTGCTGTGCATTGCGTATGCTGTGCGATGCGTATGTGTTGCGTGTACGTGTGTGTGTTGCGTGTGCTGTGCTTCGCGTGTGCTGTGCGTTCCGTGTGCTCTGCATTTCATGTGCTGTGTGTGGCGTGTGCTTTGCGTTGCGTGTACTGCGCGTTTTATGTTGCTTGTATGTACGCGCGTGTGTTGCATGTGCTGTGCATTGCATATGCTGAGCAATGTATATGCTGTGAGTGCGTGTGCTCTGCGTTGCGTGCGCTCTGCATTGCGTGGGATGTGCGTTGCGTGTGCTGTGTGTTGCGTGTGCTGTGCATTGCGTGTGCTCTGCATTTCGTGTCCTCTACGTTGCGTGTGCTCTGCATTTCGTGTCCTGTGCGTTGCGTGTGCTGTGCGTTGCGTGTGCATTTGCGTATGCGTTGTGTGAGATATGCGTTGAATGTGGTGTGCATTGCATGTGCTGTAGTGTGCTGTGTATTGCATGTGTTGTGCATTGCTCGTGCTGTGCATTGTATGTGCTGTTTGTTTCGTGTGCTCTGCGTTGCGTGCACTCTGCGTTGCGTGTTCTGTACGTTGCATGTGGTGTGCGTAGCGCGTGCTGTGCACTGCATGTGCTGTGTGTTGCATACACTCTGTGTTTCGTGAGCTGTCTGTTGCGTGTGCTCTGCGTTTCCTTTGCGGTGCGTTGTGCATGTGTGTTGCGTGTACAGTGCATTGCATGTGCCGCACATTGTGTGTACTGTGTGTTGAATGTGCTGTGTGTTGCGTGTGTTATGCGTTGCGCATAGTGTGTATGGCATGTGCTTTGCATTGCGTGTGTGTGTTGCTAGTGCGCGCGTGCGTTGCGTGTGCTCTGCATTGAGTGTGCTGTGCGTTGCATGTGCTGTGCATTGTGTGTGTGTTGCATGTGCTGTGCGTAGCATCTGCTGTGCAATGCGTGTGCTCTGCGTTTCGTGCGCTGTGCATTGCGCGGGTGCTGCGTTGCTTGTGCGGTGTGATGCGTGTGGGTTCCCTGTGCTATGCATTGCAAGTGCGGTGCTTTGCCTGTGCTGTGCGTTCCATCTGCTGTGCGTTGCGTGTGCGCTGCGTTGCTTGTGCTGAGCGATGCGTGTGGGGTTCGTGTGCTGTGAATTGCGTTTGCTGTGTGTTGTATGAGCTGTGCGTTGCATGTGGTGTGCTTTGCGTGTGCTGTGCGTTGCCTGTGGTGTGCTTTGCCTGTGCTGTGTGTTGCGTGCGTGTTGTGTGTGCTGTGCATTGCTTGTGCTGGTTCGTGTGCTCTGCATTGCGTGTGCTGTGCTTTTTCTGTGCCCTGTGTTTCGTCAGCTGTACATTGCATGTGCTTTGCATAGTGTGCGGTGTGCATTGCATGTGCTGTGCATTGCGTGTGCTCTGTGTTGCGTGTGCTGTGCATTGCCTGTGCTGTGAGTTGTGTGTGCTCTGCATTTCGTGTGCTGTGCATTGCGTGAGTGTGCGAGTGTGCTAGTGCGCGCGTGCGTTGGGTGTGCTCTGTGTTTCGTGTGCTGTGCATTGCGTGTTGCCGGTACTGTGTGTTACATGTGCTGTGCATTGCGTGTGTTGAGCATTGCGTGGTCTGTGCGTTGCGTGTGCTATGCGTTGCATGTGCTGTGTGTTGCATGTGCTGTGCATTGCGTGTTCTGTCCATTGCATGTCCTCTGCATTGCGTGTGCTGTGCGTTGCTGCGTTTGTGTGTTGCGTGTGCTGTGCATTGCATGTGCTGTCTGTCGTGTGCTGTGAGTTGCGTGTGTGTGTTGAATGTGCTCTGCATTGCGTGTGCGGTGCGTTGCGTGTGTGTGTTGCGGGTGTCCATTGCTTGTGTGTGTTGTGTACTGTGCGTTGCATGGGCTGTGCGTTTCGTGTGCTTTCGTGCGTTGCGTGTATGTTGCGTGTGCTGGCCGTTCTATATGCTTTGTGTTGCGTGTGCTGTGCGTTCCGTGTGTTTTGCATTGCCTGTGCTGTGCATTGCATGCCGGTGCGTCGTGTGTGTGGGTGTTGGATGTGCGCGCATGTGTTGCGCGTGCTGTCCGTTGCGTGTGTGCTGTGCGTTGCGTGTATGTGTTGCGTGTGCCGTGCGATGCGTGTGTGTTGCCTGCACTGTGCGTTGTGTGTGCGTTGCGTGTGCGCGCGTGTGTTGCATGTGTGCGTACCGCGTGCATTGCGTTGCGTGCGCTGTGTGTTGCATGTGCTGTACCTTGCATGTGCGCACGTAGGTTGCGTTAGCTGAGTGTTGCGTGTGCTCTGCGTTGCATGTACTGTGCATTGCGCGTGCTGTCTTATACGTGTGTGTGTTCCGTGTGCAGAGCGTTGCATGTGCTGTACATTGCGTGTGCTGTGCGTTGCGTGTGCTGTGCATTGCGTGTGCTGTGTGTTGTGTGTGCGTTGCGTGTGTGTGTTGCGTGTGCTGTGCATTGCATGTGCTGTGCATTGTGTGTGTGTTTTTCCTGTACATTACATGTGTTGTACATTGCGTGTGCGCGCGCGTGTTGAATGTGTCAGTTCCGTGTGCTGTGCGTTACGTGCGCTGTGCGTTGCATGCGCTTAGCGTTGCGTGTGAGCGCGTGGTTTGCGTTAGCTGTGCAATGCGTGTGCTGTGCAGTGTGTGTGCTTCGTTGCGTGTGCGCGCATGCGTTGCGTGTGGTGGATGTGCGTTGCCTGTGCTGTGCATTGCGTGTGTGTGTTGCGTGTGCATTGCATGTGCTCTGCTTTGCGTGTGCTGCATATTGCAAGTGCTGTGCGTTGCGTGTGTGTGTTCCGTGTGCGTGCGTGTGTTGCGTCTGCTGTGCGTTGCGTGTGTTGTGCGTTTCGTGTGCTCAGCGGTTCATTTGCTGTGTGTTGCGTGTGCTTTGCAATGCGTGTGCTGCGCGTTGCCTGTGCTGTGCGTCGCATGTGCTGTGGGTTGTGTGTGCTCTGCATTGCGTGTGTTGTGTTATGCGTGTGTGTGTTGCATGTGCACGTGTTGCGTGTGTGGCATGTTGCATGTGCTGTGCGTTGCGTGTGTGTGTTGCGTTTGCTGTGCGTTACAGCTGCTGTGCCTTGCGTGTGCTCTGCGTTGCGTGTGCTGTGCGTAGCTGCATGTGCGCTGTGTTGTTTGTGCTGAGCGATGCGTGTGGGGTGCGTGAGCTGTGCGTTTCATGTGGTGTGCCTTGCGTGTGCTGTGCTTTGCCTGTGCTGTGCGTTGCGTGTGTGTGTGGGGTGTGCTCTGCATTGCATGCGCTGTTTCGTGCTCTCTGCATTGTGTATACTGTGCTTTTCTTGTGCCCTGTATTTTGTCAGCTGCACATTGCGTATGCTTTGTATATGTGTTGTGTGCATTGCATGTGCTGTGCGCTGCGTGTGCTGTGCATTGCCTGTGCGGTGCGTTGTGTGTGCTGTGCGTTGCGTGAGTGCGCGTATTGCGTATGTATTGCGTTGCGTGAGTGTGTTGCTAGTGCGCGCGTGCGTTGGGTGTGCTCTGCGTTGCGCGTGCTGTGCATTGCTTGTGTATTGCATGTGTGTGTTGCCTGTACTGTGCATTACATGTGCAGTGCGTTGCATGTGCTGTGTGTTGCGTGTGCTGGGCGTTGCGTTTGCATGTGCTATGCGATCCGTGTGCTGTGTGTTGCATGAGTGCGCGCCTGTTGCGTATGTTTTGCGTTGCGTGCAGGTGTTGCTAGTGCATGCGTGCGTTGGGTGTGCTCTGCGTTGCGTGTGTGTTGCGTGTGTGTTGCCTGTATTGTGCGTTGTATGTGCTGTGCATTGTGCGTACTGTGCGTTGCATGTGCTTTGCGTTGCATGTGTGTGTTGTTAGTTTGCGTGTGCGTTGCATGTGCTGTGCGTTGCGTGTGCTATGCGACGCGTGTGCTGTGTTTTACGTGTGCTGTGCATTGCGTGTGCTGTCCGTTGCGTGTGTGTTGCGTGTGCTGTGCATTGCGTGTGTGTGTTGCGTGCACTGTGCGTTGTGTGTGTGTTGTATTTCCGCGCGTGTGTTGCATGTGTGCATTCCGTGTGCGGTGTGTTGCGTGTGCTGCACCTTGCATGTGCTGTGCGTTGCGTGTGCGTGCATGTGTTGCATTACCTGTGCGTTGCGCATGTGCGGCGTGTGCGCGCATGCGTTGCATGTGCTGTGCATTCCATGTGGTGTGTGTTGCATGTGCTGTGCATTGCGTGTGTGTTGCATGAGCCGTGCATTGCATGTGCTGCGCGCTGCATGAATGTGTGGCATGTGCATGCGTGTGTTGCGTGTGCTGGCGTTTCGTGTGCTGTGTGTTGCGTGTGTGTGTTGCGTGTGTGCGCGCGTGCTGCGTGTGCTCTGTGTTGCATGTGCTCTTCGTTGCGTTTACTGTGTGTCGCGTGTGTGCATTGCGTGAGCTATGCGCTGTATGTGCTGCATGTGGTGTGCATTGCGTGGGCTGTGTGTTGCATGTACTGTGCGTTCCGTGTGCTGTGTATTGCGTGCGCTGGACGCTGCGTGTACTCCGTTTTGAGCGTGCTGTGCATTGCATGTGCAGTGTGTTGCGTGCACTCTGCATTGCATGTGCTGTGTATTGCGTGGGTTGCGTGTGCGCGCGTGTGTGTCGATTGCTGTGCATTGCGTGCACAGTGCGTTTCGTGTACTCTGCGTTTCGTGTGTGGTGCGTTGCGTGTGTGTGTTGCGTGCGGCCACGTGTGTTGCGTGTGCTGTTCGTTTCGTGCACTCTGCGTTTCGTGGGCTGTGCGATCGTGTGCTCTGCATTTCGTGTCCTGTGCGTTGCGTGTGCTGTCTGTTGCGTGTGCTGTGTGTTGCGTGTGTTCTATGCTGCATGTGCTGTGTGTTGCGTGTGGTGTGCGTTGCATGTTTTGTGCTTTGCGTGTGCTGTGCTTTGCCTGTGCTGTGCATTGCTTGTGTGTGTTGCGTGTGCTGTGTAGTGCATGTGCTGTGCATTGCACGTGCAGTGTGCTGTTTGTTTCGTGCGCTCTGCGTTGAGTGTACTGTGCATTGCATGTGGTGTCCATTGCATGTGCTGTGCATTGTGTGTGCTGTGCATTGCGTGTGCTCTGGATTTCGTGTCCTGTGCGTAGCGTGTGCAGTGCGTTGCGTGTGTGCGCACGTGTTGCGTGCGCTCTGCGTTGCATGTGCTGTGTGTTGCGTGCACTGTGTGTTGTGTGTGTGCATTGCCTGTGCTATGCATTGCGTATGTGTGTTGCGTGTGCCGTGCATTGCATGTGCTGTGCATAGCGTGTGCTCTGCATTGCGCGTGCTGTGCATTGAATGTGCTGTGCGTTACGTGTGCTCTGCGTTTCGTGAGCTGTCTGTTGCGTGTGCTCTGCGTTTCGTGCACGGTGCGTTGCGTATTTGTGTTGTGTGTGCTCTGTGTTGCATGTGCTGTGTGTTGCTAGTGCCGTGTGTTGCGTGTGCGCGCGTGCGTTGTGTGAGCTATGCATTGAATGTGGTGTGCGTTGCATGTGCTGTGCGCAGCGTGTGCTGTGCTTTGCCTGTGCTCTGCGTTGTGTGTGTGTGTTGCGTGTGCTGTGCATTGTATGTGCTGTTTGTTTCGCGCGCTCTGCATTGCGTGCGCTCTGCATTGTGTGTGCTTTGCATTGCATGTGGTGTGTGTTGCATGTGCTGTGTGTTGCGTATGTGTGCACGCATGTGCTGTGCGTTGCATGTGCTGTGCCCTGTGTGTGCGCGCATGTGCTGTGCTATGCGTTGCGTGTGTGTTGCGTGTGCTGAGCATTGCGTGTTTCCTGTACTGTGCATTACATGTGCTGTGTGTTGCGTGCGCCGTGCGTTGCATGTGCTGTGCGTTGCGTGAATTGTGCATTGTATGTGCTGTACGTTGCGTGTGTTTGTTGCATGTGCATGCGTGTGCTGTGCCTTTCATGTACTGTGTGACGCGTATATTTGCGCTGCGTTTGCTGCGCGTTTCATGTGCTATGCATTGCTTGTGCTGTGCGGTTGCGCATGTGCTGTGCATTGCATGTGCTGTGTGTTGCGCGTGCTCTGCGTTGCGTGTACTGTACGTTGCGTGTGTGCGTTATTTGTGTGTTGCATGTGCTGTGCGTTGTATGTGCTGTGCATTGCATGTGCTGTGCATTGCGTGTGCTTTGCGTAGCGTGTGCTGTGCGTTGCGTGTGTGTCGCGTGTGCTTGCCGTTCTGTGTATTACGTGTGCTCTGTACTGCCTGGGCTGTGCGTTGCGTGTGCTGTGCGATGCATGTACTGTGTGTTGCGTGTGCTGTGTTGGGTGTGCAGAGCGTTGCCTGTGCCGTGCGTTGCATATGTTGTGCGTTTCGTGTGCTGTGCATTGCATGTGCTGTACGTAGTGTGCGTGTGTTGCGTGCGAGTGCTGTGCGTTTCGTGTGCTCTGCGTTATGGGTGCTGTGTGTTGCATGTGCTTTGTGTTGCGTGTACTACACGTTTTATGTTGCTTTGCTTGTGTGTGTTGCTTGTGCACATGTGGGTTGCATGTGCTGTGCGTTGCATGTATTGAGCATTGCATATGCTGTGTGTTGCATGTGCTCTGCATTGCGTGCACTGTGCGTTGCATGTGCTCTGCATTATATGTGCTGCGCATTGCACGTGGTGTGCGTTGCGTGCGCTGTGCGTTGCATGTGCTGTGCATTGCATGTGCGTGCGTGTGCTGTGTTGCGTGTGCACGCATACGTTGTGTCTGCTTATCATTGCGTGTGCCCTCTGTATGGTGTGCGTTGCATGTGCTGTGCGTTACTTAGGCACGCGTCTTTTGCGTGTACAGTATGTTGCGTGTGTGCTGCATGTGCTGTGCATTGTCTGTGTTGCCTGTACTGTGCGTTACATGTGCTGTGCGTTGCGTGTGCTGTGCGTTGCATGTGCTGTCCGGTGCACGTGCTGTGCATTATGTGAGGTCTGTGTTGCATGTGCTGTGCATTGTGCGTGCTGTCTGTTCCGGGTACTGTGCATTGCGTGCGCTGTGCGTTGCATGTTCAGTGCTTTGCGTGTGTGTGTTCCGTGTGCTGTGCATTGCATGTGCTGTGCATTGCGTGTGCTCTGCATTACGTGTGCTGTGCACTGCATGTGCTGTGCATTGCGTGTGCGCGCGTGTGTTGCGTTAGGTGTGCATTGCATGTGCTGTGCATTGCGTGTGCGCGCACGCGTTGCATGTGCTGTGCATTTCCTATACAGTGCGTTGCGTGTGTGTGTTGCATGTGCATTGCATGTGCTCTGCGTTGCGCGTCTTGTTCGTTGCGTGTGCTGTGCGTTGCATGTGATCTGCATTGCGTGTGTGTTGCATGTGCGTGCGTGTGTTGTATGTGCTGTGTGTTGCGTGTGTGTGCACGCGTGTGCTGTGCATTGCATGTGCTTTGCGTTGCATGTGCTCTGCATTGCGTGTGCGTTGCGTGTGTGTAGACGCCTGTGTTGTGCGTTGCGTGTGCGCGCGTCTGTTGCGTGTGCTGTGCGTTGCGTGTGCTGTGCGTTGTGTGCGCTGTGCATTTCATGTGCTGTACATTGCCTGTGTGTCTTGCGTCTGGGTGCATTGAATGTGCTGTACGTTGCGTCTGCTGTGTGTTGCATCTGCTCTGCATTGCATCTGCTGTGTGTTGCATCTGCTCTTCGCTATGTCGGCTGTGCATTGCATGTGCTGTGCATTGCGTATGCGCGCGTGTGTTGCATTAGCAGTGCATTGCGTGTGCTGTGTGCTGCGTGTGCGCGCATGTGGTGCCTGTACTGTGTGTTGCATGTGCTGTGCATTGCGTGTGCTGTACGTTGCATGTGCTGTGCATTGTATGTGGTGTGCATTGTATGTGCTCTGCATTGCGTGTGTCTGCATTGCATGTGCTCTGCGTTGCGTGTATGTTGCATTTGTGTTGCGTGTACTGTGCGTTGCGTGTGCTGTGTGTTGCCTCTGCTGTTCGTTGCATGTGCTGTGCGTTGCGTGTGCTGTGCATTGCGTGTGCTGTCCATTGCCTGTGCTGTGCATTGCGTGTGCTTTGCGTTGTGTGTGCTGTGGGTTGCGTGTGTCTGTGCGCACATGTGGTGCCTGTACTGGGCGTTGCATGTGCTGTGCGTTGCTTGTGCTGTGCGTTGCATGTGGTTGCATTAGATATCCTGTGTGTTTCATGTGCTCTGTATATGCTGTGTGTTGCATGTTCTCTGCATTGCGTGTGCTGTGCGTTGCATGTGCTGTGCATTGCATATGCTGTGCATTCCATGTGCTGTGCAATGCATGTGGTGTGCATTGTATATGCTCTGCATTGTGTGTGTCTGCGTTGTGTGTGCTGTGCGTTGCGTGTGTATTGCGTGTGAGTGTTGCCTGTACTGTGTGTTGCTTGTGCTGTCCGTTGCCTCTGCTGTTCGTTGCGTGTGCTATGCGATGCGTATGCTGTGTGTTGTGTGTGCTGTGCATTGTGTGTGTGTCGCGTTTCATGTGCTGTGCATTGTGTGTGCTGCGTGTGCGCACATGTGGTGCCTGTACTGGGCATTACATGTGCTGCGCATCGCGTGTGCTGTGTGTTGCATGTGCTCAGTGTAGGCTGTGCATTGCATGTGCTCTGCATTGCATGTGGTGTGCGTTGCATATGCTGTGCATTCCATGTGCTGTGCATTGCATGTGGCGTGCATTGTATGTGCTCTGCATTGCGTGTGCTGTGCATTGCGTGTGTGAGTTGCGTGTGCTGTGCGTTTCGTGTGCTCTGCGTTTCGTGTGTTATGTGTTGGGTGTGCTTTGCGTTACGTGTGCTGTGCGTTTCATGTGCTGTGTGTTGCGCGTGCTGCGTGTGCTGTGCATTGCATGTGCTGTGCGTTGCCTGTGTCCTGTGTATGGTGTGCGTTGCATGTGCTGTGCGTTACTTAGGCGCGCGTCTTTTGCGTGTACAGTGCGTTGCGTGTGTGTGCGCGTGTGCTGTGCATTAATGTGTGAGTTGCGTTTGCACGCGTGTGTTGCATGTGCGCGTTGTGTGTACAGTGCATTGTATGTGCTGTACATTACGTGTGCATTGCATATGCTGTACTTTGGGTGTGCTGTGTGTTGCATGTGCTGTGTGTTGCATGTGCTCTGCGTTGCATGTTCTGTGCATTGCGAGTGTGCGTTGCGTGTGCTCGGCATTGCATGTGCTTTGCGTTGCGTTTGTGTTTCTTGTGAGCGTGTGTGTAACGTGTGCTTTGCATTGTGTGGGCTGTACGTTGCGTGTGGGTTGCGAGTGTGTGTTGCCTGTATTATGCATTACATGTGTTGTGCGTTGCATGTGCTGTGCGTTACGTGTGCTTGCATTACATATGCTGTGTGTTTCATGTGCTCTGTATATGCTGTGCGTTGCATGTTCTCTGCATTGCGTGTGCTGTGCGTTGCATGTGCTGTGCATTGCATATGCTGTGCATTCCATGTGCTGTGCATTGCATGTGGTGTGCGTTGTATATGCTCTGCATTGTGTGTGTTCTGCATTGCGTGTGCTGTGCATTGCGTGTGTGAGTTGCGTGTGCTGTGCACTTCGTGTGCTCTGCGTTTCGTGTGTTGTGTGTTGCGTGTGCTTTGCGTTACGTGTGCTGTGCGTTTCATGTGCTGTGTGTTGCGCGTGCTGCGTGTGCTGTGCATTGCATGTGCTGTGCATTGCGTGTGCCCTGTGTATGGAGTGCGTTGCATGTGCTGTGCGTTACTTAGGCGCGCGTCTTTTGCGTGTACAGTGCGTTGCGTGTGTGTGCGTGTGCTGTGCATCACTGTGTGAGTTGCGCTTGCACGCGTGTGTTGCATGTGCACGTTGTGTGTACAGTGCGTTGTATGTGCTGTACATTACGTGTGCATTGCATATGCTGTACTTTGGGTGTGCTGTGCGTTGCATGTGCTGTGTGTTGCATGTGCTCTGCGTTGTATGTTTTGTGCATTGCGAGTGTGCGTTGCGTCTGCTCGGCATTGCGTGTGCTTTGCGTTGCGTTTGTGTTTCTTCTGAGCGCGTGTGTAACGTGTGCTTTGCATTGTGTGGGCTGTACGTTGCGTGTGGGTTGCGAGTGTATGTTGCCTGTATTATGCATTACATGTGTTGTGCGTTGCATGTGCTGTGCGTTGCGTGTGCTGTGCTATGTGCTATGCGTGTGCTGTGTGTTGCGTGTGCTGTGTGTTTCGTGTGTGTGCTGCGTGTGCGCGCGGGTGTTGTATGTGAACGTTCCGTGTGTGGAGCATTGCATACACTGTGCGTTTCATGTGCTGTGCGTTGCGTGGGCGCACGCGTGTTGCGTTAGCTGTGCGTTGCGTGTGCGCGGACGCGTTGCGTGTGCTGTGCATTGCATGTGCTGTGCTTTGCGTATGCTGTGCAGTGCCTGTGCTTTGATTTGCGTGTGTATGTTGCATGCACCATGCATTGCTTGTGCTGTGCGTTGTGTGTGCTCTGCATTACGTGTACTGTGCATTGCATGTAGTGTGCGTGGCTTGTATGTGTTGCGTGTGCTGTGCGTTTCGTGTGCTTTGCGTTTAATGTGTTGCGGGTGCTTTGCTCTGCGTGTGCTCCGCGTTTCATGTGTTATGCGTTGCTTGTGTGTGTTGCATGTGCGCGCGTGTGTTGCGTAAGCTTTGCGTTGCATGTGCTGTGCATCGCGTGTGCTCTGCGTTGCGTGTGGTGTGCATTGCGTGTGCTCTGCATTGCGTGTGCTGTGTTATGCGTGTGTTTGTTGCGTGTGCGCGTCTGTGTTGTGTGTGGTGCGTTGCATGTGCTGTGCGTTGCGTGTATGTTTTGCCTGTACTGTGCATTACATGTGCTGTGCATTGCATGTTCTGTGCATAGCGTGTGCTATGCGTTGCGTGTGCTGTGTGTTGCGTGTGTGTGTTGCGTGTGCGCGCGTGTGTTCAATGAGTACATTCCGTGTGCTGTGGGATGTGTGCACTGTGCGTTGCGTGTGTGCGCGTGTGTTGCGTTAGCTGTGCATTGCGTGTACTGTGCAGTGAGTGTGCACTGTTGCGTGTGCACGCATGCATTGCGTGTGCTGTGCATTGTCTGTGATGTGCGTGGCGTCGGTCTGTTTCATGTGTATTGCACGTGCTGTGCATTGCATGTCCTCTGCATTGCGTGCGCAGTGCATTGCATGTGCTGTGCATTGTGTGCAATGCGTGCTTTGTGCAGTGCAATGCATGTGGGTTGCATGTGCTGTGTGTTTCATGTGCTGTGCGTTGCGTCTGCTGTGCATGGCGTGTGCTCTGTGTCGCGTATGGTATGCTTTGCGTTTGCTTGTTGCATGTGTTGCGTGTGCTGTGCGTTGCATGTGGGGTGTGTTGCGTGTGCGTTACATGTGCTGTGCGTTGCGTGCACGCGCGTCTGTTGCGTGTGCTCTATATTGCGTGTGGGTTGCATTTGCTGTGCATTGCGTGTGTTGCCTGTACTGAGCATTCCATGTGCTGTACGTTGCGTGCGCTGTGCATTGCATGTGCTGTCCATTGCGTGTGCTATGCGTTGCGTGAGCTGTGTGTTGCGTGTCCTGTGCGTTGCGTGTGCTGCGCGTTCCATGTGCTGTGCGTTGCGTGCACTGTGCATTGCATGTTCTGTGCGTTGTGTGTGCGCGAATGTGTTGCGTTAGCTGTGCATTGTGTGTGCTGTGGATTGCATGTGCTGTGCATTGCGTTTACTATGCGTTGCCTGTGCTTTGCGTGTGTGTGTTGCGTGTACGTCCGTGTGTTGCGTGCGCTTTGCGTGTGCTGTGCGTTGCGTGTGTATTGCCAGTACTGCGCGTTACATGTGCTGTGCGTTGCATGTGCTGTACATTGCGTGTGCTGTACGTTGTGTGTGCCATGCATTGTGTGAGCTTTGTGTTGTGCGTGCTCTGCATTGCGTGTACTATCCGCTGCGTGTTTCTTGCGTGCACTGTGCATTGCGTGTGTGTGTTGCATGTGCTGTGTGTTGCTTGCACTGTGCATGCGTTGCGTGTGCAGTGCATTGCATGTGGTGTGCGTTGCATTGCTTTGCGTATCGTGTGTGTTGAGTGTGGGCGAGTGTATTGCGTGTGTGTGTTGCGTGTGCAGTGTGTTGCATGTGCTGTACATTGCGTGTGCTGTGAGTTGCATGTGCTGCATGTTGCATGTGTTCTGCGTTGTGTGTGCTGTGCATTGCATGTTTATGTTGCCTGTGCTTTGCGTTGTGTGTGTGTCTTGCTTGAGCGCGTGTGCGTTGTGTGGGCTCTGCTTTGCGTATGCTGTGCGTTGCGTGACTTTTGCGTGTGTGTGTTGCGTGTACGTCCGTGTGTTGCGTGCGCTGTGCGTGTGCTGTGCATTGCATGAGCATGTGTTGCCAGTACTGTGCGTTACATGTGCTGTGCGTTGCGTGTGCTATACGTTGCGTGTGCTATGCATTGCGTGAACTTTGTGTTGCGCGTGCTGTGGATTGCGTGTGCTATCCGCTGCGTGTGTGTTGCGCGCGCTGTGCATTGCGCGTGTGTGTTGTATGTGCTGTGTGTTGCTTGCACTGATCATTGCGTGTGTGTGCGCGTGTGTTGCGTTAGCTCTGTATGGCGTGTGCGGTGCATTGCGTGTCGTTTGCACTGCGTGTGTGTTGCGTGTGTGTGCACGCGTATACTGTATGTTGCATGTGCTGTGCATTGTGTGTCCTGTGCATTGCGTGTGCTGTGCATTGCGCGTGCTGTGCTTTGCATGTGCTGTGCATTGCGTGTGTCGTGCATTGCGAGTGCTCTGCGTTGCGCGTGTGTTTCATGTGCTGTGTGTTGCGTGTGTTGTGCGCTGAATGTGCTGTGCGTTGCTCGTGCTCTGCATTGTGTGTGCTGTGTGTTGCGTGTGTGCATTGCATCTGTGTGTTGCGTGTGCTGTGCTAATGTGCGTTGCGTGTGTGTTGCGTCTGCGTGCGTGTGCTGTGGGTTGCATGTGTGTTGTCTTTGTGTTGCGTGTGCTTGCCGTTCTATGTGTTGTGCATTGCGTGTGCTGTGCATTACGTGTGCTCTGCACTGCCTACGTTCTGCGTTGTATGTGCTCTGCATTGCATGTGCTATGCGTTGCGTGTGCTGTGTGTTGCGTGTGCTCTGCATTATGTGTGCTGTGTTACGCATGTGTGTGTTCGGGCGCGCGTGTGTTGCGTGAGTGCTGCGTTGCATGTGCTGTGCATTGCGTGTGCTCTGAGGTGCGTGTGCTGTGTATTGCATGTGCTGTGCATTGCATATGCTGTGCGTTGCGTGTGTCTTGCATGTGTGTGCATTTGTTACGTGTGCTGTGCTTTGCGACTGCTTTGCGTTTCGTGTGCTCTGTGTTTCGTGTGCTTTGCGTTGCGTGTGCTGCGCGTTTTATGTTGCTTTGCTTGCGTGTGTTGCATGTGCTGTGCATTGCATGTGCTGAGCATTGCATATGCTGTGCATAGCGTGTCCTGTTCGTTGCGTGTGTTGCGCGTCGCGTGTGCTGTGCTTTGCATGTGCTGTGCGTTGCGTGTGTCGTGCATTGCGAGTGCTCTGCGTTGCGTGTGTGTTGCATGCGCTGTGTGTTGCGTGTGTTGTGCGCTGCATGTGCTGTGCGTTGCTCGTGCTCTGCATTGTGTGTGGTGTGTGTTGCATGTGTGCATTGCATCTGTGTGTTGCGTGTGCTGTGCTACTGTGCGTTACGTGTGTGTTGGATGTGCGTGCGTGTGCTGTGCATTGCATGTGCTTTGCATTGCTTGTGCTTTGCATTGCGTGTGCTATGTGTTGCATGTGCTATGCGTTACCTGTGCTGTGCATTGCGTGTGCTGTGCTTTGTGTGAGCGGTGCATTTCATGTGGTTTGCATTGCCTGTGCTGTGCGTTGCGTGTGTGTGTTGTGTGTGCTGTGCAATGCATGTGTTGCACGTTGCATGTGCTCTGCGTTGCTCGTGCTGTGCATTGCATGCGTTGTATCGTGCGCTCTGCGTTGCGTGTGCTGTGCTTGCGTGTGTGTTACCTGCACTGTGCGTTGTGTGTGCGTGTTGCGTGTGCGCGCGTGTGTTGCATGCGTGCGTACCTTGTGCAGTGCGTTGTGTGCACTGTGATTTGCATGTGCTGTACCTTGCACGTACGTGCGTGTGTTGCGTTAGCTGTGCGTTGCGTGTGCTTTGCGTTGCGTGTGCTGTGGATTGCGTGTGCTCTGTTTTGCGCGTGCTGTGCATTGCTGCGTGTGCGCTGCGTTGTTTGTGCTGAGCAATGCGTGTGGGGTGCGTGCGCTGTGCGTTGCATGTGCTGTGCATTGCGTGTGCTGTGCGTTGCATGTGCTGTGCATTGCGTGTGCTGTGCGTTGCGTGATCTGTGCGTTGCATGTGGTGTGCCTTGCCTGTGCTGTGCTTTGGCTGTGCTGTGCGTTGCGTCTGTGTTGTGTCTGCTGTGCACTGCATGAGCTGCGTGTTGCATGTGCTCTGCGTTGCACGTGCTGTGCATTGCATGCGCTGTTTCGTGCGCTCTGCATTGCGTGTGCTGCGCTTTTTCTGTGCCCGTTGTTTCGTCAGCTGCACATTGCGTGTGCTTTGCATAGTGTGTGGTGTGCATTGCATGTGCTGTGCGTTGCGTGTGCTCTGTGTTGCATGTGCTGTGCGTTGTGGGGGCATTCATTTTGTGTACTGTGCATTGCGTGAGTGCGCCCGTGTTGCGTATGTTTTGCGTTGCGTGCGTTGCGTTTGCTCTGTGTTGCGTGTGCTGTGCGTTGCGTGTGCTGTGCGTTGCGTGTGCTATGCGATGCGTGTGCTGTGTGTTGCGTGAGTTGGCGCGTGTTGCGCATTTTTTGCGTTGCGTGCAGGTGTTGCTAGTGCGCGCGTGCATTGGGTGTCCTCTGCGTTGCGTGTGCTGTGCTTTGTGTGTGCTGTGCTTTGAATGTTGCCTGTACTGTGCGTTACATGTGCTGTGCATTGCGTGTGCTGTGCATTGCATGTGCTGTACGTTGCGTGTGCTATGTGTTGCATGTGCTGTGTGTTGCATGTGCTGTGCATTGCGTGTTCTGTCCGTTGTGTGTCCTCTACATTGCGTGTGTGTGTTGCGTGTGCTGTGCATTGCTGCGTTTGTTCGTTGTGTGTGCTGTAGATTGCATGTGGTGTCTGTCGTATGCTGTGAGTTGCGTGTGTGTGTTGCATGTGTCCTTTGCTTGTGTGTGTTGTGTGCTGTGTGTTGCATGTGTGTTGCATATGCGTGCGTGTGTTGCGTCTTCTGTGCGTTGCGTGTATGTTGCATGTGTGTTGCATGTGCTGGCCGTTCTATATGCTTTGTGTTGCGTGTGCTGTACATTGCATGTGTTTTGCATTGCGTGTGCGGTGCGTCGAGTGTGTGCGTATTGGATGTGCGCACATGTGTTGCGTGAGCCGTGCATTGCACATACTGTGCGTTACGTGTGTGTGTTGCGTGTGCTCCGCATTGCATGTGCTGTGCGTTGCATGTGCTGTGTGTTGGGTGTGCTCTGCGTTGCATGTGCTGTTTGTTGCGTGTACTGTGTGCTGCGTGTGTGCATTGCGTGTGCGCGCGTGTGTTGTGTGAGCTATGCATTGTATGTGGTGTGCATTGCGTGTGCTCTCCATTGCGTGTGGGCTGTGTGTGCTGTGCGTTGCGTGTATATGTTGCGCGTGCCGTGCGTTGCATGTGCATTGCCTGCACTGTGCATTGTGTGTGTGTTGCGTGTGCACGCGTGTGTTGAATGTGTGCGTACCGTGTGCGGTGCATTGCGTGCACTGTGTGTTCCATGTGCTGTACCTTGCGTGTGCGCGCGTGTGTTGCGTTAGCTGTGCGTTGCGTGTACTCTGCGTTGCGTGTGTTGTGCATTGCGTGTGGGCTGCATTGCGTGTGCTGTCTTATGCGTGTGTGTGTTGCGTGCGCACGTGTGTTGCAAGTGCTGTGCGTTGCGTGTGCTCTGTATTGCGTGTGCGTGTTGCGTGTGCGCGCATGTGTTGCGTGTGTGTTCCGTGTGTAGAGCATTGCATGTGCTGTACATTGCGTGTGCTGTGCGTTGCATATGCTGTGCATTGCATTTGCTGTGTATTGTGTGTGCGTTGCGTGTGTGTGTTGCGTGTGCTGTGCATTGCATGTGCTGTACATAGTGTGTGTGTGCTTTGCCTATACATTACATGTGTTGTGCATTGCGTGTGCGCGCGTGTGTTGAATGTGTCCGTTCCGTGTGCTGTGCGTTGCATGCGCTGTGCGTTGCATGTGCTGAGCGTTGCGTGTGCACACGTGGTTTGCGTTAGCTGTGCAATGGGTGTGCTGTGTAGTGTGTGTGCACAGTTGCGTGTGCGCGCATGCGTTGCGTGTGTTGGATGTGCATTGCCTGTGCTGTGCATTGCGTGTGTGTGTTGCGTGTGCATTGCACGTGCTCTGCATTGCGTGTACTGTGCTGCAAGTGCTATGCATTGCGTGTGTGTGTTCCGTGTGCGTGCGTGTGTTGCGTCTGCTGTGCGTTGTGTGTGTTGTGCGTTTAGTGTGCTCTGCGGTTCATTTGCTTGTGTTGCGTGTGCTGCGCGTTTCATGTGCTATGCGTTGCTTGTGTGTGTTGCATGTGCACACGTGTGTTGCATGTACTGTGTGTTCTATGTGCTGTGCCTTGCGTGTGCTCTGCATTGCATGTGCTGTGCATTGCCTGTGCTGTTGGTTGAGTGTGCTGTGTTATGCGTGTGTGTGTTGCGTGTGCACGTGTTGCGCGTGTGGCGCGTTGCATGTGGTGTGCGTTGCGTGTACTCCGCGTTGCATGTGCTGTGCATTGCGTGTGCTGTGCGTTGCTGCATGTGCACTGCGTTGTTTGTTCTGAGCGATGCGTGTGGGGTGTGTGTGCTGTGCATTGCATGTGCTGTGCATTGTGTGTGCTGTGCATTGCATGAGCTGTGCGTTGCATGTGGTGTGCCATGCGTGTGCTGTGCTTTGCCTGTGCTGTGCTTTGCGTGGGCTGTGCATTGCATGTGCTGCGTGTTGCATGTGCTCTGTATTGCACGCACTGTGCATTGCATGCGCAGTTTCGTGCGTTCTGCATTGCATGTGCTGTGCTTTTCCTGTGCCCTGTGTTTCGTCAGCTGTACATTGCGTGTGTTGTACATTGCGTGTGGTGTGCATTGCATGTGCTGTGCTTTGCGTGTGCTCTGCGTTGCGTGTGGTGTGCATTGCCTTTGCTGTGCGTTTTGTGTGCTCTGCCTTTCGTGTGCTGTGCGCTGCGTGAGTGCGCGCTTGTTGCGTGTGTATTGCGCTGCGTGTGTGTGTTGCTAGTGCGCGCGTGCGTTGTATGTGCTGTGCATTGCGTGTGCTATGCGACGCGTGTGCTGTCTGTTGCGTGTGCTGTGCATTGCGTGTGCTGTCCGTTGCCTGTCCGTTGCGTGTGTGTGTTGCGTGTGCTCTGCATTGTGTGTGCGGCACGTTGCGTGTGTGTGTTAAGTGTGCTGTGCATTGTGTGGGTTGCGTTTCCTCACGTGTGTTGCATGTGTGCATTCCGTGTGCGGTGTGTTGCGTGTGCTGCGCCTTGCATGTGCTGCGCGTTGCGTGTGGGCGCGTGTGTTGCGTTACCTGTGCGTTTCGTGTGCTTTGTTGTGCGTGTGCGGCGTGTGCGCACATTCCATGTGGTGTGTGTTGCATGTGCTGTGCGTTGCGTGTGTGTTGCATGCGCCGTGCATTGCATGTGCTGTGTTGCGTGTTCTCCGCGTTGCGTGTGCAGAAGATTGCATGTGCTGCGCGTTGCATGAATGTGTGGCGTGTGCATGCGTGTGTTGCGTGTGCTGTGCGTTTAGTGTGCTAGGCGTTTCGTGTGCTTTGCGCTGCGTGTGCTGTGCGTTACATGTGTGTGTTGCGTGTGTGCGCGTGTGCTCTGCGTTGCTTGTGCTGTTCGTTGCGTGTGCTGTGTGTCGCGTGTGTGCATTGCGTGAGCTATGTGCTGCATGTACTGCATGTGGTGTGCATTGCGTTGCATGTGTGTGTTGCCTGTGTTCTATGCTGTGTGTTGCGTGTGCTGTGCATTGTATGTGTTGTGCTTTGCGTGTGCTGTGCTTTGCCTGTGCTGTGCATTGCATGTGTGTGTTGCGTGTGCTGTGCATTGCATGTGCTGTGCATAGCGTGTACTCTGCATTGGGCGTGCTGTGCATTGATTGTGCGGTGCGTTGCGTGCACTCTGCGTTTCGTGCGCGGCGCGTTGCGTATTTGTGTTGTGTGTGCTTTGCATTGCATGTGCTATGTGTTGCATGTGCCGTGTGTTGCGTGTGCGTGCGTGCGTTGCGTGAGCTATGCGTTGAATGTGGTGTGTGTTGTGTGTGCTGTGCATTGCATGTGGTGTGCGTTGGATGTGCTGTGCTTTGCGTGTGCACTGCTTTGCCTGTGCTCTGCATTGCGTGTGTGTGTTTCATGTGCTGTGCATTGTATGTGGTGTTTGTTTCGTGCACTGTGCATTGCATGTGGTGTGCGTTGCATGTGCTGTGTGTTGCGTGTGATGTGCACTGCGTGTGCTCTGCATTTCGTGTGCTGTGCGTTGCGTGTGCATTTGCGCATGCGTTGTGTGAGCTATGCGTTGAATGTGGTGTGTGTTGCATGTGCTGTGCGGCGCATGTGGTGTGCATTGCATGTGCTGTAGTTTGCGTGTGCTGTGCATTGCCTGTGCTCTGCGTTGCATGTGCTGTGCCTTGCACGTGCTGTGCATTGTATGTGCTGTTTGTTTCGTGCGCTCTGCATTGCGTGCACTCAGGGTTGCGTGTTCTGTGCGTTGCATGTGGTGTGCGTAGCGTGTTCTCTGCGATGCGCGTGCTGTGCATTGCATGTACTGTGCCTTGCGTATGCTCTACGTTTCGTGAGCTCTGTTGCGTGTGCGCTGCGTTTCCTTTACGGTGCGTTGCGCGTGTGTGTTACGTGTACAGTGCGTTGCATGTGCTATGCATTGTGTGTACTGTGCGTTGATTGTGCTGTGTGTTGCATGTGTTTTGTGTTGCACACAGTGTGCATTGCGTGTGCTTTGCATTGCGTGTGTGTGCACTACGTTGAGTGTGCTGTGCGTTGCGTGTGCTCTGGGTTTCGAGTACTGTGCGTTGCGTGTGGGTTCCGTGGGCTATGCGTTGCATGTGCTGTGCGTTGCTTGTGCTGTGCATTGCGTGTGCTCTGCATTGCATGTGCCATGCGTTGCCTGTGCTGTGTATTGCGTGTGCTGCGCGTTGTGTGTGCTGTGCGTTGTATGTGCAGCACTTTGCAAGTGCTGTGCTTTACCTGTGCTGTACGTTGCGTGTGTGTATCGCTTGTGCTGTGCATTGCATGTGCTGTGCATTGCTCGTGCTCTGTATTGCATGTGCTGTTTCGTGCGCTCTGCGTGGCGTATGTAGTGCTTTGCGTGTGTGTGTGCGGCGTGTTTGCGCGTGTGTTGCCTGTGCTTTGCGTTTCCTGTGCCCTGTGTTTCGTGAGCTGTGGATTGCATACGCTTTGCGTAGCATGTGCTGTGCGTTTCATGTGCAATGCATTGCGTGTGTGTGTGTTGCATGTGCGCGCGTGTGTTGCGTGTGCTGTGCGTTGCATGTGGTGTGCATTGCATGTGGTGTGCTCTGCGTTGTGTGTGCTGTGCGTTTCCTGTGCTGTGGGTTGCGTGTGCTCTGCATTAAGTGTCCTGTGCATTGCGTGTGGTCTGCGTTGCATGTGCTGGCGTTGCGTGTGCTGTGTGTTGCGTGTGTGCATTGTCTGCGCTGTTCGTTGCATGTGTGTGTTGCGTGTGCTGTGCATTGCATGTGCTGTGCATAGCATGTGTTCTGTGCTGCGTGTGCTGTGCATTGAATGTGCTGTGCGTTGCGTGTGCTCTGCGTTTCGTCAGCTGTCTTTGTATGTGCTCTGCGTTTGGTATGCAGTGTGTTGTGTGTTTGTGTTGCGTGTGCGGTGCGTTGCATTTGCTGTACATTGCGTGTGCTGTGTATTGCATGTGTTGTGTGTTGTGTGTGTTCTGCGTTGCACGTACTGTGCGTTGCGTGTGCTCGGCGTTGCATGTGCTTTGCGTTGCGTGTGTGTTGCTAGTGCGCACGTGCGTTGCGTGTGCTGTGCGTTGCATGTGCTATGCGATGCGTGTGCTGTGCGTTGCATGTCTGTTGCATGTGCTGTGCGTTGCATGCGTGTGTTGCGTGTGCTCTGCATGGCGTGTGCTGTGCGTTGTGTGTGTGTTACAATTCCGCACGAGTGTTGCATGTATGCGTTCCGTGTGTGGTGCGTTGTGTGTGCTCCGCCTTGCATTACCTGTGCGTTGCGTGTGTGTTGCATGTGCGCGCATGCGTTGCATGTGCTGTGCATTCTGGTGATGTGTGTTGCATCTGCTGTGCATTGCGTGTGTGTGTTGCGTGCGCCGCGCATTGCATGTGCTGTGTGTTGCGTGTTCTCTGCATTGCGTGTGCTGTGCATTGGATGTTCTGTGCATTGTATGAATGTGTGGCGTGTGCATGTGTGTGATGCGTGTGCTGTGCGTTTCGTGTGCTAGGCATTTCGTGTGCTTTGCGCTGCATGTGCTGTGCGTTGCGGGTGCTCTGCGTTGCGTGTGCTATGTGTTTCGTGTGTGTGTTGCGTGTGTGCGCGCGTGCTCTGTGTTGCATGTGCTGTTCGTTGTGTGCGCTGTGTGTTGCGTGTGTGCATTGCGTGTGGGCGCGTGCGTTGCGTGCTGTGTGTTTCCTGTGCTGTGTGTTGCATGTGCTGTGCATTGCATGTGCAGTGCGTTACGTGGGCTCTGCATTGCGTGTGCTGTGTATTGCGTGTGTTGCGTGTACGCGCGTGTGTTGAGTTTGCTGTGGATTGCGTGTGCTCTGCATTGCGTGTGCTGTGCATTGCATGTGCTCTGCATTGCGTGTGTGTTGCGTGTCAGCGCGTGTGTTGCGTGTGTGTTCCGTGTGCAGTGCGTTGCATGTGCTGTACATTGCGTGTGCTCTGTGTTGTGTGTGCTGTGCATTGCGTGTGCTGTGTGTGCGTTGCATGTGTGTGTTGCGTGTGCTGTGCATTGCGTATGCTGTGCGTCGTGTGTGTGTTTTGTCTGTACGTTACATATGTTGTGGATTGCATGTGCGCGCGTGTATTGAATGTGTCCGTTCCGTGTGGTGTGTGTTGCATGTGCTGAGCGTTGCGTGTGCGCGTGTGGTTTGCGTTAGCTGTGAAATGCATGTGCTGAGCAGTGTGTGTGCACAGTCGCGTGTGTGCGCATGCGTTGCGTGTGTTGGATGTGCGTTGCCTGTGCTGTGCGTTGCGTGTGTGTGTTGTGTGTGCATTGCACGTGCTGTGCATTGCATGCGCTCTGCGTTTCATGTGCTGCACATTGCGTGTGCTGTGCATTGCGTGTGCTGTGCGTTGCCTGTGCTGTGCGTCGCATGAGCTATGGGTTGTGTGTGCTCTGCATTGCGTGTGCTGTGTTATGCATGTGTGTGTTGCATGTGCGCGTGTGTGGCGCGTTGCATGTACTGTGCGTTGCGTGTGCTGTGCGTTGCGTGTGTGTGTTGTGTGGGCTGTGCATTGCGCGTGTTGTGCGTTGCTGCGTGTGCGCTGCGTTGTTTGTGCTGAGCGATGTGCGTGGGGTGCGTGCACTGTGCGTTGCATGTGCGGTGTATTGCGTGTGCTGTGCGTTGCGTGAGCATTGCGTTGCATGTGATGTGCCTTGCGTTGCCTGTGCTGCACTTTGCCTGTGCTGTGCGTTGCGTGTGTGTTGCATATGCTGTGCATTGCATGAGCTGTGCATTGCATGTTGCTTTGCTTGTGTGTGTTCCATGTGTGTGCGTGTGTTACATGTGCTGTGCGTTGCATGTGCTGAGCAATTCATATGCTCTGCGTTGCGTGTTTGTTGCGTGTGCTCGGTATTGTGTGTGGTCTGCATTGCGTGTGCGTTGAGTGTGTGTGCACGCGTGTGTTGTGCATTGCATGTACTGTGCATTGCATGTGCTGTGTGTTGCGTATGGTCTGCATTGCATGTGTGTTGCATGTGCTGTGTGTTGCGTGTGTGTACACGTGTGTACTGTGCATTGCATTTGCTGTGCGTTGCGTGTGCGCGCGTCTGTTGCTTGTGCTGTGCATTGCGTGTTGCCTGTACTGTGCGTTGCATGTGCGGCGCGTTGCATGTGCTGTCCATTGCGCGTGCTATGCGTTGCGTGAGCTGTGTTCCATGTTCTGTGTGTTGCGTGTGCGCGAATGTGTTGCATTAGCTGTGCATTGCGTGTGCTGTGTTGTGTGTGCGCGCTTCCATTGCGCGTGCTGTGCATTGCATTTGCTATGCGTTGCCTGTGCTTTGCGTGTGTGTGTTGTGTGTGCTGTGCATTTCATGTGCTGTGCGTTGCGTGGGCTCTGCATTACGTGTGCTGTGCATTGCATATGCTGTGCGTTGCGTGTGCGCACGTGTATTGCGTTAGCTGTGTATTGCGTGTGCTGTGCATTGCGTGTGTGTGTGTTGCGTGTGCGCGCATGCGTTGCGTGTGCTGTGCATTGCATGTGCTGTGTGTTGCGTGTGCTGAGCGTTGCCTGTGCAGTGCATTGCCAGTGTGTCTTGCGTGTGCATTGCATGTGCTCTGCGTTGCATGTGCTGTGTGTTGCCTCTGCTGTGTGTTGCATGTGCTCTGCATTGCATGTGTGTTGCGTGTGCGTGCGTGGGTTGCATGTGCTGTGTGTTGCGTGTGTGTGCACGCGTGTGCTGCGCGCTGCGTGGCGCACATGCGCTGTGCTATGCGTTGCATGTGTGTTTCGTGTGCTGTGCATTGCGTGTTGCCTGTACTGTGCATTAC
Organism: Dermacentor variabilis; assembly: GCF_050947875.1. Lineage (NCBI taxonomy): Eukaryota > Metazoa > Arthropoda > Arachnida > Ixodida > Ixodidae > Dermacentor > Dermacentor variabilis. The sequence goes on along the minus strand of NC_134572.1, from coordinate 169,902,620 downwards.
ATGTGCTGTATGTTGCGTGCGCCGTGCGTTGCATGTGCTGTGCGTTGCGTGAGTTGTGCATTGCAAGTGCTGTACGTTGCGTGTGTTTGTTGGATGTGCGTGCGTGTGCTGTGCCTTTCGTTTGCTGTGTGACATGCATGCTTTGCGCTGCGTCTGCTGCGCTTTTCATGTGCTATGCATTGCTTGTGCTGTGCGGTGGGTGTGCTCTGTGTTGCATGTGCTGTGCATTGCATGTGTTGTGTATTGTGCGTGCTCTGCATTGTGTGTACTGTACTTTGCGTGTGTGCGTTATTTGTGTGTTGCGTGTGCTGTGCGTTGCATGTGCTGTGCATTGCATGTGCTTGCCGTTGCGTGTGCTTTGCATAGCCTGTGCTGTGCGTTGCGTGTTTGTCGCGTGTGCGTTGCGTGTGTGTCCGTGTGTTGCATGTGCTGTGCATTGCGTGTGCTGTGTTGCGTGTGTGTTGCGTGTGCTGAGCGTTGCCTGTGCAGTGCGTTGCGTGCGCCATGCATTGCATGTGCTGTGTGTTGCGTGTGCTGTGCATTGCATGTGCTGTGCGTAGCGTGCGTGTGTTGCGTGCGTGTGCTGTGCGTTTCGTGTGCTGTGTGTTGCATGTGCTTTGTGTTGCGTGTGCTGCGCGTTTTGTGTTGCTTTGCTTGTGTGTGTTGCTTGTGCGCACGTGTGTTGCATGTGCTGTGCGTTGCATGTGCTGCACATTGGATGTGCTGAGCATTGCATATGCTGTGTGTTTCGTGTGCTCTGTGTTGCGTGCACTGTGCGTTGCATGTGCTCTGTGTTATATGTGCTGTGCATTGCACGTGGTGTGCGTTGCGTGTGCTGTGCGTTGCATGTGCTGTGCGTTGCGTGTGCGCGCGTGTGCTGTGTTGCGTGTGCGCTCATACGTTGCGTCTGCTGATCATTGCATGTGCCCTGTATATGGTGTGCGTTGCATGTGCTGTGCATTACTTAGGCGCGCGTCTTTTGCGTGTACAGTGCGTTGCGTGTGTGCTGCAAGTGCTGTGCATTGTCTGTGTTGCCTTTACTGTGCGTTACATGTGCTGTGCGTTGCGTGTGCTGTGCGTTGCATGTGCTGTCAATTGCGCGTACTATGCATTACGTGAGCTCTGTTTGTCGTGTGCTGTGCATTGTGTGTGCTGTCTGTTCCGTGTGCAGTGCGTTGCGTGCGCTGTACGTTGCATGTTCTGTGCTTTGCGTGTGTGTGTTGCGTGTGCTGTGCATTGCGTGTGCTCTGCATTACGTGTGCTGTGCATCGCATGTGCTGTGCATTGCGTGTGCGCGCGTGTGTTGCGTTAGCTGTGCATTGCGTGTGCGTTGCGTGTGTGTGTTGCGTGTGCGTGCATGCGTTGCGTGTGCTGTGCGTTGCCTGTGCTCTGTGTTGCGTGTGTGTACACGCCTGTGTTGTGCATTGCATGTGCTGTGCGTTGCGTGTGCGCGCGTCTGTTGCGTGTGCTGTGCATTGCGTGTGCTGTACATTGCGTGTGCTGTGCGTTGTGTGTGCTGTGCATTTCATGTGCTGTACATTGTCTGTGTGTGTTGCATGTGTGTGAATTGTATGTGCTGTACGTTGCATCTGCTGTGGGTTGCGTCTGCTCTGCATTGCATCTGCTGTGTGTAGCGTCTGCTCTTCACTGCGTCGGCTGTGCATTGCGTGTTGCGTTAGATGTGCATTGCGTGTGCTGTGGCTGCATGTGCGCGCATGTGGTGCCTGTACTGTGTGTTGCATGTGCTGTCCGTTGCGTGTGCTGTGTGTTGCATGTGCTGTCCGTTGAGTGGGCTGTGCGTTGCGTGTGCTGTGCATTGCGTGTGCTATACGATGCATTTGCTGTGCATTGCATATGCTGTGCATTGTATGTGGTGTGCGTTTTATGTGCTCTGCATTGCGTGTGTCTGCATTGCATGTGCTGTGCATTGCATGTGCTCTGTGTAGGCTGTGCATCGCATGTGCTCTGCATTGCATGTGGTGTGCGTTGAATACGCTGTGCATTCCATGTGCTGTGTATTGCATGTGGCGTGCATTGTGTGTGCTCTGCATTGCATGTGTGAGTTGCGTGTGTGCGTTTCGTGTGCTCTGCGTTTCGTGTGTTGTGTGTTGCTTGTGCATTGCATTGCGTGTGCTGTGCGTTTCATGTGCTATGCATTGCATGTGGTGTGCATTGCATTTGCATGTGCTGTGCGTTGCCTGTTTTGTGCGTTGCGTGTGCTGTGCGTTGCATGCGCTCTGCGTTGCGTGTGCTGTGTGTTGCGTGTGCTGTGCGTTGTGCGTCGCATGTGCTGTGCGTTACTTAGGCGCGCGTCTTTTGCGTGTACAGTGCGTTGCGTGTGTGTTGCGTGTGCGCGTTGTGTGTAGAGTGCGTTGTATGTGCCGTACATTACGTGTGCATTGCATATGCTGTACATTGGGTGTGCTGTGAATTGCATGTGCTGTGTGTTGCATGTGCTCTGCATTGCATGTTCTGTGCATTGCGAGTGTGCGTTGCATGTGCTCGGCATTGCATTTTCTTTGCGTTGCGTTTGGGTTTCTTGTGAGCGTGTGTGTAACGTGTGCTTTGCATTGTGTGGGCTTTGCATTGTGTGTGGGTTGCGAATGTGTGTTGCCTGTATAATGCGTTACATGTGTTGTGTGTTGCATATGCTGCGCATTGTGTGTGCTGTGCGTTGCGTGTGCTGTGCTATGCGTGTGCTGTGTGTTGCGAGTGTGTGTTGCGTGTACTGTGCGTTGTGTGTGTGTGCTGCGTGTGCGCGCGGTTTTTGTATGTGTACGTTCCGTGTGTGGAGCATGCGTGCACTGTGCGTTTCATGTGCTCTGCGTTGCTTTTGCGCGCGCGTGTTGTGTTAGCTTTGCGTGCGCTGTGTTGCGTGTGCTGTGCATTGCCTGTGCTGTGAGTTGCGCGTGTGTGTTGCATGCACCGTTCATTGCGTGTGCTGAGTGTTGCATGTGCTCTGCATTACGTGTGCTGTGCATTGCATGTACTGTGCATTGCGTGTATGTGTTGCGTGTGCTGTGCGTTTCGTGTGCTCTGCATTTCGTGTGCTGTGTGTTGCGTGTGCTTTGCTCTGCGTGTGCTGTGTTATGCGTGTGTGTGTTGCATGCGCGCGTGTGTGTTTCGTGTGGTGCGTTGCATGTTCTGTGCATTGTGTGTGTGTTTTGCCTGTACTATGCATTACATGTGCTGTGTGTTGCATGTTTTGTGCGTAGCGTGTGCTATGCGTTGCGTGTGCTGTGTGTTGCGTGTGCTGTGCATTGCGTTGTGTGTGTGTGTTGCGTGTGCGCGCGTGTGTTGAATTTGTGCATTACGTGTGCTGTGGGATGTGTGCACTGTGCGTTGCGTGTGCGCGCGTGTGTTGCGTTAGCTGTGCATTGCGTGTACTGTGTGGTGCGTGTGCACTGTTGCGTGTGCACGCATGCATTGCGTGTGCTGTGCATTGCCTGTGATGTGCGTGGCGTGGGTCTGTTGCGTGTGTATTGCACGTACTGTGCATTGCATGTGCTCTACGTTGTGTGTGCTGTGCATTGCATGTGCTGTGCATTGTATGCGCTGCGTGCTTTGTGCTGTGCGATGCGTGTCGGTTGCGTTTGCTGTGTGTTGCATGTGCTGTGCATTGCGTATGTTGCCTGTACTGAGCGTTCCATGTGCTGTGCGTTGCGTGCGCTGTGCATTGCATGTGCGGTCCGTTGCGTGTGCTATGCGTTGCGTGAGCTGTGTGTTGCGTGTGCTGTGCATTGCGTGTGCTGTCCGTTCCGTGTGCTGTGCATTGCGTGCACTGTGCATTGCATGTTCTGTGCGTTGCATGTGCGCGAATGTGTTGCGTTAGCTGTGCGTTGCGTGTGCTGTGTTGCGTGTGCGCGTATGCATTGCGTGTGCTGTGCGTTGCGTTTGCTATGCGTTGCCTGTGCTTTGCGTGTGTGTGTTGCGTGTGCTGTACATTGCATGTGCTGTGCATTGTGTGTGCTCTGCATTGCATGTGCTGTGCATTGCATGTGGAGTGGGTTGCGTGTGCGGGCATGTGTTGCGTTATCTGTGCATTGGGCGTGTTGTGCGTTGCGTGTGCACGCATGCGTTGCGTGTGCTGTGCATTGCATGTGCTGTGCGTTGCGTGTGCTGTGCATTGCCTGTGGTGTGCGCTGCTTGTGCTGTGCATTGCGTGTGCTCTGCATTTCGTGTCCTGGGCGTTGTGTGTGCTGTGCATTGCATGTACTCTGCGTTGTGAGTGCTGTGTGTTGCGTGTGTTGTGCGCTGCATGTGCTGTGTGTTGCGTGTGCTCTGTGTTGCGTGTACTGTGCATTGCATGTGTGCGTTATTTGTGTGTTCCGTGTGCTGTGCGTTGCATGTGCTGTACATTGCGTGTGCTGTGTGTTGCGTGCGCTTTGCGTAGCATGTGCTGTGCGTTGCGTGTGTGTCGCATGTGCGTTGCGTGCGCTCTGCGTGTGTGTTGCGTGTGCGTGCGTGTGTTGCGTGTGCTTGCCGTTTTGTGTTTTGTATTGCGTGTGCTGTGCAATACGTGTGCTCTGCAGTGCCTGGGCTCTGCGTTGCATGTGCTGTGCGTTTCGTGTGCTGTGCGTTGCGTGTGCTCTGCGTTTGGTGTGTGTTGCGTGTGCGTGCGTGTGTTGCATGTGCTGTGCGTTGCGTGTGCTGTGTTGCGTGTGTGTTGCGTGTGCTGAGTGTTGCCTGTGCTGTGCGTTGCGTGTGTGTGTTGCGTGCACCATGCGTTGCATGTGCTGTGGGTTGCCTGTGCTGTGCATTGCATGTGCTGTGCGTTGCGTGCGTGTGCTTTGCGTTTCGTGTGCTGTGTGTTGCGTGTGCTGCGCGTTTTATGTTGCTTTGTTTGTGTATGTTGCTTGCGCGCACGTGTGTTGCATGTGCTGTGCGTTGCATGTGCTGAGCATTGTATATGGTGTGTGTTGCGTGTGCTGGGCGTTGCGTGCACTCTGTGTTGCGTGTGCTCTGCGTTATATGTGCTGTGCATTGCACGTGGTGTGCATTGCATGTGCTGCACGTTGCATGTGCTGTGTGTTGCGTGTGCTGTACATTGCGTGTGCTGTCCATTGCGTGTGCTGTGCATTGCATGTGTGTGTTGCATGTGTGGTGCGTTGTGTGTGTGTGTTGCGTGTGCTTTGCGTTGTGTGTGCTGTGTGTTGCGTGTTTGTGTGCACGCATGTGGTGTCTGTACTGGGCGTTGCATGTGCTATGCGTTGTATGTGCTTGCATTACATGTGCTGTGTGTTTCATGTGCTCTGCATATGCTGTGCGTTGCATGTTCTCTGCATTGAGTGTGCTGTGCGTTGCATGTACTGTGCGTTGCATCTGCTGTGCATTCCATGTGCTGTGCATTGCATGTGGTGTGCGCTGTATATGCTCTGCATTGTTTGTGTCTGCATTGTGTGTGCTGTGCGTTGCGTGTGAGTGTTGCCTGTACTGTGCGTTTCTTGTGCTGTCCGTTGTCTCTGCTGTTCGTTGCGTGTGTTGCACGTTGTGTGTGCTATGCGATGCGTATGCTCTGTGTTGCGTGTGCTGTCCATTGCATGTGTGTTTCGTGTGTTGTGCATTGTGTGTGTGTTCGCGTTTCGTGTGCTGTGCGTTGTGTGTGCTGTGTGTTGCGTGTTTGTGTGTGCTGCGTGTGCGCGCATGTGGTGCCTTACTGGGCGTTTCATGTGTTGTGCATTGCATGTGCTGTGTGTTGCATGTGCTCTGCATTGCATGCGGTGTGCGTTGTATATGCTGTGCATTCCATGTGCTGTGCATTGCATGTGGCGTGCATTGTATGTGCTCTGCATTGCGTGGGCTGTGCCTTGCGTGTGTGAGTTGCATGTGTGAGTTTCGTGTGCTGTGCGTTTCGTGTGTTGTGTATTGCGTGTGCTTTGTGTTACGTGTGCTGTGCGTTTCATGTGCTATGCGTTGCGTGTGCATTGCATGTGGTGTGCATTGCATTTGCATGTGCTGTACATTGCGTGTGCTATGCATTGCATGTGCTGTGCGTTGCGTGTGCGCTGTGTATGATGTGCATTGCATGTGCTGTACGTTACTTAGGCGCGCGTCTTTTGCGTGTACAGTGCGTGTGTTGCGTGTGCACGCATGCATTGCGTGTGCTGTGCATTGCATGTGCTGTGCGTTGCGTGTGCTGTGCGTTGCGTGTGCTGTGCGTTGCCTGTGCTGTGCATTGCGTGTGCTCTGGATTTCGTGTCCTGGACATTGTGTGTGCTGTGCATTGCGTGTGCTCTGCGTTGTGTGTGCTGTGTGTTGCGTGTGTTGTGCGCTGCATGTGCTGTGTGTTGTGCGCTGCATGTGCTGTGTGTTGCGTGCGCTCTGTGGTGCGTGTACTGTGCGTTGCGTGTGTGCATTATTTGTGTGTTGCATTTGCTGTGAGTTGCATGTGCTGTACATTGCGTGGGCTGTGCGTTGCGTGTGCTTTGCGTAGCGTGTGCTGTGCGCTGTGTGTGTGTCGCATGTGCGTTGCGTGCGCTTTGCGTGTGTGTTGCGTGTGTTGCGTGTGCTTGCCGCTTTGTGTTTTGCATTGCGTATGCTGTGCAATACGAGTGCTCTGCAGTGCCTGGGCTCTGCGTTGCATGTGCTGTGCGTTTCGTGTGCTGTGCGTTGCGTGTGCTCTGCGTTTCGTGTGTGTTGCGTGTGCGTGCGTGTGTTGCATGTGCTGTGCGTTGTGTGCGCCGTGCGTTGCATGTTTCTGTGGGTTGCGTGTGCTGTGCATTGCATGTGCTGTGCGATGCGTGCGTGTGCTGTGCGTTTCGTGTGCTCAGCGTTTCGTGTACTGTGTGTTGCGTGTGCTTTGTGTTGCATGTGCCGCACGTTTTATGTTTGATTTGTTTGTGTATGTTGCTTGTGCGCACGCGTGTTACAAGTGCTGTGCGTTGCATATGCTGTGCGGTGCATGTGCTGAGCATTGCATATGGTTTGTGTTGCGTGTGCTCGGCGTTGTGTGCACTGTGTGTTGCGTGTACGTGCATGTGTTGCGTTAGCTGTGCACAGCATATGCTGTGTTGTGTGTGCGCACATACGTTGCGTCTGCTGTCCATTGCATGTGCTGTGCATTACATGTGCCCTGTGTATAGTGTGCGTTGCATGTGCTGTGCGTTACTTAGGCGCGCGTCTTTTGCGTGTACAGTGCATTGCGTGTGTGCTGCATGTGCTGTGTGCTGCATGTGCTTTGCATTGCGTGTGCACGGGTTTGTTGCGTGTGTTGTGCGCTGCATGTGCTTTTCGTTGCCTGTGCAGTGCGTTGCGTGTGTATGTGTTGCGTGTGCGCGCGTGTGTTCCGTGTGCTGTGCGTTGCATGTATATGTTGCGTGTGCGCGTGTGTGTTGCGAGTTCTGTGCAGTGCATGTGCTGTGTGTTGCATGGGCTGTGCATTGCATGTGCTGTGCGTTGCTTGTGTGTGTGTTGCGTGTGTCTTTTGCGTGTGTTCCGTGTGCTGTGCAATGAAAGTGCTTTGCATTGCATGTGTGTGTTGCGTGTGCGCGGGTGTGTTCCGTGTGCTCTGCCTTTCATGTGCTGTCCATTGCGATTGTGTGTGCTCTGCATTGCGTGTGCTGTGCGTTGCATGTATTTGCTGCGTGTGTGTGTTGCGTATGCTGTGCATTGCGTGTGCTGTGCATTGCGTGTGTGTGTTGCTTGTGCGCGCGTGTGTTGCGTGTGCTGTGCGTTGCGAGTGTGTTGCGGGTGTGTGCATGCGTTGCGTATGTGTTGCGCGTGCGTGCTGCGTGCGCGCGCGCGTGTTGCGTGAGCATTGCATTGCCTCAGCTCTGTGTTGCGTGTGCGCGCGTGTGTTGCGTGAGCTCTCTGTTGCGTTTGCGGTGCGTTGCGTGTGTGTGTTGCCTGTGCTGTGTGTTGCATGTGCTGTGCGTTGCGTGTGCTGTGCGTTGCGTGTGGTGTGCATTGTGTGACTGTTGCGTGTGCGTACATGCATTCTGCATGCTGTACATTGCCTGTGCTGTGCGTTACGTGTGCTGGGCGTTGCGTGTGTGTGTTGCATGTGCGCGCGTGTGTTGCGTGTGCTGTGCAATGCTTGTGCTGTGCGTTGCGTGTGCTCTGCATTGCCTGTGTTGTGCGTTGCGTGTGCGGTGCATTGTGTATGCTGTTCATTGTGTGTGTGTTGCGTGTGTATTTTCCGTGTGCGCGCGTGTGTTGCGTGCACTGTGCGTTGCGTGTTCTTAGCGTTGCCTGAGCTGTGCGTTGCGTGTGCTGTGTGTTGCGTGTGTGTGTTGCGAGTGCGTGCGTGTGTTGTGTGTGTGGTGTATTGCGTGTGTGTGTTGCGTGTGCTGTGCGTTGTGTGTGTGGGTTCCATCTGCACTTGTGTGTTGTGTGTGTGTGTTGCCTGTGCTGCGCGTTGCACGTGCTGTGCATTGCGTGCTGTGCATTGCGTGTGCTGTGCATCGCGTGTGCTGTGCGTTGTGTGTGCTTTACGTTGCGTGTGTATGTTGCGTGTGCTGTGCGTTGCTGTGTGTTGCCTGTGTAACTGTGCTGTGCATTGCGTGTTCTCTGCGTTGAGTGTGTGTGTTGCGAGTGTGTATTGCGTATGTGCGGTGTGTTGCGTGTACTGTCCATTGCTTGTGGGTTGCGTGTGCCTGTGGCGTGTGCGCGCGTGCGTCGCGTGTACTGTGAGTGGCGTGTGGTGTGCGTTACCTGAGCTGTGCATTACGTGTGTGTTGCGCGAGTGTTGCGTGTGCTCTCTGTTGCGTTTGCAGTGCGTTGCATGTGTGTGTTGCCTGTGCTGTGCATTGAATGTACTGTGCATTGTGTTTGCTCTGCATTGCATGTGCTGTGTGTTGCGTGTACTCTGGGTTGCATGTGTGTGTTGCGCGTTTATGCACGCGTGTGTTGTCTGTGCTGTGCGTTGCGTGCGTTGTGCGTTGCGTGTGTACGTTGCATGTAAGCGCGTGCATTGTGTGTGCTGTGCATTGCCTGTGCTGTGCATTACGTGTGCTTTGCGTTGCATGTGTGTGTTGTGTGTGCGCACGTGTGTTGCGTGTACTGTGCATTGCATGTGCTGTGCATTGCGTGTGCTCTTCATTGCATGTGCTGTGCGTTGCGTGTCTGTGTTGCATGTGTGCACGTGTGTTGCCTGTGCTGTGCATTGCTTGTGCTGTGCGTTGGCCGTGCTCTGCTTTGCATGGTGTGTTTGCGTGTGCTGTGCATTGCGTGTGCTGTTCGTTGCGTGTGTGTGGTTGGTGTGCGGGCGTGTATTGCGTGCACTGTGCGTTGCGTATGCTGTGCGTTGCCTGAGCTGTGCATTGCATGTGTGTGTTGCATGTGCTGTGCATTGCGTGTGTGTGTTGCAAGTGTGCGCGTGTGTTGCGTGTGTGTGTTGCCCCTGCTTTGCGTTGCACGTGCTGTGCAGTGCATGTGCTATGCGTTGCATGTGCTGTGTTGCATGTACTGTGCATTTCCTGTGCTGTGCGCTGCGTGTGCGGTGCGTTGCGTGTTTATGTTGCGTGTGCTGTGCGTTGCATATGTGTGTTGCGTGTGCACGCGTGTGCACGTGTGCTGTGCATTGCTTGTGCTGTGCGTTGCCTGAGCTTCGCGTTGCGTGCGTTTCGTGTGCTGTGCGTTGCACATGTGTGTTGCGAGTGCGCACGTGTGTTGCGTGTGTGTGTTGCCTGTGCTGTGCGTTGCACGTGCTGTGCATTGCGTGTGCTGTGCGTTGCGTGTGCTGTGTTGCATATGCTGTGCATTTCCTATGCTCTGCGTTGCGTGTGCTGTGCTTTGTGTGTGCTGTGCGTTGCGTGTGCTGTGCGTTGCATGTGTATGTTGCGTGTGTTGTGCGCTGCGTATGTGTGTTGCGTGTGCGCGCATGTGCACGTGTGCTGTGCGTTGCGTGTGCGGTCGTTGCGTGTGTGTGTAGCGTGTGCTCTGTGTTACGTGGACTGTGCGTTGTATGTTTGTGTTCCGTGCGCGCGCCTGTGTTGCGTGCGTGTGGCCTGTGCTGTGCATTGCATGTGCTTTCCGTTGCATGTGCTCTGCGTTGCGTGTGCTGTGCGTTGTGTGTGCTGTACGTTGCATGTGCTGTGTGTTGCTGTGTGTTGCATGAACACGTGCGTACGTGTGCTGTACGTTGCATGTGCTCTGCGTTGCGTGTGCTGTGCGTTGCGTGTGCGCGCGTGTGTCGCATGTAGTGTGCGTTGCGTGTGCTGTCCGTTACCTGAGCTGTTGCCTGAGCGTTGCCTGAGCGCACGTGTGGCATGTGCTCTCTTTTGCGTTAGCGGTGCGTTGCGTGTGTGTGTTGACTGTGCTGTGCATTGAATGTGCTGTGCATTGTGTGCGCTCTGCGTTGCGTGTGCTGTGCGTTTCGTGTGCTCTGTGTTGCGTGTGAATGCGCGTTTTGTGTGTGCACGCTTGTCTTGTCTGTGCTGTTCGTTTGATGGGCTGTGCGTTGCGTGCGCTGTGCGTTGCGTGTGTACGTTGCGTGTGCGTGCGTACATTGTGTGTGCTGTGCATTAGAGGTGCTGTGCATTACGTGTATGGTGCGTTGCGTGTGCTGTGCGTTGCATGTGTGTGTTGCGTGTGCGCGCGTGTGTTGCGTGTACAGTGCGTTGCATGTGTTGTGCGTTGCACGTGCTGTGCGTTGCGTGTGCTCTGCATTGCGTGTGCTGTGCGTTGCGTGTGTGTGTTACATGTGCGCGCGTGTGCTGTGCATTGGATGTGCTCGGCGTTGCGTGTGTTGCGTTTGCTGTTCGTTGCGTGTGTGTGGTTTGTGTGCGCGCGTGTGTTGCGTGCACTGTGCGTTGCGTGAGCTGTGGGTTGCCTGAGCTGTGCGTTGCGTGTGTGTGTTGCCTGTGCTGTACATTGCGTGTGCTCTGCGTTACGTGTGCTGTGCGTTGTGTGTGCTGTACGTTGCGTGTGTATCTTGCGTGGGCTGTGTGTTGCTGTGTGTTGCATGCGTACGCGTGTGTACGTGTGCTCTGCATTGCGTGTGCTGTGCGTTGCGTGTGTGTGTTGCGCGTGTGTGTTGCGTGTGTCTGCGTGTGCTGCGTGTACTGTGCGTTGCGTGTGTGTTTCGTGTGCCTGTTGCGTGTGCGCGCGTGTACTCTGCGTTGCGTGTGCTGTGCGTTACCTGAGCTGTGCGTTGCGTGTGTGTGTTGCGCGTGTGTTGCGTGAGCTCTCTGTTGTGTTTGCGGTGCGATATTGTGTGTGTTGCCTGTGCATAGAATGTGCTGTGCATTGTGTGTGCTCTGCGTTGCGTGTGCTCTGGGGCTATAACAGTGAGTCCGGCGTTGACTGCCGCTTTGCACGCACTAAAACAAGGGGGCTGCTTTTTTTTCCCGCCGCCCCGGCTGACGTGGTTGCGGACCGCGTAATGTTGGCCGTAGTTTCAGAGCAAACGGGCGCCGCGAATTTCATGCTTTTTTCCAGTTCGGACTTTTGTCTTCGTCTACAGGTGCTGCATTTAAGGAGCTTTATAGAGAGTCTCAAGAAAAACAATTTGTTTGGAGCTTCACATGTAAGAGGAGTGGCTCTTTAGTATAGAGCGGTTTTCTTTTTTTTCTCCGTATAATAATACTCATCTGCCAATTCTCTCACCACGATATAATTTTTTTCGGTTCTCTCTTGATCCTCAAGTGAACAGACTGTTTCATACATCACATCCGCATCTATCCAGTAATGATGCCATTTACAAAAAGACTAAACAGAGGCCCTCACCCACTCAATCAACGCCAACTAAATTTAAGGAAGAGCCGTTCAAAAGCTGATCGAAACTATCCAGTCTGGGAAAACCTAATTTATGCAGTAGTTTTGTTTTTCTGAGAGACGTGAAATACACACCATGAAATGAACGTCTGCTTGTTACCCTTTTGTTACTACGCCTGCGAAAGCAACGTGCGTAATACCAATTTAATTGTGCCCTGGTTGGTCGTTTGTCAGCACGTCGTGTTCTTCAAGAAAACCAACTACAGGTTTATAAAATGTGTGCGCGAAAATTTTCTCCATCTGCCACCACCAAAATACTTAAAGAGAGAAAGCATTCGGGGCCTTGAGATTTCGAAAATGCCGTGCTTTCAAATTTTCGCATCCGCCGTTGGGAAGATAATTATTATCAGCATAAAAAAAGAAAACATTTGAAATGAGCATTGATAGTGGCCACGTTTTTCGGGGCATGTCTTGATTAAATAATTTCAGTTCAGTTCGTTGGTTCCTTTGCCTTTGTTGGCCGCTTGCAGCATGTTTAGATTTCATCTTTTTCAGTATTCTTTGTATTCTCATTGTAGCACGAATTGCGTGCTGATTTTTTAGTTGTTTTGAGTTATACATCGTGGTCGCTCTGAATCTTAGCGTATTATAGAAAATGTGGGATGGTGGCGCTTCCTCGAGGGTCAAAAAGTGCAATCGTAGAACGCGCGCTCCCGGCGTCACGTGGAGTGCATCTTTCTTGGAACCGTTTGCAATTGACTGCTTGAATGTGCCGACAACGCATCACGGGTCGCGTATAGATCAAACATTGGCAAGAAGGCGTAGCAGCACAACGGATCGCGGTTCCGATAATCCATCGTTGGTAGCGAAAAAAAACAAAAAAAACACCCACACACAGTTTGTAGCAATAACCGCACACATCAATGTGGTATTAAATATAGCTTTACTGGTCACAGTAGAAGGCCACTGAAACTTTCTCATAACGCACACCACCGCTGTAGTCCACAAATAACAAAGCAAACTAAGTAGACATCATACAGTCGCACCGCATTATTTCGTGTTTTCACTATTCCAATACATTCGTGCGCATGTGCGCTGGGGCCACGCAGGCCAGGAGTAAAAGGCAAGAAAAAAAATGGTACGTGAGCCTAAGCTTAGACTTGGCTGCTGTGGGGCTCGCATTTATCTTCTTTACCTCAGGCGAACGCAATGCGCAAACAGAACTCGAATTTACAATAATGCAAATTTATATTTGGCGATTTGATTGAATTTTTGGCTAATATTTGCGTTTTCGCCCGAGCATGCGCTTCACTGGGCTACTCTTTGCCCTTTCAATGCGGCTTCACTGCCCAGCAAGCGTGTTCTGCAGGGCAGTGAAGCCCACAGCTACCCACGGCTAATCACTCCCACGGCTAATCACTCCCCTCCCGAGTGTACCATTACAGCAGACAATCGTTCAGAAACATCGGATAAATAAGCATTTCATTTCCTAGACATATCAATTGCCAATTATCCCTCCTGGTTCTTTCTTTTGCTTTCATTTATTTTTCTCGAGGGCCGTAATGAGAAATTTGCTGGTGCGGCTGACAAATTTGCGACGCAACATGTGCGACGCTACACTCAGATGGAGTGCCAGTTTAGTTACTCTTATGGTCCGTGAACCGGCATCGTTGCGCATAGTGTAGGATGGTGCGTGTCGAGTAAGTGCTCGCTTCGAGCTTGTGTTCTTCATTTTGATTGAATGAAGCCTCACCTAAGTGAGCGGGGGCCGATCCTGGAGGTAGTGCAATACCGTGCCGACTTGCGGTGGAGGAGAAGCAGGATTCAAGCACTCCGCCAACTTCCAAAACTAGGTTTAATATCGTGGGTCCGTATCGAACCCGTATCAGATATTAAGCTGATAAGAACAGAGTCGTTTATTATGCTATGTACAATACATCAAATATATGTGTTACAGAACCAAGGAAAAACGGATAAAAGGTGTATAATCTAAAAAGACAAACAAATGTCTAAAAAAGCTAGTTAGTGGTGTTAGTGGTTCACTGCCCACGAATGAACTCGCGACGCCTCAGTCTTTCACTGTTAAAGAAACGCTGTCGCGTAGAAACGAGACCAGAGTGCAAGCTTGTTTGTAAGGCAAAACCAACGAAGGCAACCTCGTAGAAAACCGAACAGGCGAGCGGAAAACACGCGCAAGGGGAAAGCTTACTTCTGCCTGAATGCGACCGCTCAAGGTGACCTTGTCTGAGGCCTTCGTTTCAAGCCCCTCCACAACTGTAATACACTAGGTGCCTTTCCTTCATTTCTTTTTATTTACTGCAAGGCCCACTGAAAATTTTGATACGGGACAGTCTGGGACGGATCGCAATGTGTCGAATCGACCGGTAGAATTAGGTAGCGTGCCCCATGTACGAAGACAAGTAACATAGAAGTAAATTAAAAAATAATTATAGAAAAGGCTGCGCACTCCATCCAACCGGAAACATAGAGGTGAGAAAGATCGTCATGTGAAGCCCTGGTATTGTAAAAAAGTGCTACCTCATCATCTTTACCACTACCGTCTGTGTGTGTATATATATATATATATATATATATATACACATACACACATACATATACCTGCATATACATACACACAAACGCACACACACACACACACACACACACATATATATATATGTATATATATATATATACGCACACATGCTAGCATAGCTTAAACACAGCTGGAAAGATCACCCTTGTACAAGAAAAAAAGACAACGCGCTTTCGTAAATCCCTTTCAAACATTTACTTGAGGAACATGAGTACAGCGAGGTCGTTCGAAACGGGCGCGAAAACGCATTTGCACCATTTGTGTAGGGAACTAGGAAAACCTACGGACTTCGCCATATGGAAAGAAAGGTAGATGGCGCGAGCTAACGCTCCATTGCATATTAAGAACGAGAGCCAGTGAATAATGGCAGAAACGTCTTGGGAAGCGCAAAAAAACACACGCAATTGTTGTTTGCTTGCGCAAGCATTCAATTTTACAGCGAGCAAAGAGCATAGCAGCTTCTACAAGAAATGGAACAAAAAGAAGAACGTGAGAGAAAGAGCGAAACCGGCGTGTGTCTTTGGAATGCAGAACATGCAGCACCCACTATAAAGTGAAATAGAGACGGGGAAAGCAGATGGCGCGAAGGTGTATGTCCTCAAAGCTTGAAAACAATTTCTAAACTACAAGGTGTGCCGAAGTCCACCTACTCTCATGAGGTTGGTCAGGCCTCCAATTGCATATAAATTAAAATTACAGTCGCCTCAAAGGCAGAGAGAGAGAGAGAGAAAATCTGTACACTTGCTTCGCGCAGCTGCACCCGTTCAAATTTTACAGCAAGAGTACTCCCGCAAGCACCGTCCGCTGCCGCATCCGCCTGGGCGGAATGCACTCGCTTCCATAAATTGCCGTGCTGGCCTCGGCAACCAATAGGTATCGTGCGGCAGATTGCTGTATTGTAGCACACCGGAAACCGCGCAGACGTCAGCGATCGCCTGGACATCGCTGCGAGCGCTCGAAGTGACGAAAGCCGAAACCACGTCCGCCGGGGCGGCGGGAGCTGGATACCCTTCACGAAACCTCTGCGTATACACCGCCGCACGGCCACGAAGGAGCCGCTGGCACCCCCACGCTGCTGCATTGTGTCGCGCCGGGAATCGTCGAAACACCACGCAGACGATCGGCGTCGGCCCCGAAATGCCTGCGAGTGCTCAGAGTCCGAAGCCACGTGAGCCGGGGCGGTGCGAGCGCGACGCCTTTCACGCAACTTTTGCGTACAAGCCGCCGCATGGCCACGACGGAGTCGGTGTCACCCTGCAGGGGGCTGTACTATAGCACGCCCGGAACCGGGAAAGAACCGCGCAGACGTCGTCTTTGGCCGTGACACGCAAAGAGACAAAGTCCGAAACGACGTCAGCCGGGGCGTTAAGCACGCCCCGGCTGACGTCGTTAAGCACGCCCCGGCGGGGCGTTAAGCACGCCGCCCGCGCTGGTCGCACTCGGGCTTTGAAATGGCGAAGGGGCCGCACTAGCCTGCCTTGAATCGGTGATCGGCTGTACCGCGGCGATCGCGAGAGCTCGAATCGGCCGTGCGAAAGCCAAATATTGGCGCTTGGCTCGGCACATTACGCCGCCGCGTCGCACGAGTACGGCCCCATGGAGGTCTGGGCACTTATCGCTGCTATTATAAGGGGCCGTACGGCCCCGGCCGACATTGTACCGCAGCGCGATTTTCGGCTTGCGCGTGTTCGTGGTGGTGTCGGCGAACTGCTCTGCAGTCTAGAATCGGCCCCACGACGACGCGAGCGCTCGAAGAGAAAAAGTCCGAAACCACGTGAACCGGGGCGGCAGGAGCTCGACGCCTGTCACGCAACTTCGGTGCACAAGAGGCCGCATGGCCACGACGGAGTTGGTCTCACCCTGCAGGGGGCTGTACTATAGCACTCCCGGAACCGGGAAAGAACCGCGCAGACGTCGCCGTTGACCGCGACGTTGCCGCGGGCACGCGAAGAGACAAAGTCCGAAACGACGTCAGCCGGGGCGTCGAGCACGCCGCTCGTGCTGGTCGCACTCGGGCTCGGAAATGGCGAAGGGGCCGCACAAGCGTGCCTTGAATCGGTGATCGGCTGTACCACGGCGATCGCGAGAGCTCGAATCGGCCGTGCGAAAGCCAAATATTGGCGCTTGGCTCGGCAGAGTACGCCGCCGCGTCGATCGGCCAGGTCCCCGTAGAGTCACAGAAAGGCGATTGTTCAGGAAACCGTGCTGTCCATTGGCGAGAGATTGCCGTTCGCAAATTCGATCAACGTGCTGTTTGACTTATCAACTTTCGATACTAGGATGGCAGTGGTGCAGAGCTACCATCTGTCGGATTATGCCTGAGCGCCTGAAGTCAGAATTCCCTCTAAGGACCACAACGACATCGTGTGCACTTGCGACGAAAACGGGTAAGATTAGCGCCGGGTCGAGCGCGGCGGGCTGCCGCGCTTCCCGGTTCGATGACGCCAAATGAACCCAGAAAGCGCTACACCGGAGGCCGAGTATTGTCGAGGTCACTGGTCGCTCTCCGGGGCGATGGCTGGCCTGAATCGCTGCAGTGTCAAACCGTCTGCAGACGGCTTAGGTACCTGTCTTGAGGTCGAAGTAGTAGAGCAGCCACCACACTGCAATCTACAGAGGCTTAGCCTCTTACCGGAAGGTTTGTCCGCGGTACACAACTGAAACGTACATCCTTCCCGAGCAAGCGATCGCAGTACTGACAGGTGCGAAGTGTGTTAGGTCTTCTCGTGAGACGGACCACGAAGGAGGAGCGAGCTTTTTGCCGGCGGCAAGACTCGCACAAAACGGTTGTCGCTGAGCGCATGCCTTTTTTAGCTGCCAGAGCAGAGGCCCAGCGCCGTCGCCGTCAGAATCCAGAGGTGCGTGCCGCCGAAGCAGAAGCTTACCGTCGCCGCCGTCGAGATGATCCAGGAGTACGGGAAATATAAAAAAAAAAATTCTGTGATAGCGCATACATGTGTTGCTCGATTTCCTTGCCTCAATCTCTCGAAAAGGTGAAACAGCTTATTTGCTGCGCTCAAATTTTTCTTTTTCTTTTTTCGCTCCGTCGAAACTCCGTGCAGAAAAAAAGGCGAAACGGAAGGGGACCGTTGTCGCAGTATGGCGCTGATCCGAACGGCTGCGCAGTATGGCGCTGCTCTTGCTGGTGCAAGAGGGCTCTTTGCGGACACGTTCTGTTCAAGTACAACGGCAGCAGACCATTGCTGCTAGCACCTGCGACGTGAGGGTGTTGCCGATCTTGATTGTCGTGAAGCAACCACGGGGAGGTGCCCTATGTCGCGCGCGTTTCTTGTGGTCAACAAAGTGCCTCGTCATCTTGTTAGTGACGCGCATAAAAAGCGGCTTTCGGCATCGTCGAAAGCCGCGCTCCCAAAACATGGATGGTGCGGGGCGATGTGTCCTCGAGGTCCTCGCTATACACGAGGACCTCGCAACCCGAGTGGCAAATGCACGCCGTTTCCTGTTCCAGTCGTGTGGCGTCTGATCGAAAAAGAGGCAGACAAGACTCCAGAGAAGAGCTTGTGTTCCTCCTGGGGCTATAACAGCGAGGCAGGCGTTGACTGCCGGCTCGCGCGCACACTAAAATAAGGAAATTGCTTTTTTTCTTGCCGCCCCGGCTGACGTGGTAACGGACTGCCGCGCGCGGGCGCCGACAGACTCCTGCCGGACTACAGACAATTTCAGCAATAATCCCGTGCCTTAAGCGCCGAGACTTTTTGCTCGCTACCGGGCTTAAGCGCCGAGCATTTTCAGGCTTAAGCGCGGCCGCCCCGGCTGACGTGGTAGCGGTCTGCGCGTGCAGCTTGCGCGGCAAGCATTTTCAGTCCCCATATATGGCTTAAGCGCGGGCGGGGTGTGGCCGCCCCGGCTGACGTGGTAGCCGCCTGCATAATGTTGCCCGTTGTTTCACAGCAAACGGGCGCCGCAAATTTCATACTTTCTTTCCAGTTTGGACGTTTGTCTTCGTCTACGGGTGCTGCGTTTAAGGTGCTTTATAGAGCGTCTCAAGAAAAACAATTTGTTTCGAGCTTCACACCAGGCCGTTTTTCTTTTTTTTCTCCCGATAATAGTACTCATCTGCCACTTCTCTCACCACAATATGATTTTTCTTTTGGTGTTCCCCTTGATCCTCAAGTGAACAGACTGTTTCATACATCACGCAGACGTCCGCACCTATCCAGTAATGATGCCATTTACAAAAATCTTAAACAACAGAGGCCCGCACCTACTCAATCAACGCCAACACAATATAAGGAAGAGCTGTTCAAAAGCTGATCAAAACCATCCGATTTAGGAAAACCTAATTTATGCAGTAGTTTCTTTTTTATTATTATTGTGAGAGGCGTGAAAGACACACCATGAAAAGAACGTCTGTTTGTTACCCTTTTGTTATTGCAGCTGCGAAATCATCGTGCGTAATACCGATTAATTTGTGTCCTGGTTGGTCCTTTGTCAGCACTTTGTGTTCTTCAAGAAAACCAACTAGAGGATTATAAATTATGTGCGCGAAAATTTTCTCCATCTGCCACAACCAAAATACTTAGAGAAAGCATCCGGGGCCTTGAGATTTCGAAAATGTCGTGCTCTGAAATTTTCACATCCGCCATTGGAAAGATAATTATTATCCGCATAAAAAAATAAAACATTTGAAATTAGCATTGATAGGGGCCACGTTTTTCGGAGCATGTCTTGATGAAATAATTTCAGTTCAGTTCGTTGGTTCCTTTGCATTTGTTGGCCGCTTGCAGCATGTTTAGATTTCATCTTTTACAGTATTCTTAGTATTCTCATTGTAGTACGAATTGCGTGCTGATTTTTTAGTTGCTTTGAGTTATACATTCCTGAATGATGTTTTTTTTTCGTTAAAGCTAGCCACAGAACAAGCGCTTTCTATAATATCTTTACGATAAGAATCCAGCATTTCGGTTCATCATCGCTGCGATGAAAGTTCGGGAACTGCAGATTTTTATTGCCGTGATCATGAAGGTTAACGCCACAGCATGTTCATCAGGGGTGACGTAACGCAAGGCGTGATTTTTCAGCATACCAGCCACGGTATCTCTTCGAATCTAATATTGAAATGGCGTTCAAAATTCTTTTGGTTCCAGATAGAACAAACAGAAATAAAAAAAGGGTGTCACTGATTGCCATTCAAATCTCAAGACCGCGTATAGAAAATGTTCCGGTTTACATTCGGCAAATCAAAATGAACGGCTAAAATTAATCTATCGTCTGGTTTCACGCGGGAGATCACGTAAAAGGCAGCCATTCTTCTTTACATGGCATCTCTCTTTTGAGCTGTCATTAGCCCACGCAAATTTCTTCGTACGGGAATTTTAAGAAGTGAAGGCGGCTACTGACCATTTTCTTTGTCTAGTTCATGTTCGTAGGCGGAAATTACAAACCTAATACTTGGAGGAACATTTACATTACTCTGCAAGGGCTCTCATTTCTCCACTTGCTCGCAAACACATTGCATTGCTAGTCTACAGTGGCAATACAAAGTGACGTTTCACCATGCACATCGAAATTTATTACCAGTACCGCGCCAGCGTCGACTGGCCGGTGAAGCGACGAGCTCAGCAGTGCATGCGCAAGGCCAGATACCACCCCAACCGAGCTTCCCTGCTTATCGGAGAGAGCAAGTGCGCATGAACACGGGCTCGTCTGAGGATCTGGAATAAAGGGAAAAAATGTGTCCGAGATATTGACAAAGACAACCGGTCGCGGTCACTCAATCTTCGCGTATCATAGAAAACATCGGATGGCGGCGCTTCCTCGAGGGTCGAAAAGTAGGATCGTCGAACTCGCGCTCCCGGCGGCACGTGGAGTGCAACCTTCTTCTTGGAACGGTTTGCGATTGACTGCTTGAATGTGCCGACCACGCATCACATGTCGCGTATAGAGCTAAACTTTGGCAAGAACGCGTAGCAGCACAACGGATCGCGGTTGCGATAATCCAACAGTGGTAGCGAAAAAAACACCCACATGCAGTTTCTAGCAATAACCGTACATCAATGTGGTTTTAAATATAGCTTCGCTGGTCCCAGTAGAAAGGCGTTGAAACTTTCTCATAACGCACACCACCGCTGTAGTCCACAAAGAACAAAGCGCACAAAATAGACACGATACAGCCGCACCGAATTATTTCGTGTTTTCACTATTCCGTTACTTTCGTGTGCATGTGCGCTAGGGCCACGCAGGCAACGAGTACAAGGCAAGAAAAAAATGGTATGTGATCCTAAGCTTTGACTTGGCTGCCGTGGCACTCGCATTTATCTCCTTTACCTCAGCGAACGCAATGCGCAAACTGAACTCGAATTTACAGTAATGGAAATTACTATTTGGCGACTTGGTTGTGTTATTTGACTATAATAGTCCAACGATGCAACGTATTCATATGATGTCAGCGTGTCATGACTGAAAAAAGAATCCGGACTGGTTAGACTCGCTGATCGCCGTCGCATCTCAAGTCTCTCTCTTTTTCATGTTTTATCATACTTCACTTAATCAACCACCATACATCATTCCCGCTGCCGTGTGTCACATCGCACTCGGCACGTGTACCAAGTTGGCTGCCCTCGCACTCATACTACCACTTTTCAGGCTCATTCTTCTTTCGCGCAGCAACAGATTGGAACAACCTGCCCCACCAAATTGCCGCCATAACTTGTGCACCTACATTCATGCAAAGACTCACAGACCATTCTTTAGAATAAAAAAATGAACAGAATATGCGATTTTGTGTGTACTAGATGGAATTATGTACTTAATTTTCACGTGTGTTGTAACTTATGCTCTGTTATTCTTCAAATGATGTATAATAAATATATGTATGCCCACCCCTTATGTAATGCCCCTATGGGGCTTTTAAGGCAATAAAATGAAATGAAACGAAATGAAATTTGCGTTTTTCACCCGAGCATGGGCTTCACTGCGCTACTCTTTGCCCCTTCTCTGTGGCTTCACTGCCCAGCAGGCGTGTTCTGCAGGGCAGTGAAGCACACGACCTACCCACGACCAATCACACCCACGGCTAATCACCCCCCCCCCCCCCCCGAGTGGCTAATTACAACAGACAATCATTCAGAAAAATCGGATAAATAAGAATTCCATCTCTTAGACATATAAATTGCCGATTCTCCCTCCTGGTTCTTTCTTTTGCTTTCATTTATTTTTCTCGAAGGCCTTAATGAGAAATTTGCTGGGGCGGCTGACAAATTTGCTATGCAACAAGTGCGACGCTACACGCAGATGGAGTGGCAGTTTAATTGCACTCTTGGTCCGCGAACCGGCATCGTTCTGATAGTATAGGAATGATGCGTGTCGAGTCAGTGCTCGCTTCGAGCTTGTGTTCTTCAATTTGATTGAATGAAGCTTCACCTAAGTGAGCGGGGGCCGATCCCGAAGGTAGTGCAATACCGGTCCGACCGGCGGCGGAGGTGAAGCAGGCTTCGAGCACTCTACCGACTTCCAAAAATATGTTTAATATCGTGGGTCCATATAGAACCCGCATCAGATATTAAGTTGATAAGTACAGAGTTGTTTATTATGCTATGTACAATACATCAAATATATGTGTTACAGAACCAAGGAAAAACGGATAAAAGGTGTATAATCTAAAAAGACAAACAAATGTCTAAAAAAGCTAGTTAGTGGTGTTAGTGGTTCACTGCCCACGAATGAACTCGCGACGCCTCAGTCTTTCACTGTTAAAGAAACGCTGTCGCGTAGAAACGAGACCAGAGTGCAAGCTTGTTTGTAAGGCAAAACCAACGAAGGCAACCTCGTAGAAAACCGAACAGGCGAGCGGAAAACACGCGCAAGGGGAAAGCTTACTTCTGCCTGAATGCGACCGCTCAAGGTGACCTTGTCTGAGGCCTTCGTTTCAAGCCCCTCCACAACTGTAATACACTAGGTGCCTTTCCTTCATTTCTTTTTATTTACTGCAAGGCCCACTGAAAATTTTGATACGGGACAGTCTGGGACGGATCGCAATGTGTCGAATCGACCGGTAGAATTAGGTAGCGTGCCCCATGTACGAAGACAAGTAACATAGAAGTAAATTAAAAAATAATTATAGAAAAGGCTGCGCACTCCATCCAACCGGAAACATAGAGGTGAGAAAGATCGTCATGTGAAGCCCTGGTATTGTAAAAAAGTGCTACCTCATCATCTTTACCACTACCGTCTGTGTGTGTATATATATATATATATATATATATATATATATATATATATATATATATATATACACATACACACATACATATACCTGCATATACATACACACAAACGCACACACACACACACACACACACACATATATATATGTATATATATATATATACGCACACATGCTAGCATAGCTTAAACACAGCTGGAAAGATCACCCTTGTACAAGAAAAAAAGACAACGCGCTTTCGTAAATCCCTTTCAAACATTTACTTGAGGAACATGAGTACAGCGAGGTCGTTCGAAACGGGCGCGAAAACGCATTTGCACCATTTGTGTAGGGAACTAGGAAAACCTACGGACTTCGCCATATGGAAAGAAAGGTAGATGGCGCGAGCTAACGCTCCATTGCATATTAAGAACGAGAGCCAGTGAATAATGGCAGAAACGTCTTGGGAAGCGCAAAAAAACACACGCAATTGTTGTTTGCTTGCGCAAGCATTCAATTTTACAGCGAGCAAAGAGCATAGCAGCTTCTACAAGAAATGGAACAAAAAGAAGAACGTGAGAGAAGGAGCGAAACCGGCGTGTGTCTTTGGAATGCAGAACATGCAGCACCCACTATAAAGTGAAATAGAGACGGGGAAAGCAGATGGCGCGAAGGTGTATGTCCTCAAAGCTTGAAAACAATTTCTAAACTACAAGGTGTGCCGAAGTCCACCTACTCTCATGAGGTTGGTCAGGCCTCCAATTGCATATAAATTAAAATTACAGTCGCCTCAAAGGCAGAGAGAGAGAGAGAGAAAATCTGTACACTTGCTTCGCGCAGCTGCACCCGTTCAAATTTTACAGCAAGAGTACTCCCGCAAGCACAGTCCGCTGCCGCATCCGCCTGGGCGGAATGCACTCGCTTCCATAAATTGCCGTGCTGGCCTCGGCAACCAATAGGTATCGTGCGGCAGATTGCTGTATTGTAGCACACCGGAAACCGCGCAGACGTCAGCGATCGCCTGGACATCGCTGCGAGCGCTCGAAGTGACGAAAGCCGAAACCACGTCCGCCGGGGCGGCGGGAGCTGGATACCCTTCACGAAACCTCTGCGTATACACCGCCGCACGGCCACGAAGGAGCCGCTGGCACCCCCACGCTGCTGCATTGTGTCGCGCCGGGAATCGTCGAAACACCACGCAGACGATCGGCGTCGGCCCCGAAATGCCTGCGAGTGCTCAGAGTCCGAAGCCACGTGAGCCGGGGCGGTGCGAGCGCGACGCCTTTCACGCAACTTTTGCGTACAAGCCGCCGCATGGCCACGACGGAGTCGGTGTCACCCTGCAGGGGGCTGTACTATAGCACGCCCGGAACCGGGAAAGAACCGCGCAGACGTCGTCTTTGGCCGTGACACGCAAAGAGACAAAGTCCGAAACGACGTCAGCCGGGGCGTTAAGCACGCCCCGGCTGACGTCGTTAAGCACGCCCCGGCGGGGCGTTAAGCACGCCGCCCGCGCTGGTCGCACTCGGGCTTTGAAATGGCGAAGGGGCCGCACTAGCCTGCCTTGAATCGGTGATCGGCTGTACCGCGGCGATCGCGAGAGCTCGAATCGGCCGTGCGAAAGCCAAATATTGGCGCTTGGCTCGGCACATTACGCCGCCGCGTCGCACGAGTACGGCCCCATGGAGGTCTGGGCACTTATCGCTGCTATTATAAGGGGCCGTACGGCCCCGGCCGACATTGTACCGCAGCGCGATTTTCGGCTTGCGCGTGTTCGTGGTGGTGTCGGCGAACTGCTCTGCAGTCTAGAATCGGCCCCACGACGACGCGAGCGCTCGAAGAGAAAAAGTCCGAAACCACGTGAACCGGGGCGGCAGGAGCTCGACGCCTGTCACGCAACTTCGGTGCACAAGAGGCCGCATGGCCACGACGGAGTTGGTCTCACCCTGCAGGGGGCTGTACTATAGCACTCCCGGAACCGGGAAAGAACCGCGCAGACGTCGCCGTTGACCGCGACGTTGCCGCGGGCACGCGAAGAGACAAAGTCCGAAACGACGTCAGCCGGGGCGTCGAGCACGCCGCTCGTGCTGGTCGCACTCGGGCTCGGAAATGGCGAAGGGGCCGCACAAGCGTGCCTTGAATCGGTGATCGGCTGTACCACGGCGATCGCGAGAGCTCGAATCGGCCGTGCGAAAGCCAAATATTGGCGCTTGGCTCGGCAGAGTACGCCGCCGCGTCGATCGGCCGGGTCCCCGTAGAGTCACAGAAAGGCGATTGTTCAGGAAACCGTGCTGTCCATTGGCGAGAGATTGCCGTTCGCAAATTCGATCAACGTGCTGCGCTTTCACGAATTCGGCATTGAGCTGCCGACGTAAGCTTTCAATCTTGCTCGCGGCGTCACGAGGCGGCACGATTTTCGCCAAACGTTCGTCAAAAGTGGCCGGAGTACGGCCCCATGGAGATCTGGGTACTTATCGGTGCTATTACATGGGGGACCCAGAGAGCAGTCGATCCCAAAGCGACGTGGGTGTTTGATTATGCCCGGGCTTCGTGCCCGTCAAGCGTGTCCCCGGTATCATTCCCGTGGATCTCACAGCTAACGTCTGCAGCCTCATCCGCTTGATGCGTTAGGGGCTGGTTGTCGGACGACTCTTTCTCCACAATATCGTGGTGTTTCGCATCGTCCTCGGACGAGTCAAATACAAATACGAGTCCAATACCTGGCGAAGGGTGCTTTTATTAGACCAAGATCGATTGGATTTCGGCCCGTACTGTGTGGCGACTCAGGATTTTGTGCTAATCGCACGGCGACGAGCCGGCGGCGTTCCTTTGAACTGTTTGACTTATCAACTTTCGATACTAGGATGGCAGTGGTGCAGAGCTACCATCTGTCGGATTATGCCTGAGCGCCTGAAGTCAGAATTCCCTCTAAGGACCACAACGACATCGTGTGCACTTGCGACGAAAACGGGTAAGATTAGCGCCGGGTCGAGCGCGGCGGGCTGCCGCGCTTCCCGGTTCGATGACGCCAAATGAACCCAGAAAGCGCTACACCGGAGGCCGAGTATTGTCGAGGTCACTGGTCGCTCTCCGGGGCGATGGCTGGCCTGAATCGCTGCAGTGTCAAACCGTCTGCAGACGGCTTAGGTACCTGTCTTGAGGTCGAAGTAGTAGAGCAGCCACCACACTGCAATCTACAGAGGCTTAGCCTCTTACCGGAAGGTTTGTCCGCGGTACACAACTGAAACGTACATCCTTCCCGAGCAAGCGATCGCAGTACTGACAGGTGCGAAGTGTGTTAGGTCTTCTCGTGAGACGGACCACGAAGGAGGAGCGAGCTTTTTGCCGGCGGCAAGACTCGCACAAAACGGTTGTCGCTGAGCGCAGCCCTTTTTTAGCTGCCAGAGCAGAGGCCCAGCGCCGTCGCCGTCAGAATCCAGAGGTGCGTGCCGCCGAAGCAGAAGCTTACCGTCGCCGCCGTCGAGATGATCCAGGAGTACGGGAAATATAAAAAAAAAAATTCTGTGATAGCGCATACATGTGTTGCTCGATTTCCTTGCCTCAATCTCTCGAAAAGGTGAAACAGCTTATTTGCTGCGCTCAAATTTTTCTTTTTCTTTTTTCGCTCCGTCGAAACTCCGTGCAGAAAAAAAGGCGAAACGGAAGGGGACCGTTGTCGCAGTATGGCGCTGATCCGAACGGCTGCGCAGTATGGCGCTGCTCTTGCTGGTGCAAGAGGGCTCTTTGCGGACACGTTCTGTTCAAGTACAACGGCAGCAGACCATTGCTGCTAGCACCTGCGACGTGAGGGTGTTGCCGATCTTGATTGTCGTGAAGCAACCACGGGGAGGTGCCCTATGTCGCGCGCGTTTCTTGTGGTCAACAAAGTGCCTCGTCATCTTGTTAGTGACGCGCATAAAAAGCGGCTTTCGGCATCGTCGAAAGCCGCGCTCCCAAAACATGGATGGTGCGGGGCGATGTGTCCTCGAGGTCCTCGCTATACACGAGGACCTCGCAACCCGAGTGGCAAATGCACGCCGTTTCCTGTTCCAGTCGTGTGGCGTCTGATCGAAAAAGAGGCAGACAAGACTCCAGAGAAGAGCTTGTGTTCCTCCTGGGGCTATAACAGCGAGGCAGGCGTTGACTGCCGGCTCGCGCGCACACTAAAATAAGGAAATTGCTTTTTTTCTTGCCGCCCCGGCTGACGTGGTAACGGACTGCCGCGCGCGGGCGCCGACAGACTCCTGCCGGACTACAGACAATTTCAGCAATAATCCCGTGCCTTAAGCGCCGAGACTTTTTGCTCGCTACCGGGCTTAAGCGCCGAGCATTTTCAGGCTTAAGCGCGGCCGCCCCGGCTGACGTGGTAGCGGTCTGCGCGTGCAGCTTGCGCGGCAAGCATTTTCAGTCCCCATATATGGCTTAAGCGCGGGCGGGGTGTGGCCGCCC
Source organism: Dermacentor variabilis (assembly GCF_050947875.1). Classification (NCBI taxonomy): domain Eukaryota; kingdom Metazoa; phylum Arthropoda; class Arachnida; order Ixodida; family Ixodidae; genus Dermacentor; species Dermacentor variabilis. Next base: position 169,875,756 of record NC_134572.1, on the reverse strand, counting down.
CGGCTGACGTGGTAGCCGCCTGCATAATGTTGCCCGTTGTTTCACAGCAAACGGGCGCCGCAAATTTCATACTTTCTTTCCAGTTTGGACGTTTGTCTTCGTCTACGGGTGCTGCGTTTAAGGTGCTTTATAGAGCGTCTCAAGAAAAACAATTTGTTTCGAGCTTCACACCAGGCCGTTTTTCTTTTTTTTCTCCCGATAATAGTACTCATCTGCCACTTCTCTCACCACAATATGATTTTTCTTTTGGTGTTCCCCTTGATCCTCAAGTGAACAGACTGTTTCATACATCACGCAGACGTCCGCACCTATCCAGTAATGATGCCATTTACAAAAATCTTAAACAACAGAGGCCCGCACCTACTCAATCAACGCCAACACAATATAAGGAAGAGCTGTTCAAAAGCTGATCAAAACCATCCGATTTAGGAAAACCTAATTTATGCAGTAGTTTCTTTTTTATTATTATTGTGAGAGGCGTGAAAGACACACCATGAAAAGAACGTCTGTTTGTTACCCTTTTGTTATTGCAGCTGCGAAATCATCGTGCGTAATACCGATTAATTTGTGTCCTGGTTGGTCCTTTGTCAGCACTTTGTGTTCTTCAAGAAAACCAACTAGAGGATTATAAATTATGTGCGCGAAAATTTTCTCCATCTGCCACAACCAAAATACTTAGAGAAAGCATCCGGGGCCTTGAGATTTCGAAAATGTCGTGCTCTGAAATTTTCACATCCGCCATTGGAAAGATAATTATTATCCGCATAAAAAAATAAAACATTTGAAATTAGCATTGATAGGGGCCACGTTTTTCGGAGCATGTCTTGATGAAATAATTTCAGTTCAGTTCGTTGGTTCCTTTGCATTTGTTGGCCGCTTGCAGCATGTTTAGATTTCATCTTTTACAGTATTCTTAGTATTCTCATTGTAGTACGAATTGCGTGCTGATTTTTTAGTTGCTTTGAGTTATACATTCCTGAATGATGTTTTTTTTTCGTTAAAGCTAGCCACAGAACAAGCGCTTTCTATAATATCTTTACGATAAGAATCCAGCATTTCGGTTCATCATCGCTGCGATGAAAGTTCGGGAACTGCAGATTTTTATTGCCGTGATCATGAAGGTTAACGCCACAGCATGTTCATCAGGGGTGACGTAACGCAAGGCGTGATTTTTCAGCATACCAGCCACGGTATCTCTTCGAATCTAATATTGAAATGGCGTTCAAAATTCTTTTGGTTCCAGATAGAACAAACAGAAATAAAAAAAGGGTGTCACTGATTGCCATTCAAATCTCAAGACCGCGTATAGAAAATGTTCCGGTTTACATTCGGCAAATCAAAATGAACGGCTAAAATTAATCTATCGTCTGGTTTCACGCGGGAGATCACGTAAAAGGCAGCCATTCTTCTTTACATGGCATCTCTCTTTTGAGCTGTCATTAGCCCACGCAAATTTCTTCGTACGGGAATTTTAAGAAGTGAAGGCGGCTACTGACCATTTTCTTTGTCTAGTTCATGTTCGTAGGCGGAAATTACAAACCTAATACTTGGAGGAACATTTACATTACTCTGCAAGGGCTCTCATTTCTCCACTTGCTCGCAAACACATTGCATTGCTAGTCTACAGTGGCAATACAAAGTGACGTTTCACCATGCACATCGAAATTTATTACCAGTACCGCGCCAGCGTCGACTGGCCGGTGAAGCGACGAGCTCAGCAGTGCATGCGCAAGGCCAGATACCACCCCAACCGAGCTTCCCTGCTTATCGGAGAGAGCAAGTGCGCATGAACACGGGCTCGTCTGAGGATCTGGAATAAAGGGAAAAAATGTGTCCGAGATATTGACAAAGACAACCGGTCGCGGTCACTCAATCTTCGCGTATCATAGAAAACATCGGATGGCGGCGCTTCCTCGAGGGTCGAAAAGTAGGATCGTCGAACTCGCGCTCCCGGCGGCACGTGGAGTGCAACCTTCTTCTTGGAACGGTTTGCGATTGACTGCTTGAATGTGCCGACCACGCATCACATGTCGCGTATAGAGCTAAACTTTGGCAAGAACGCGTAGCAGCACAACGGATCGCGGTTGCGATAATCCAACAGTGGTAGCGAAAAAAACACCCACATGCAGTTTCTAGCAATAACCGTACATCAATGTGGTTTTAAATATAGCTTCGCTGGTCCCAGTAGAAAGGCGTTGAAACTTTCTCATAACGCACACCACCGCTGTAGTCCACAAAGAACAAAGCGCACAAAATAGACACGATACAGCCGCACCGAATTATTTCGTGTTTTCACTATTCCGTTACTTTCGTGTGCATGTGCGCTAGGGCCACGCAGGCAACGAGTACAAGGCAAGAAAAAAATGGTATGTGATCCTAAGCTTTGACTTGGCTGCCGTGGCACTCGCATTTATCTCCTTTACCTCAGCGAACGCAATGCGCAAACTGAACTCGAATTTACAGTAATGGAAATTACTATTTGGCGACTTGGTTGTGTTATTTGACTATAATAGTCCAACGATGCAACGTATTCATATGATGTCAGCGTGTCATGACTGAAAAAAGAATCCGGACTGGTTAGACTCGCTGATCGCCGTCGCATCTCAAGTCTCTCTCTTTTTCATGTTTTATCATACTTCACTTAATCAACCACCATACATCATTCCCGCTGCCGTGTGTCACATCGCACTCGGCACGTGTACCAAGTTGGCTGCCCTCGCACTCATACTACCACTTTTCAGGCTCATTCTTCTTTCGCGCAGCAACAGATTGGAACAACCTGCCCCACCAAATTGCCGCCATAACTTGTGCACCTACATTCATGCAAAGACTCACAGACCATTCTTTAGAATAAAAAAATGAACAGAATATGCGATTTTGTGTGTACTAGATGGAATTATGTACTTAATTTTCACGTGTGTTGTAACTTATGCTCTGTTATTCTTCAAATGATGTATAATAAATATATGTATGCCCACCCCTTATGTAATGCCCCTATGGGGCTTTTAAGGCAATAAAATGAAATGAAACGAAATGAAATTTGCGTTTTTCACCCGAGCATGGGCTTCACTGCGCTACTCTTTGCCCCTTCTCTGTGGCTTCACTGCCCAGCAGGCGTGTTCTGCAGGGCAGTGAAGCACACGACCTACCCACGACCAATCACACCCACGGCTAATCACCCCCCCCCCCGAGTGGCTAATTACAACAGACAATCATTCAGAAAAATCGGATAAATAAGAATTCCATCTCTTAGACATATAAATTGCCGATTCTCCCTCCTGGTTCTTTCTTTTGCTTTCATTTATTTTTCTCGAAGGCCTTAATGAGAAATTTGCTGGGGCGGCTGACAAATTTGCTATGCAACAAGTGCGACGCTACACGCAGATGGAGTGGCAGTTTAATTGCACTCTTGGTCCGCAAACCGGCATCGTTCTGATAGTATAGGAATGATGCGTGTCGAGTCAGTGCTCGCTTCGAGCTTGTGTTCTTCAATTTGATTGAATGAAGCTTCACCTAAGTGAGCGGGGGCCGATCCCGAAGGTAGTGCAATACCGGTCCGACCGGCGGCGGAGGTGAAGCAGGCTTCGAGCACTCTACCGACTTCCAAAAATATGTTTAATATCGTGGGTCCATATAGAACCCGCATCAGATATTAAGTTGATAAGTACAGAGTTGTTTATTATGCTATGTACAATACATCAAAAATATGTGTTACAGAACCAAGGAAAAACGGATAAAAGGTGTATAATCTAAAAAGACAAACAAATGTCTAAAAAAGCTAGTTAGTGGTGTTATTTAAAAAGTTAGAAACTATAAAGGTGTAAAATTTGGCGAAAAGCGCTTCTCTAAACACATAAGATCATTTAAGACGTGCCTATGTGGGCTCTAAAAGTCTTTGTGGAGGCGTTGATGGTGTCGCTGATGCAGAGGCGTTCCATAGTCTGTAGGTATTGCCTATTACATAGCCTGCGCATTACGCGATCGTTCATCTGATCTCAGGTGCCAAGGCAGCCGACGGCAACCGCGTCTACCGTCACGCGTTGGAACCACCGGAGGAGTTGACGGTGTACAGGGGCGTACTTCTCCTCCTTAGCGTTCCGGGCGTTCTGAAACGCCTGAAGCCTGTTCTCGAAAGGGCAGCAGACGTCCAGGATCAGTGCCTCCTCTCCACGGGCAAGTACCAGGTCCGGCTTGAGTGATGTAGTGTCCACGACCTGGTTCTCTGTGATGACTGTGAAGCTCCCCCAAGGCAACCTTTTTTATTCTGGCGACGATGGTGTTATGACGCTCCATCATGGCCCTGCCCTGCCGCATGCAATGGCATAGTACATGCGGCAGTGTCTCCTACCCGTACCCGCAGAGCCTGCATCTTTTGTCGGCTGCGGGTGCCTGGACTCTTGTGGCATTGAGGGGGAGGACACTGATCTTAGCCAATAGGCTGAGAAGCGATGTCCTTCACTTCACTCCATTGTACTACTGCCTTGTGGGTGCCCTGCCGACATTGGTAACCTCAGCAACAGCGTGGGCAATTTTATAAATTTCAGCCTGTCTAGAGACTCTATGCTTCTAGCTCACGAATGAACTCGCGGCGCCTCAGTCTTTCACTGTTAAGAGGAAGCTTTAGCTCAAGTGCTCCTATCTAAATACATGTAAAAGGAGAATTCGTTTTTCTCGGCAACCACTGCACCAAATTTGACGAGGTTTGTTGCATTTAAAAGAAAAACTTAAAATATAGTGAATGTAGGTTTCGGATTTTGTATTTAGCTCGTCAATTTTTTATTAAAAATTGGCAGAAATAGAAAATTTTCAAAAAACGAAACTATCAAGTTTACAACTCTGTAACTCAGCAACGAAAATTGATAATACAATTCAGTGAACTGCATCTAATAGTACATCTAAAGCGGACAAAATTGATAGGTTACACATGAATGTCAAAAAATTTAATCATATAGAAATACAACTTTTGCAAAACCATTGTAACCAACGTAACAAATTCACGTAAGATGTAAAATGACATACTGAATTTGTTCGCTTTGAATGGTCTAATGGATGCCGTTTACAGAACCGCGATATCGGTACTTGATGCAGAGCTATGAATTTATAAACTTCGTGCTTCTATTTTTTTCAAACGGTCAAATATTTGAAAATCGTTTTAAGAAAATTCAAGCCCTAAATCGAAATTCCGCTTCCATCAGTCACTAGAATTTAACGTTCTCTTTCAAATGCGGCAAATGTCATCAAAATCGGTCCAGGGGTTATCTAATAAAAACGTTTTTGCGTTTTACATGTATTTGAATAGGCCGCGTCGGAGTTGGGCCCGAGCTAAAGCTTCCTCTTAACGAAACGCTGTCGCGTAGAAACGAGACCAGAGTGCCAGAGTGAGCTTGTTTGTAAGGCAAAACTAACGGAGGCAACCTCGTAGAAAACGGAACAGGCGAGCGGAAAACACGTGCAGGGGGAATGCTTACTTCTGTCTGAATGCGACCGCTCAAGGTGACCTTGCCTGAGGCCTTCGTTTCAAGCCCGTGCGCATTTCCTTCATTTCTTTTTATTTACCGCTAGGTCTAGTGAAAATTTTGATACAGGCCGGGACGCATCGCAGTGTGTCGAATCGATCGGTAGAATTTGGTACCGTGCCCCAGTACAAAGACGAGCAAAATAGAAGTGAATGAAAAAATAATTATAGAAAAGGCTGCGCACTCCTTCTTATAGGAAACATAGAGGGGAGGAAGACCGCCAGGTGAAGCACAGGTATTTTAAAAAATATTGCTACCTCATCATCTTTACCACTGCCGAATGTGTGTGTAAATATGTGTATTTATATATATATATATGTATATATATATATATATATATATATATATATATATATATATATATATATATATATATATATATATATATATATATATATATATATATATATATATATATATACACGCACACATGCTAGCACACCTTAAACACAGCTGGTAAGCTCAGTCTTGCACAAGAAAGAAGGACCACCCCCTTTTGTAAACCCCTTTCAAACATTTAAATGAGGCACATAAGTACAGCGAGGTCGTTCGAAACTGGCGCGAAAACGCGTTTGCACCATCTGTGTACAGAACTAGGAAAAGCTACGGACTTCGCCATACATAAAGAAAGGTAGATGGTGCGAGCTAACGCTCCATTGCATACTGTGAACGAGAGCCAGTGAATAATGGCAGAAACGTCTTGGGAGGCGTAAAAAAACCCACTCAAAGGTTGTTGGCTTGCGCAAGCATTCTATTTTATAGCGAGTAAAGAGCACAGCAGCTTCTACAAGAGCAGGAACAAAAAGAAGAAGAACGTAAGAGAAGGACAGAAACGCGTGTTTCTTTGGAATGCAGAGCATGCAGCACACAAAATATAGTGCCAAAGAGACGGGGAAAGCAGATGGCGCGAAGGTGTTTGTCCTCAAAGCTTGAAAACGATTTGTAAACTACAAGGTGTGCCGAAGTCCACCTACTCTCATCAGGTTGGTCAGGCCTCCAATTGCATATAAATTAAAATTACAGTCGCCTCAAAGGCAGAGAGAGAGAGAGAGAAAGTCTGTACACTTGCTTCGCGCAGCTGCACGCAGCTGCCTGTGCATTGCCTGTGCTGTGCGTGTCATGTGTGTTGCATGTGTGTGTTGCATGTGTGTGTTGCATGTGCCGGCGTGTGTTGCATGTGCAGTGCGTTGCATGTGCTGTAGGTTGCGTGTGCGTGCGTGTGTTGCGTGTGCTGTGCGTAGGGTGTACTATGCGTTGTGTGTGTGTTGCGTGTGCGCGTGTGTTGCGTGTGCTGTGCGTTGCGTGTGCTGTGCGGTGCGCGTGTGTGTTCCAAGTGCGCGCGTGTGTTGCCTGTGCTGGGCATTGCATGTGCTCTACGTTATGTGTGATGTGCGTTGCCTGTGCAGTGCATTGAGTGTGCTCTGCGTTGCCTGTACTGTGCGTTGCGCGTGTGTTGCGTGTGCGCGCTGTTGCCTTTACTGTGCATTGCATGTGCTGTGCGTTGCGTGCGCTATGCGTTGCATGTGCTGTGCGTTGCGTGTGCGTGCAGCGTGTTGCGTGCGCTGTGCGTTACATGGGATGTGCGTTGCCTGTGCTGTGCATTGCCTGTGTGTGTGTTGCGTGTGTCTATTGCGTGTGTTCCGTGTGCTGTGCATTGCGTGTGAGCGGGTTTGTTGCGTGTGTTGTGCGCTGCGTGTGCTGTGCATTGCCTGTATTGTGGGTTGCGTGTGTATGTATTGCATGTGCACGCGTGTGTTCCGTGTGCTGTGCGTTGTATGTGCTCTGCATTGCATGTATGTGTTGCGTGTGCACGCGTGTGTTGCGAGTGCTGTGCGTTGCATGTGCTGTGTGTGGCCTGTGCTGTGCGTTGTATGTGCTGTGCATTGTGTGTGCTTTGCGGTGCTTATGCTGTGCGTTGCGTGTGTTTTGCGTTGCGTATGCATGCGTGTGTTGTGTGTGCGCGCGTGTGTTGTGCGCTCGTGCATTACGTGTGCTGTGCATTGCGTGTGCTGTGCGTTACGTGTGTGTGTTGCGTGTGCGCGCATGCATTCTGCGTGCTGTTCATTGCCTGTGCTGTGCGTTACGTGTACTGTGCGTTGCGTGTGCTCTGCGTTGCGTGTGCTGTGCGTTGCATGTATGTGTTGCATGCGCTGTGCATTGCATGTGCTGTACATTGCGTGTGTGTGTTGCATGTGGGCTCGTGTGTTGGGTGCTGTGTTTTGTGTGTGTGTGATTTGCATGTGCGCAGGTGTGTTGCGTGTGCTGTGCGTTGCATGTGCCGTGTGTTGCGTGTGTGCGTTGCATGTGCGTGCATGCATTGTGTGTGCTGTGCATTTCCTGTGTTGTGCGTTACGTGTGCTGCGCATTGCGTGTGCTGTGTTTTGCGTGTGTGTGTTTCGTGTGCGCGCATGTATTGTCCGTGCTGTGCTTTGCCTGTGCTGTGCGTTACGTGTGCTGTGCATTGCGTGTGTGTGTTGCATGTGCGCGCATGTGTTGCGTGTGCTCTGTATTGCTTGTTCTGGGCATTGCGTGTGCTCTGCGTTGCGTGTGTGTTGCGTGCGTTGTGCGTTGCGTGCGCTGTGCGTTGCGTGTGCTGTTCGTTGCGTGTGTGTTGCGTGTGTGTGTTTCGTGTGCGCGCGTGTGTTGAGTGCACTGTGCGTTGCATGTACTCTGCGTTTCGTGTGCTGTGCGTTTCGTGTGCTCTGCATTGCGTGCGCTGCGCGTTGCGTGTGTGTGTTGTATGTGTGCGCGTGTGTTTTATGTGCATTGCGTGTGCGTGTGCTCTGCGTTGCGTGTGCTTTGCGATGCGTGTGTTCTGCATTGCGTGTGCTCTGCGTTGCGTCTGTGTTGCGTGTTTGTTTCGTGTGTGTTTCGTGTGTTTCGTGTGCGTGCGTGTGTTGCATGCTCCGTGCATTGCGTGTGCTGTGCGTTGCCTGAGCTGTACGTTGCATTTGTGTGTTGCATATGCTTTGCATTGCATGTACTGCGCGTTGCGTTTGTTTGTGTCGTGTGCGCGCGTGTGCGGCGTGTACTGTCCGTGGCGTGTGCTTTGCATTGCGTGTGCTGTGCGTTGCGTATATTTGTTGCGTGTGCGCGCGTGTGTTGCGTGTGCTTTGCGTTGCATGTGCACTGCGTTCCGTGTGCTATGCGTTGCCTGTGCTGTGCATTGCATGTGCTTGGCGTTGCGTGTGCTGTGCGTTGCGTGTGTGTATTGCGCGTGTGTGTTGCATATGTGCGCGTGCGTTGCGTGTACTGTGCGTTGCGTGTGTGTTGCGTGTGTGTTGCCTGTGCTGTGCATTGTGAGTGTTCTGTGTGTTGTGTGCTGTGCATTGCGTGTGCACTGCGTTGCGTGTGCGTGCGTGTGTTGTGTGTGCGCGCGTGTGTGTCCTGTGGGTTTCATGTGCTGTGCGTTGCGTGCGCTGTGCGTTGCGTGTGTACGTTGCGTGTGCGCGCGTGCATTGTGTGTGCTGTAAATTGCCTGTGCTGTGCATTATCTGTGCGGTGCGTTGCATGTGCTATGCGTTGAGTGTGAGTGTTGCGTGTGCGCGCATGCATTGTACGGGCTCTGTATTGCCTGTGCTGTGCATTGCATGTGCTGTGGATTGTGTGTGCTCTGCATTGCGTGAGCTGTGCATTGGCTGTGCTCTGCCTTGCGTGTGTTGCATGTGTTGTGCGTTGCGTATGATTTGCGTTCCGTGTGCTGTTCGTTGCGTGTGTGTGGTTCGTGTGCACGCGTGTGTTGCATTCACTGTGCATTGCGTGTGCTGTGCGTTGCCTGAGCCGTGCGTTGGGTGTGCTTTGCGTTCCGTTTGCGTTGCGTGTGTTGTGCGCTGCTTGTGCTGTTCGTTGCGTGTGTGTGGTTCGTGTGCGCGCGTGTGCTGCATGCACTGTGCGTTGCCTGGACTCTGCGCCGCGTATGCTGTGTAGCAAGTGCTATGGGTGTCCTTTGCTCTGCATTGTGTGTGTGCTGTCCGTTGCGTGTGTGTGTTGCGTGTGCGCGCATGCATTGTGTGCTGTGCATTGCCCTGTGCAGTGTGTTGCATGTCCTGTGCATTGCATGTACTGTGCGTTGCATGTGCTTTGCGTTGCGTGTGCTCTGCGTAGCGTGCGCTCTGTGTTGCATGTGCTGTACGATGCCTGTGTGTCTTGCATGTGCTGTGCATTGAATGTTCTCTGCGTTTCGTGTGCTGTCCGTAGCATGTGTACTGCATTGCGTGTGATGTGCATTGCGTGTGCTGTGCGTTGCGTATATGTGTTGCATGTGCCCGCGTGTGTACATGTGCTGTGCATTGCATGTGCTGTGCGTTGCGTGTGCTCTGCATTGCCTGTGTTGTGCGTTGCGTGTGCTGTGCATTGCATGTGCTCTGCGATGCATGTGCTGTGCGTTGCGTGTGTGTGTTGCGTGTGCATCGCGTTCCCTGAGCTGTGCGTTGTGTGTGCTGCGTTTGCTCTGTTTTGCGTGTGCGGTGCGTTGCATGTGCGTGCTGCCTGTGCTGTGTGTTGCGTGTACGGTGCGTTGCGTGTGTGTGTTGCCTGTGCTGTGCGGTGCAAGTGCTGTGCATTGAGTGTGCTCTGCGTTGCGTGTGCTGTGCGTTGCGTGTGTGTGCGTGTGTAGTGTATGCGCGCGTGTGTTGTGTGTGCTGTGCGTTTCATGTGCTGTGCGTTGCGTGTGCTGTGTGTCGCATGTGTACGTTGCGTGTGCGCGCGTGCATTGTGTGTGCTGTGCATTGCCTGTGCTGTGCATAACGTGTGCTGTGCGTTGCGTGTGCACGCGTGTGTTGCGTGTACTGTGCGTTGCATGTGTTGTGGGTTGCATGTGTTGCACAGTGCGTGTGCTCTGCGTTGCGTGTGTGTACGTGTGTTGTGTATGCGCACGTGTGTTGTGTGTGCTGTGCGTTTCATGTGCTGTGCGTTGCGTGTGCTTTGTGTCGCATGTTCTGTCCGATGCGTGTGCTCTGCATTGTATGTGTGTTGTGTGTGCTGTGCGTTCTGTGTGTGTTGCGGGTGTGCGCCTTTGTTGCGTGTGCTGTGCGTTGAGTGTGTGTTGCGCGTGCACGCATGTGTTGCGTGTGCATTGCATTGCTTGTGCTCTCTCTTGCGTTTGCAGTGCATTGCGTGTGTGTGTTGCCTGTGCTGTGCGTTGCTTGTGCTTTGCATTGTGTGTGCTCTGCGTTGCGTGTGCTGTGCGTTGCGTGTGCTCTGTGTTGCGTGTGCGTGCGTGTGTTGTGTGTGCGCGCGTGTGTTGCGTGAGCTGTGCATTTCATGTGCTGTGCATTGCGTTCGCTGTGCATTGCATGTGTACGTGGCGTGTGCGCGTGTGCATTACGTGTACTGTGCGTTGCGTGTGTGTGTGGCGTGTGCGTGCATGCATTGTGCATGCTGTACATTGACTGTGCTGTGCGTTACGGTTGCTGTGCGTCGCGTGTGTGTGTTGCGTGTGCGCGCATGTGTTGCGTGTGTACTGCGCGTTGCATTTGCTGTGCATTGCTTGTGATGTGCGTTGCGTGTGTTGTGCGTTCTGTGTGCGTTACGCATGTATGTTGCGTGTGTGTGTTGCGTGTACTGTGCATTGTGTGTGTGGATTCCATGTGCACGCGTGTGTTGCGTGTGCGTGTTGCCTGTGCTGTCCGTTGCACGTGGTGTGCATTGCGTGTGCTATGTGTTGCATGTGCTGTGTGTTGCGTGTGCTGTGTTGCACGTGTTGTGCATTTCCTGTGCTGTGCGTTACGTGTGCTGTGCATTGCGTGGGCTCTGCGTTGCATGTCCTGTGCATTGTGTGTGCTGTAAGTTCCGTGTACTGTGCGTTGCTATGTGTGATGTGTGTTTGCGCGTGTGTACATGTGCTGTGCATTGCATGAGCTCTGCGTTGCGTGTGCTGTGTGCTGCGTGTGTGTTGCGTGTGTGTGCGTGTACTGTGCATTGCGTGTGTGTTGTGTGTGCCTGTTGCGTGTGCGCGCGAGTGTCGCGTGTACTGTGCGTTACCTGAGCAGTGCGTTGCGTGTGTGTGTTGAGCGTGTGTTGCGTGTGCTCTCTGTTGCGTGTGCGGTGCATTGCCTGTGCTGTGCGTTGAATGTGCTATGCATTGTGTGCACTGTGCGTTGCGTGTGCTGTGTGTTGCGTGTGCTCTGCGTTGCATGTGTCTGTTTCGTGTGGATGCGTGTGTTGTGTGTGCGCGCGTGTGTTGTCTGTACTGTGCGTTTCATGCGCTGTGCGTTGCGTGTGCTGTAAGTTACGTGTGCACGCGAGCATTGTGTGTGCTGTGCATTGACTGTGCTGTGCGTTGCGTGTGTTTTGCGTTGCGTATGTCCGTTGCTTGTGTGCGCGTGTGTACGTGTGCTGTACGTTGCATGTGTTCTGCATTGCGTGTGTGTTGCGTGTGCCTATTGCGTGTGCGCGCGTGTGTCTCGTGTACTATGCGTTGCGTGTGCTGTGCGTTGTGTGTGTTGCGTGTGTGCGTAGCATGTGCTGTGCGTGGCGTGTGCTGTGCGTTGCATTTGCTGTGCATGGCGTGTGTATGTTGCGTGTGCGTGCGTGTGTTGAATGTGCTGTGCATTGCGTGTGCTGTGCTTTGCATAAACTGTGTTGCATTGCATGCGTGTGTTGCCTGTGCTGGGCTTTGCATGTGCTCTACGTTGTGTGTGATGTGCGTTGCCCTTGCATTGCATTGAGTGTGCTCTGAAATGCGTGTTTTGTGCGTTGCGTGTGAGTTGCGTGTGCACGCTGTTGCATGTACTGTGCGTTGCATATGCTGTGCGTTGCGTGTGCGCGCGCGTGTTGCGTGTGCCGTGCGTTGCATGGGCTGTGCATTGCCGGTGGTATGCATTGCCTGTGTGTGTGTTGCGTGTGTCTGTTGCGTGTGTTCTGTGTGCTGTGAATTGCATGTGCTTTGCATTGCATGAGTGTGTTGCGTGTGCGCGGGTGTGTTGCGTGTGCTGTGCGTTGCCTGTGTAGTGCGTTGCGTGTGCGTTGTGTGTGCACGCGTGTGTTGCGTGTGCTCTGCCTTGCATATGCTGTGCATTGCGATTGCGTATGCTCCGCATTGCGTGTGCTGTGCATTGCATGTATGTGTTGCGTGTGTGTGTTTGTTGTGTGCGCGTGTGTTGCGTGTGCTGTGTATTGCGTGAGTGTTTTGCATCTGCTTTGCGTTCCGTGTGCTCTGCGTTGCGTGTGTAGTGCGTTGCTGTGCTTTGCATTGCATGTGCTGTGCGTTGCGTGTGCTCTGCGTTGCGTGTGCTCTGCGTTGCCTATGGTGTGCGTTGCACGTGTGTGTGGCGTGTGCTGTGCGTTGCGAGTGTGTTGCGTGTGAGTGTTGCGTGTGCGCGCGTGTGTTGCGTGAGCATTGCATTGCCTCAGCTGTGCATTGCATGTGTGTGTTGCGTGTGTGCGCGTGTGTTGCGTGTGTGTGTTGCCTGTGCTGTGCATTGCATGTACTGTGCTTTGTGTGTGCTTTGCATTGCTTCTGCTGTGCGTTGCGTGTGCTCTGCGTTGCATGTTGTGTGTTGGGTGTGCGTGCGTGTGTTGTGTGCGCGTGCATTACGTGTGCTATGCATTGCGTGTGTGTGTTGTGTGTGCGCGCATGCATTCTGCGTGCTGTACATTGCCTGTGCGGTACATTGCGTGTGCTGTGCGCTGCGTTTGCGTTGCGTGGGTTGTGCGTTGCGTGTGCTGTTCGTTGCGTGTGTGTGGTTCGTGTGTGCGCGTGTGTTGCATGCATTGTGCGTTGCGTGGACTCTGCGCCGCGTATGCTGTGTAGCAAGTGCTGTGCATTGCCTTTGCTCTGCATTGTGTGTGTGCTCTCTGTTGCGTGTGTGTGTTGCGTGTGCGCGCGTGCATTGTGTGCTGTGCATTGCCCTGTGCAGTGTGTTGCGTGTCCTCTGCATTGCGTGTACTGCGCGTTGCATGTGCTTTGCGTTGCGTGTGCTGTGCGTAGCGTGCGCTCTGTGTTGCGTGTGCTGTACGATGCCCGCGTGTCCTGCATGTGCTGTGCATTGAATGTTCTCTGTGTTGCGTGTGCTGTCCGTAGCATGTGTACTGCATTGCGTGTGATGTGCATTGCATGTGCTGTGCATTGCGTGTGTTGTGCGTTGTATGTGCTCTGCGATGCATGTGCTGTGCGTTGCGTGTGTGTGTTGCGTGTGCATCGCGATCCCTGAGCTGTGCGTTGTGGGTGTGTGCTGCGTTTGCTCTGTTTTGCGTGTGCGGTGCGTTGCATGTGCGTGCTGCCTGTGCTGTGTGTTGCGTGTACGGTGCGTTGCGTGTGTGTGTTGCCTGTGCTGTGCGTTGCAAGTGCTGTGCATTGAGTGTGCTCTGCGTTGCGTGTGCTGTGCATTGCGTGTGTGTGCGTGTGTAGTGTATGTGCGCGTGTGTTGTGTGTGCTGTGCGTTTCATGTGCTGTGCGTTGCGTGTGCTGTGTGTCGCATGTGTACGTTGCGGGTGCGCGCGTGCATTGTGTGTGCTGTGCATAACGTGTGCTGTGCGTTGCGTGTGCACGCGTTTGTTGCGTGTACTGTGCGTTGCATGTGTTGTGGGTTGCGTGTGTTGTGCGGTGCGTGTGCTCTGCATTGTATGTGTGTTGCGTGTGTTGTGCGTTGCATGTGCTGTGCGTTGCATGTGCTCTGTGTTGCGTTAGCTGTGCATTGTGTGTGTGTTGCGGGTGTGCGCCTTTGTTGCGTGTGCTGTGCGTTGAGTGTGTGTTGCGCGTGCACGCATGTGTTGCATGTACATTGCATTGCTTCAGCTGTGCGTTGCGTGTGTGTGTTGCGTGTGCTCTCTGTTGCGTTTTCGGTGCATTGCGTGTGTGTGTTGCCTGTGCTGTGCATTGCATGTGCTTTGCATTGTGTGTGCTCTGTGTTGCGTGTGCTGTGCGTTGCGTGTGCTCTGTGTTGCGTGTGCGTGCGTGTGTTGTGTGTGCGCGCGTGTGTTGTGTGTGCTGTGCGTTTCATGTGCTGTGCATTGCATTGGCTGTGCATTGGATGTGTACCTGGCGTGTGCGCGTGTGCATTACGTGTACTGTGCATTGCGTGGGCTCTGCGTTGCATGTGCTGTGCATTGTGTGTGCTGTATGTTCCGTGTACTGTGCGTTGCTATGTGTGACGCGTGTGTGCGCGTGAGTACATGTGCTGTGCGTTGCATGAGCTCTGCGTTGCGTGTGCTGTGTGCTGCGTGTGTGTTGCGTGTGTGTGCGTGTACTGTGCATTGCGTGTGTGTTGTGTGTGCCTGTTGTGTGTGCGCGCAAGTGTCGCGTGTACTGTGCGTTACCTGAGCAGTGCGTTGCGTGTGTGTGTTGAGCGTGTGTTGCGTGTACTCTCTGTTGCGTTTGCGGTGCATTGCCTGTGCTGTGCGTTGAATGTGCCATGCATTGTGCGCGCTCTGCGTTGCATGTGCTGTGTGTTACGTGTGCTCTGCGTTGCGTGTGTCTGTTTCGTGTGGATGCGCGTGTTGTGTGTGCGCGCGTGTGTTGTCTGTACTGTGCGTTTCATGCGCTGTACGTGTGCGTTTCATGAGCATTGTGTGTGCTGTGCATTCACTGTGCTGTGCGTTGCGTATGTCTGTTGCTTGTATGCGCGCGTGTACGTGTGCTGTACGTTGCATGTGCTCTGCATTGCATGTGTGTTGCGTGTGCCTGTTGCGTGTGCGCGCGTGTGTCTCGTGTACAATGCGTTGCGTGTGCTGTGCGTTACGTGTGCTGTGCGTTGTGTGTGTTGCGTGTGTGCGTTGCATGTGCTGTGCGTGGTGTGTGCTGTGCATTGCGTGTGCTGTGCGTTGCATTTGCTGTGCATGGCGTGTGTATGTTGCGTGTGCGTGCGTGTGCTGAATGTGCTGTGCATTGCGTGTGCTGTCCTTTGCATAAACTGTGTTGCATGTGCTGTGCATTTCCTGTGCGTTGCATGTGCTGTGCATTGCGTGTGTATGTTGCATGTGCTGTGCATTGCGTATGTGTGTTGCATGTGCCTGCGTGTATACATGTACTGAGCATTGCATGTGCTGTGCGTTGCGTGTGCTGTGCAGTGCGCGGACTGCGTTGTGTGTGTGTGTGTTCCATGTGCGCGCGAGTGTTGCGTGTGTCTGTTGCCTGTGCTGTGCATTGCATGTGCTGTGCATTGTGTGTGCTCTGCGTTGCGTCCGCTGTGCATTGCGTGTGTGTGCATTGCGTGTCCTCTGCGTCGCGTGTGTTTGTTGCATGTGCGTGCGTGTGTTGTGCATTTCATGTGCTGTGCATTGCGTGTGCTGTGCGTTGCATGTGCCGTGTGTTGCGTGTATTAGTTCCATGTGTGTGCATGCATTGTGTGTGCTGTGCATTTCCTGTGCTGCGCGTTACGTGTGCTGTGCATTGCGTGTGCTGTGTGTTGCGTGTGTGTGTTGCGTGTGCGCGCATGTATTGTCCGTGCTGTGCATTGCCTGTGCTGTGCGTTACGTGTGCTGTGCATTGCGTGTGCTGTACGTTGCGTATGCTCTGTGTTGCGTGTGTGTTGCGTGCATTGTGCATTGCGTGCACTGTGCGTCGCATGTGCTGTTCGTTGCATGTGTGTTTTGTGTGTGTGTTTCGTGTGCGCGCGTGTGTTGAGTGCACTGAGCGTTGCATGTGCTGTGCGTTTCGTGTGTTGTGCGTTTCTTGTGCTCTATATTGCTTGTGCTGCGCATTGCGTGTGTGTGTTGTATGTGTGCGCGTGTATTGCGTCTGCATTGCGTGTGCGTGTGCTCTGCGTTGCGTGTGTTGTGCGTTGCGTGTGCTGTGCGATGCGTGTGTTCTGTGTTGCATGTGCTCTGTGTTGCGTCTGTGTTGCGTGTGTGTTTCGTGTGCGTGCGTGTGTTGCGTGCACCGTGCGTTGCGTGTGCTGTGTATTGCCTGAGCTGTGCATTGCGTTTGTGTGTGTGTTGCATATGCTTTGCGTTGCGTGTACTGCGCGTTGCGTTTGTTTGTGTCGTGTGCACGCGTGTGTGGCGTGTACTGTGCGTGGCGTGTGCTTGGTATTGCGTGTGGTGTGCGTTGCGTATATTTGTTGCGTGTGCGCGCGTGTGTTGTGCGTTGCATGTGCTGTTCGTTGCGTGCGTATGTTGCGCGTGCGCACGTGTGTTGCGTGTGCTGTGCGTTGTGTGTGCTCTTTGTTGCATATGCTGCGTGTAGCGTGCGCTGTGCATTGCATGTGCTCAACATTGCGTGTGGTCTGCGTTGCATGAGTATTGCATTGCGTCCGTGTGTTGCGTGTGCGCGCGTGTGTTGCGTGTGTTGTGCGATGCATGTGATGTGCGTTGTGTGTGTGTGTTGCGTGTGTTGTGCCTTGCATGTGCTATGCGTTGCACGTGTATGTTGCGTTTCTATTTTGCATGTGCTGTGTGTTGCATGTGTGTGTTGCGTGTGCGCGCGTGTGTTGCGAGTGCTTGGCGTTGGATGTGCTGTGTGTTGCGTGGGCTGTGCATTGCATGTGCTGTGCGTTGCCTGTGTGTGTATTGTGTGTGTCTGTTGCGTGTGTTCCGTGTGCTGTGCATTGCCTGTGTTGTGCATGGCGTGTGTGTGTTGTGTGTGCGCGCGTGCATAGCATGTGCTCTGTGTTGCATGTGCTGTGCATTGGGTGTGTGTGTGTTGCGTGTGCTCTGCGTTGTGTGTGCTGTGCGTTGCATGTGTGTGTTGCGTGTGTGTGTTGCGTGTGCAGGCGTGTGTTGCGTGCACTGTGCATTGCATGTTCTGTGCATTGCGTGTGTGTTTTGCAGGTGTGCGCGTGTGTTGCGTGTGTGTGTTGCGTGTGCTGTGCGTTGTGTCTGCTCTGCGTTGCGTATGCTTTGTGTTGCGTGTGTCTGTAGCGTGTGCTGCGCATTGCATGTGTTCAGCATTGCATGTGGTCTGTATTGCATGTGCATTGCATTGCGTCTGTCTGTTGTGTGTGCGCGCGTGTGTTGTGCATAGCGTGTGTATGTTGTGTGTGTTGTGCCTTGCATGTGCTGTACGTTGCGTGTGTGTGTCGCGTTTATATTTTGAGTGTGCTGTGCTTTGCGCGTGCTGTGCGTTGCATGTGCTCTGCATTGCGTAGGCGGTGCATTGCGTGTGTGTGCTACGTGTGGTGCGCATACGTGTGTGTGTTGCGTGTATGTGTGTTGCATGTGCTGTGCATTGCGTGTGCTCTGCGTGGCGTCGGCTGTGCCTTGCGTGTTTGTTGCGTGTGCGCGCGTATTTTTCGTGTGCTGTGTGTTGCGTGTGTGTGTTGCGTGTGCGCGCGTGTGTTGCGTATGCTTTGTGTTGCATGTGCTGTGCATTGCGTGTGCTCTGCGTTGCGCGTACTGTGCGTTGCATGTGTGTGTTGCATGTGCGCGCGTGTGTTGCGTGTGCTCTGCATTGCCTGAGCTGTGCGTGTCGTGTGTGTTGCATGTGCGCGCGTGTGTTTCGTGGGATGTGCATTGCAGTGCTGAGCGTAGCGTGTGCTCTGTGTTGGGTGTGCTATGCATTGCATGTGTGTTGCGTGTGCTATGCGTTGAATGGGCTGTGCGTTGCGTGTGCTGTGCGGTGCGTGTGTGTTACAATTGCGTGCGTGTGTTGCCTGTGCTGGGCATTGCATGTGCTCTACGTTGTGTGTGATGTGCGTTGCCCTTGCGTTGCATTGAGTGTGCTCTGCATTGCGTGTTCTGTGCGTTGCGTGTGAGTTGCGTGTGCACGCTGTTGCCTGTACTGTGCGTTGCATATGCTGTGCGTTGCGTGTGCGCGCGCGTGTTGCGTGTGCCGTGCGTTGCATGGGCTGTGCGTTGCCGGTGGTATGCATTGCCTGTGTGTGTGTTGCGTGTGTCTGTTGCGTGTGTTCTGTTTACTGTGTAGTGCATGTGCTTTGAATTGCATGAGTGTGTTGCCTTAGCGCGGGTGTGTTGCGTGTGCTTTGTGTTGCATGTGCTGTGCATTGTGTGTGCTCTGCGTTGCGCGTACTGTGCGTTGCATGCATGTATTGCATGTGCGCGCGTGTGTTGCGTGTGCTCTGCATTGCCTGAGCTGTGCGTGTCGTGTGTGTTGCATGTGTGTGTTGCATGTGTGCACATGTGTTTCGTGGGCTGTGCGTTGCAGTGCTGTGCGTAGCGTGTGCTCTGTGTTGGGTGTGCTATGCGTTGCGTGTGTGTTGCGTGTGCGCGCGTGTTTGCGTGTGCTATGCGTTGAATGGGCTCTGCGTTGCGTGTGCTGTGCGGTGCGTGTGTGTTACAATTGCGTGCGTGTGTTGCCTGTGCTGGGCATTGCATGTGCTCTACGTTGTGTGTGATGTGCGTTGCCCTTGCATTGCATTGAGTGTGCTCTGAAATGCGTGTTCTGCGCGTTGCGTGTGAGGTGCGTGTGCACGTTGTTGCCTGTACTGTGCGTTGCATATGCTGTGCGTGTGCGCGCGCGTGTTGCGTGTGCCGTGCGTTGCATGGGCTGTGCGTTGCTGGTGGTATGCATTGCCTGTGTGTGTGTTGCGTGTGTCTGTTGCGTGTGTTCTGTGTGCTGTGAATTGCATGTGCTTTGCATTGCATGAGTGTGTTGCGCGTGCGCGGGTGTGTTGCGTGTGCTGTGCATTGCCTGTGTAGTGCGTTGCGTGTGTGTGTGTTGTGTCTGCGCGCGTGTGTTGCGTGTGCTCTGCCTTGCATATGCTGTGCATTGCGATTGCGTGTGCTCTGCATTGCGTGTGCTGTGCGTTGCATGTATGTGTTGCGTGTGTGTGTTTGTTGTGTGCGCGTGTGTTGCGTGTGCTGTGTGTTGCGTGAATGTGTTGCATCTGCTTTGCGTTCCGTGTGCTCTGCGTTGCGTGTGCAGTGCGTTGCCTGTGCTGTGCATTGCATGTGCTGTGCGTTGCGTGTGCTCTGCGTTGCGTGTGCTCTGCGTCGCCTATGGTGTGCGTTGCACGTGTGTGTGGCGTGTGCTGTGCGTTGCGAGTGTGTTGCGTGTGTGCGCGTGTGTTGCGTGAGCATTACATTGCCTCAGCTGTGCATTGCGTGTGTGTGTTGCGTGTGTGCGCGTGTGTTGCGTGTGTGTGTTGCCTGTGCTGTGCATTGCATGTGCTGTGCTTTGTGTGTGCTTTGCATTGCTTCTGCTGTGCGTTGCGTGTGTGTGTTTGTGTGCGCGCATGCATTCTGCGTGCTGTACATTGCCTGTGCTGTGCATTACGTGTGCTGGGCGTTGCGTGTGTGCACGTGTGTCGCGTGCGTACTGCGCGTTGCATTTGCAGTGCGTTGCGTGTGCTGTGCGTAGCGTGTGTGCGTTGAATGTGCGCGCGTGTGTTGCGTGTGCTCTGCGTTGTGTGTGGGTTCCATGTGCACATGTGTGTTGCGTGTGTGTGTTGCCTGTGCTGTGCGTTGCACGTGCTGTGCATTGCGTGGGCTGTGCATTGCGTGGGCTCTGCATTGCGTGTGCTGTGCGTTGTGTGTGCTTTACGTTGCGTGTGTATACAGCGTGTGCTGTGCGTTGCTGTGTGTTGCATGTGTAAGTGTGCTGTGCATTGCATGTGCTCTGCGTTTCGTGTGCTCTGCGTTGCGTGTGTGTGTTGCGAGTGTGTATTGCGTGTGTGCGTGTGTGTTGCGTGTGCTGGGCATTACATGTGGGTTGCGTGTGCCTGTCGCGTGTACCTGTCGCGTGTACTGTGCGTTACCTGAGCAGTGCGTGCTCTGCCGTGCTACCGTGCTCTGCTTTGCATGGTGTGTTGCATGTGCTGTGCATTGCGTGTGTGTTGCGAGTGTGCGTGTGTGTGTGTTGCCTGCTTTGCGTTGCATGTGCTGTGACTTGCTTATGCTGTGCGTGGCGTGTGCTGTGTTGCATGTGCTGTGCGTTGCCTGAGCTGTGCGTTGCATGCATTGCGTATGTGTGTTGCGAGTGCGCACGTGTGTTGCGTGTGTGTTGTCTGTGGTATGCGTTGCACGGGCTGTGCATTGCGTGTGCTGTGCGTTGAGTGTGCTGTGTTGCATGTGCTGTGCATTTCCTATGCTGTGCATTTCGTGTGCTCTGCATTGTGTGTGCTGTGCGTTGCGTGTGCATGTTGCGTGTGCTATGTGCTGCGTATTTGTGTTGCGTGTGCGCGCGTATGCACGTGTGCGGTCGTTGCATGTGTGTGTTGCGTGTGCTGTGCGTTACATGGACTGTGCGTTGTGTGTTTCTGTTCCATGCGCGCGCATGTGTTGCGTGTGTGTTGCCTGTGCTGTGCATTGTATGTGCTTTCCATTGCGTGTGCTCTGCGTTGCGTGTGCTGTGCGTTACATGGACTGTGCGTTGTGTGTTTGTGTTCCGTGCGCACGCATGTGTTGCGTGTGTGTTGCCTGTGCTGTGCATTGTACGTGCTTTCCATTGCGTGTGCGCTGCGTTGCGTGTGCTGTGCGTTGTGTGTGCTGTACGTTGCGTGTGTATGTTGCATGTGCTGTGCATTGCTGTGTGCTGTGTGAGCACGTGTGTACGTGTGCTGTGTGTTGCTAGTGCTCTGCGTTGCGTGTGCTGTGCGTTGCGTGTGTGCGCGTATGTTGCGTGTTGTTTACGTGTGCCTGTTGCGTGAGCACGCGTGTGTCGCGTGTACTGTGCGTTGTGTGTGCTGTTCGTTACCTGAGCTGTGCATTGCGTTTGTTGCGCGTGTGTTGTGTGTGCTCTCTTTTGCGTTAGCGGTGCGTTGCGTATGTGTGTTGCCTGTGCTGTGCGTTGAATGTGCCGTGCATTGTGTGTACTCTGCGTTGCGTGTGCTGTGCGTTTCGTGTGCTCTGCGTTGCGTGTGTGTGTTGCGTGTTGATGCGCGTTTTGTGTGTGCACGCGTGTGTTGTCTGTGCTGTGCGTTTTATGTGCTGCGCGTTGCGTGCGCTGTGCGTTGCGTGTGTACGTTGCGTGTGTGCGCGTGCATTGTATGTGCTGTGCATTACGTGTGTAGTACGTTGCGTGTGCTGTGCGTTGCGCGTGTGCGTTGCGTGTGTGCGCATGCATTGTGCGTGCTGTGCATTGCCTGTGCTCTGCGTTACGTGTGCTGTGCGTTGCGTGTGTGAGTTGCGTGTGCGCGTGTGTTGCGGGTACAGTGCGTTGCATGTGTTGTGCGTTGCGCGTACTGTATCTTGCGTGTGCTCTGCATTGCGTGTGCTGTGCATTGCGTGTGTGTGTTGCATGTGCGCGCGTGTCTTGCGTGTGCTGTGCATTGCTTGTGCTGTGCATTGGCTGTGCTCTGCATTGCCTGTGTTGCGTGTGCTGTTCGTTGCGTGTGTGTGGTTTGTGTGCGCGCGTGTGTTGCGTGCACTGTGCGCTGCGTGTGCTGTTCGTTGCCTGAGCTGTGTGTTGCGTGTGTGTGTTGCGAGTGCATGCATGTGTTGCGTTTGTGTATTGCCTGTTCTGTGCATTGCGCGTGCTGTGCTTTGGGTGTGCTGTGTGTTGCGTGAGCTGTGTAGCATGTGCTGTGCATTTCCTATGCTGTGCGTTGTGTGTGCTGCGCGTTGCGTGTGCGGTCGTTGCGTGTGCTGTGCGTTATGTGGTCTGTGCGTTGTGTGTGTGTGTTCAGTGTGCGCGCATGTGTTGCATGTGTGTGTTGCCTGTGCTATGCATTGCATGTGCTTTCCATTGCGTGTGCTCTGCGTTGCGTGTGCTGTGCATTGTGTGTGCTATACGTTGTGTGTGTATGTTCCGTGGGCTGTGCGTTGCTGTGTGTTGCATGTGCTGCATGTACTGTGCGTTGCGTGTGTGTTGCGTGTGCTGTGCATTGGATGTGCTCTGTGCTGCGTGTGCTGTGTGTTGTGTGTGCGTTGCGGGTGTGCGCGTTTGTTGCGTGTGCTGTGCGTTGAGTGAGTGTTGGGTGTGCACGCGTGTGTTGCGTGTGAATTGCATTGCCTCAGCTGTGCGTTGCGTGTGTGTTGCATGTGCTCTCTGTTGCGTTTGCGGTGCATTGTGTGTGTGTGTGTTGCCTGTGCTGTGCATTGCATGTACTGTGCATTGTGTGTGCTCTGCGTTGCGTGTGCTCTGCATTGCGTGTGTGTGTTGCGTGTGCGTGCGTGTGTTGTGTGTGTGCGTGTGTGTTGTGTGTGCTGTGCGTTTCATGTGCTGTGCATTGCATTCGCTGTGCGTTGCATGTGTACGTGGCGTGTGCGCGTGTGCATTACGTGTGCTGTACATTGCTTGTGCTGTGCGTCACGGTTGCTGTGCGTCGCATGTGTCTGTTGCGCGTGCGCGCGTGTGTTGCGTGTGTACTGCGCGTTGCATTTGCTGTGCGTTGCATGTGTTGTGTGTTGCGTGTGCTCTACATTGCACGTGCTTTGCGTTGCGTGTGTGTGTTCCATGTGCGCACATGTGTTGCGTGTGCAGTGCATTGCTTGTGCTGTGCGTTGCGTATGCTCTGCGTTGAGTGTGTTGTGCGTTCCGTGTGCGTTGCATGTGTGTGTTGCGAGTGCGCGCGTGTGTGTTGCATGTGCTGTGCGTTGTGTGTGTGGATTCCATGTGCACGCGTGTGTGTGTCGCCTGTGCTGTGCGTGCGTTGCTGCATGTGCTGTGTTGCATGTGCTGTGCATTTCCTGTGCTGTGCATTGCGTGGGCTCTGCGTTGTATGTGCTGTGCATTGCGTGTGCTGTATGTTGCGTGTACTGTGCGTTGCTATGTGTGTTGCGTGTGTGCGCGTGTGTACGTGTGTTGTACGTTGTATGAGCTCTGCGTTGCGTGTGCTGTGCGCTGCGTGTGTGTTGCGTGTGTGCGCGTGTGTTGCGTGTACTGTGCATTGCATGTGTGTTGTGTGTGCCTGTTGCGTGTGCGCGCGAGTGTCGCGTGTACTGTGCGTTACCTGAGCAGTGCGTTGCATGTGTGCGTTGAGCGTGTGTTGCGTGTGCTCTCTGTTGCGTTTGCGGTTTGTTGCCTGTGTGTGTTGGCTGTGCTGTGCATTGAATGTGCTGTACATTGTGTGCGCTCTGCGTTGCTTGTGCTGTGTGATGCGTGTGCTCTGCGTTGTGTGTGTCTGTTTCGTGTGAATACGCTTGTTGTGTGTGTGCGCGTGTGTTGTCTGTACTGTGCGTTGCATGTGTACGTTGCGTGTGCGCGCGAGCATTGTGTGTGCTGTGCATTGACTGTGCTGTGTGTTGCGTGTGCTGTGCATTGCGTACGTGTGTTGCTTGTGTGCGCGTGTGTACGTGTGCTGTACGTTGCATGTGCTCTTCATTGGTGCGTGTTGCGTGTGCCTGTTTGCGTGTGCACGCGTGTGTCTCGTATACTGTCCGTTGCGTGTGCTGTGCGTTACGTGTGCTGTGGTTTGAGTGTGTGTTGCGTGTGTGCGTTGCATGTGCTGTGCGTGGCGAGTGCTCTGCATTGTGTGTGTGCGTTGCGTGTGCTGTGCATTGCATGTGCTGTGCGTTGCGTCTGTATGTTGCGTGTGCGTGCGTGTGTTGCGTGTGATGTGTGTTTCATGTGCTGTGCGTTGCGTGTACGCGCGTGCGTTGCATGTGCAGTGCATTGCGTGTGCTGTGTTTCCATGTACTGTGTTGCATGTGCTGTGCATTTCCTGTGCTGTGCGTTGCGTGTGCTGTGTATTGCGTGGGCTCTGCGTTGCGTGTACTGTGCGTTGTGTGTGCTGTGCGTTGAGTGTGCTGTGCATTGCGTGTGTATGTTGCATGTGCTGTGCGTTGCATATGTGTGTTGCGTGTGAGTGCCTGTGTACCTGTGCTGTGCGTTGCATGTGCTCTGCGTTGCGTGTGCAGTGCGTTGCG
Organism: Dermacentor variabilis; assembly: GCF_050947875.1. Lineage (NCBI taxonomy): Eukaryota > Metazoa > Arthropoda > Arachnida > Ixodida > Ixodidae > Dermacentor > Dermacentor variabilis. Next base: position 169,851,595 of record NC_134572.1, on the reverse strand, counting down.
TGTGCTGTGCGGTGCAGGGACTGTGCATCGTGTGTTCCGTGTGCGCGCGTGTGTGTGTTGCCTGTACTGTGCATTGCATGTGCTGTGCATTGCGTGTGCTCTGCGTTACATGCGCTGTGCATTGCGTGTGTGTGTTGCGTGTGCTCTTTGTTGCGTATGCTGTGTGTTGCATGTCTGTGTAGCGTGTGCTGTGCATTGCATGTGCTCAGCATTGCGTGTGGTCTGCGTTGCGTGAGTATTGCATTGCGTCTGTGTGGCGTGTGCGCGCGTGTGTTGCGTCTGTTTTGCGAAACATGTGCTGTGTGTTGCGTGTATATGTTACGTGTGTGTGTTGCGTGTGTTATGCCTTGCATGTGCTATGCGTTGCGCACGTGTGTTGCGTTTCTATTTTGCGTGTCTTGTGTGTTGCGAGTGCTGTGCGTTCGGTGTGCTGTGTGTTGCGTGGGCTGTGCATGGCATCTGCTGTGCGTTGCCTGTGTTTGTGTTCCGTGTGCTGTGCATTGCCTGTGTTGTGCGTTGCGTGTCTGTGCTTTGTGTGTGCTAGCGTGTGTAGCGTGTGCTCTGCATTGCATTTGCTGTGCATTGGGTGTGTGTGTTGTGTGTCTCTGCGTTGCGTGTGCTGTGCATTGCATGTGTGTGTTGCGTATGTGTGTTGCGTGTGCACGCGTGTGTTGCGTGCGCTGTGCATTGTATGTTCTGTGCATTGCGTGTGTGTGTGTTGCAGGTGTGCGCGTGTGTTGCGTGTGTGTTGCTTGTGCGCGGGTGTGTTGCATGTGCTCTGCGTTAGCTGTGCTGTGCGTTGCATGTGCTCTGTGTTGCGTGTGCTCTGCGTTGCCTGTGCTGTGTGTTGCGTGTGCGCGCGTGTGTTGCATGTGTTGTGTGTTGCATGTGCTGTGCGTTGCGTGTGCTGTGCGTTCCGTGTGTGCTGGATGTGTGTGTTGCGTGTGCTGTGCGTTGCATGTGTGTGTTGCGTGCGCCCGCGTATGTTGCATGTGCTGTGTATTGCGTGTGCTGCGTATTGCGTGTGTTTTGCGTGTGTTTGTTGTGTGTGCGTACTTGTGTTGCGTGTGCTGTGCGTGGCGTGTGGTGCGCGTTGCGAGTGCTGTGCATTGCGTGTGCTGTGCGTTACGTGTGCTGGGCGTTGCCGGGGTGGTGTGGTGCATGTGCTGTGCATTGCGTGTGATTTGCGTTGCGTGTGCTGTGCGTTGCGTGTGCCTTGCATTGCGTGTGCTGTGCGTTGCGTATATGTGTCGCGTGTGCGCGCGTGTGCTGCGTGTGTTGTGCGTTGCATGTGCTGTTCGTTGCGTGTGTGTGTGTTGCGTGTGCACGCGTGTGTTGCGTGTGCTGTGCCTTGTGTGTGCTCTGCTTTGCGTATGCTGTGTGTTGCATGTGTGTGTAGCGTGTACTGTCCATTGCAAGTGCTCAGCATTGTGTGTGGTCTGTATTGCATGTGCATTGCATTGCGTCTGTGTGTTGCGTGTGCGCACGTGTGTTGCGTGTGTTGTGCGATGCATGTGCTGTGCATTGCGTTTGTATGTTGTGTGTTGTGCCTTGCATGTGCTGTGCGTTGCGTGTGTGTGTTGCGTTTATATTTTGCGTGTGCTGTGCTTTGCGTGTGGTCTGCGTTGCGTAGACGGTGCATTGCGTGTGTGTACTACGTGTGGTGTGCATGCGTGTGTGTGTTGCGTGTACTGTGTGTTGCATGTGCTGTCCGTTGCGTGTGCTCTGCGTGGCGTGTACTGTGCCTTGCATGTTTGTTGCGTGTGCGCGCGTATGTTTCGTGTGCTGTGCGTTGCGTGTGTGTGTTGCGTGTGCTTTGTGTTGCATGTACTGTGTATTGCGTGTGCTCTGCGTGGCGCGTACTGTGCGTTGCATGTGTGTTGCATTTGCGCGCGTGTGTTGCAGGTGCTGAGCGTTGCAGTGCTGTGCGTAGCGTGTGCTCTGTGTTGAGTGTGCTATGCGTTGCGTGTGTGTTGCGTGTGCGCGCGTGTGTTGCGTGTGCTATGCGTTGAATGGGCTGTACGTTGCGTGTGCTGTGCGGTGCGTCTGTGTTCCAATTGCGCGCGTGTGTTGCCTGTGCTGGGCATTGCATGTGCTGTACGTTGTGTGTGATGTGAGTTGCCCTTGCATTGCATTGAGTGTGCTCTGCATTGCGTGTTCTGTGCGTTGTGTGTGCGCGCTGTTGCCTGTACTGTGCGTTGCATGTGCTCTGTGTTGCGTGTGCTGCACGTTGCGTGCGCTGTGCGTTGCATGTGCTGTGCGTTGCGTGTGCGCGCGCGTGTTGCGTATGCTGTGCGTGGCATGGGCTGTGCGTTGCCGGTGGTATGCATTGCCTGTGCGTGTGTTGCGTGTGTCGGTTGCGTGTGTTTCGTGTGCTGTGCATTGCATGTGCTTTGCATTGCATGTGCGCGGGTTTGTTGCGTGTGTTGTGCGCTGCATGTGCTTTGCGTTGCCTGTGCTGTGCGTTGCGTGTGTATGTGTTGCGTGTGCGCGCGTGTGTTCCGTGTGCTGTGCATTGCATGTATATGTTGCGTGTGCGCGTGTGTGTTGCGAGTTCTGTGCGGTGCATGTGCTGTGTGTTGCATGGGCTGTGCATTGCATGTGCTGTGCGTTGCCTCTGTGTGTGTTGCGTGTGTCTTTTGCGTGTGTTCCGTGTGCTGTGCATTGCATGTGCTTTGCATTGCATGTGTGTGTTGCGTCTGCGCGTGTGTGTTCCTTGTGCTGTGCGTTGCGTGTGCTGTGCATTGCCTGTGTTGTGCATTGCGTGTGTGTGTGTTGTGTGTGCGCGCGTGTGTTGCGTGTGCTCTGCCTTGCATGTGCTGTGCATTGCGATTGCGTGTGCTCTGCATTGCGTGTGCTGTGCGTTGCATGTATTTGTTGCGTATGCTGTGCATTGTGTGTGCTGTGCATTGCGCGTGTGTGTTGCTTGTGCGCACATGTGTTGCGTGTGCTGTGCCTTGCAAGTGTGTTGCGGGTGTGTGCGTGTGTTGCGTGGGCTGTGCGTTGCGTGTGTGTTGCGTGTGCATGCTGCGTGTGCGCGCGTGTGTTCTGTGAGCATTGCATTGCCTCAGCTCTGCGTTGCGTGTGTGTGTTGCGTGAGCTCTCTGTTGCGTTTGCGGTGCATTGCGTGTGTGTGTTGCCTGTGCTGTGCGTTGCGTGTGCTCTGCATTGCATGCGTGTGTTGTGTGCGCGTGCATTACGTGTGCTGTGCGTTGCGTGTGGTGTGTGTTGTGTGAGTGTTGCGTGTGCGCACATGCATTCTGCGTGCTGTACATTGCTTGTGCTGTGCGTTACGTGTGCTGGGCATTGCGTGTGTGTGTGTGTGCACGTGTGTTACGTGTGTATTGCGCGTTGCATTTGCTGTGCATTGCGTGTATTGTGCGTTGCGTGTGTGTGTTGCATGTGCACACGTGTGTTGCGTGTACTGTGCATTGCTTGTGCTGTGCCTTGCGTGTGCTCTGTGTTGCGTGTGTTGTGCGTTGCGTGTACTGTGCATTGCGTATGCTGTTCGTTGCGTGTGTGTTGCGTGTGTATGTTTCGTGTGCGCGCGTGTATTGCGTGCACTGCGCGTTGCGTGTTCTTAGCGTTGCCTGAGCTGTCCGTTGCGTGTGCTGTGTGTTGCGTGTGTGTGTTGCGTGTGCTGTGCATTGTGTGTGAGGGTTCCATGTGCACTTGTGTGTTGCGTGTGTGTGTTGCCTGTGCTGCGCGTTGCACGTGCTGTGCGTTGCGTGTGCTGTGCATTGCGTGGGCTCTGCGTTGCGTGTGCTGTGCGTTGTGTGTGCTTTACGTTGCGTGTGTATGTTGCGTGTGCTGTGCATTGCTGTGTGTTGGTGTGTGCGCGTGTGCTCTACGTTGCGTGTGCTCTGCGTTGCGTGTGTGTGTTGCGAGTGTGTATTGCGTGTGTGCGGTGTATTACGTGTGCTGTGCATTGCATGTGGGTTGCGTGTGCCTGTCACGTGTGCGCGCGTGTGTCGCGTGTACTGTGAGTTGCATGTGCTGTGCGTTACCTGAGCTGTGCATTGCGTGTGTGTTACGCGAGTGTTGCGTGTGCTCTCTGTTGCGTTTGCAGTGCGTTGCGTGTGTGCTGTACATCCATTGCAACACACGCAATGGTTGTTTGCTTGCGCAAGCATTCTACTTTACAGCGAGCAAACAGCATAGCAGCTTCTACAAGAAAAGGAACAAAAAGAAGAACGTGAGAGAAGGAGAGAAACAGGCGTGTGTCTTTGGAATGCAGAGCATGCAGCACACACTATAAAGTGAAAAAGAGACGGGGAAGCAGATGGCGCGAAGGTGTGTGTCCTCAAAGCTTGAAAACAATTTCTAAACTACAAGGTGTGCCGAAGTCCACCTACTCTCATCAGGTTGCTCAGGCCTCCAATTGCATATAAATGAAAATTACAGTCGCCTCAAAGGCAGAGAGAGAGAGAGAAAATCTGTAGACTGGCTTCGCGCAGCTGCTCAAATTTTACAGCAAGAGTACTCCCGCAAGCACAGTCGGCTGCCGCATCCGCCTGGGCGGAATGTACTCGCTTCCGTAAATTGCCGTGCTGGCCTCGGCAACCAATAGGTATCGTGCGGCAGATTGCTGTATTGTAGCACACCGGAAACCGCGCAGACGTCAGCGATCGCCTGAACATCGCTGCGAGCGCTCGAAGTGACGAAAGCCGAAACCACGTCCGCCGGGGCGGTGGGAGCTGGATACCCTTCACAAAACCTCAGCGTATACACCGCCGCATGGCCACGACGGAGCCGCTGGCACCCCCCACGCAGCTGCATTGTGTCGCGCCGGGAATCGTCGAAACACCACGCAGACGATCGGCGTCGGCCACGACATGCCTGCGAGTGCTCAGAGTCCGAAGCCACGTGAGCCGGGCGGTGCGAGCGCGACGCCTTTCACGCAGATTTTCCGTACAAGCCGCCGCATGGCCACGACGGAGTCGGTGTCACCCTGCAGGGGCCTGTACTATAGCACACCCGGAACCAGGAAAAGAACCGCGCAGACGTCGTCATTGGCCGCGAAGTTGCCGCGAGCACGCGAAGAGACAAAGTCCGAAACGACGTCAGCCGGGGCGTCAAGCACGCCGCCCGCGCTGGTCGCACTCGGGCTCGGAAATGGCGAAGGGGCCGCACTAGCCAGCCTTGAATCGGTGATCGGCTGTACCGCGGCGATCGAGAGAGCTCGAATCGGCCGTGCGAAAGCCAAATATTGGCGCTTGGCTCGGCACAGTACGCCGCCGCGTCGCACGAGTACGGCCCCATGGAGGTCTGGGCACTTATCGCTGCTATTATAAGGGGCCCTACGGCCCCGGCCGACATTGTACCGTAGCGCGATTTTCGGCTTGCGCGTGTTCGTGGTGGTGTCGGCGCACTGCTCCGCAGTCGAGAATCGGCCCCACGACGACGCGAGCGCTCGAAGAGAAAAAGTCCGAAACCACGTGAACCGGGGCGGCAGGAGCTCGACGCCTTTCACGCAACTTCGGTGTCCGCAGTCGAGAATCGGCCCCACGACGACGCGAGCGCTCGAAGAGAAAAAGTCCGAAACCACGTGAACCGGGGCGGCAGGAGCTCGACGCCTTTCACGCAACTTCGGTGTACAAGCCGCCGCATGGCCACGACGGAGTTGGTCTCACCCTGCAGGGGGCTGTACTATAGCACTCCCGGAACCGGGAAAGAACCGCGCAGACGTCGTCGTTGGCCGCGACGTTGCCGCGAGCACGCGAAAAGACAAAGTCCGAAACGACGTCAGCCGGGGCGTCTTGCACGCCGCCCGCGCTGGTCGCACTCCGGCTCGAAAATAGCGAAGGGGCCGCACTAGCGTGCCTTGAATCGGTGATCGGCTGTACCACGGCGATCGCGAGAGCAAATATTGGCGCTTGGCTCGGCAGAGTACGCCGCCGCGTCGATCGGCCGGGTCCCCGTAGAGTCACAGAAAGGCGATTGTTCAGGAAACCGTGCTGTCCATTGGCGAGAGATTGCCGTTCGCAAATTCGGTCAACGTGCTGCGCTTTCACGAGTTCGGCATTGAGCTGCCGACGTAAGCTTTCAATCTTGCTCGCGGCATCACGAGGCGGCACGATTTTCGCCAAACTTTCGTCAAAAGTGGCCGGAGTACGGCCCCATGGAGATCTGGGTACTTATCGGTGCTATTACATGGGGGTCCCAGAGAGCAGTCGATCCCAAAGCGACGTGGGAGTTTGATATGCCCGGGCTTTGTGCCCGTCAAGCGTGTCCCCGGTATCACTCCCGTGGATCCCACATCTAAAGTCTGCAGCCTCTTCCGATTGATGCGTTAGGGGCTGGTTGTCGGACGACTCTTTCTCCACGATATCGTGGTGTTTCGCATCGTCCTCGGACGAGTCAAATACTAAATACGAGTCAATACCTGGCGAAGGGTGCTTTTATTAGACCAAGATCGATTGGGTTTCGGCCCGTATTGTGTGGTGACTCAGGATTTTGTGCTAATCGCACGGCCACGAGCCGGCGGCGTTCCTTTGAACTGTTTGACTTATCAACTTTTGATACTAGGATGGCAGTGGTGCAGAGCTACCATCTGTCGGATTATGCCTGAGCGCCTGAAGTCAGAATTCCCTCTAAGGACCGCAACAACATCGTGTGCATTTGCGACGAAAGCGGGTACGATTAGCGCCGGGTCGAGCGCGGCGGGCTGCCGCGCTTCCCGGTTCGATGACGCTCCTGGGGCTATAACAGGGAGGCAGGCATTGACTGCCGGCTCGCGCGCACACTAAAATAAGGAAACTGCTTTTTTTCTGGCCGCCCCGGCTGACGTGGTAACGGACTGCCGCGCGCGGGCGCCGACAGACTCCTGCCGGACTACGTACAATTTCAGCAACAATCCCGTGCCTTAAGCGCCGAGCATTTTTGCTCGCTACCGGGCTTAAGCGCCGAGCATTTTCAGGCTTAAGCGCGGCCGCCCCGGCTGACGTGGTAGCGGACTGCGCGTGCAGCTTGGGCGGCGAGCATTTTCAGTCCCCATATATGGCTTAAGCGCGGGCGGGGTGTGGCCGCCCCGGCTGACGTGGTAGCCGCCTTCGTAATGTTGCCCGTTGTTTCACAGCAAACGGGCGCCACGAATTTCATACTTTCTTTCGAGTTTGGACATTTGTCTTCGTCTACGGGTGCTGCGTTTAAGGTGCTTTATAGATCATCTCAAGAAAAACAATTTGTTTGGAGCTTCACACCAGGCGGTTTTTCTCTTTTTTCTCCCGATAATAGTACTCATCTGCCACTTCTCTCACCACAATAGGATTTTTCTTTTGGGGTTCTCCATTGATCCTCAAGTGAACAGACTGTTTCATACATCACGCAGACGTCCGCACCTATCCAGTAATGATGCCATTTACAAAAATCTTAAACAACAGAGGCCCGCACCAACTCAATCAAAAAGAACACAATTTAAGGAAGAGCTGTTCAAAAGCTGATCGAAACCATCCGATTTGGGAAAACCTAATTTACGCAGTAGTTTCTTTTTTATTATTATTGTGAGAGGCGTGAAAGACACACCATGAAATGAACGTCTGTTTGTTACCCTTTTGTTATTGCAGCTGCGAAATCATCGTGCGTAATACCGATTAATTTGTGTCCTGGTTGGTCCTTTGTCAGCACTTCGTGTTCTTCAAGAAAACCAACTAGAGTATTATAAATTATGTGCGCGAAAATTTTCTCCATCTGCCACAAGCAAAATGCTTAGAGAAAGCATCCGGGGCCTTGAGATTTCGAAAATGCCGTGCTCTGAAATTTTCACATCCGCCATTGGGAAGATAATTATTATCCGCATAAAAAAAGAAAACATTTGAAATGAGCATTGATAGTGGCCACGTTTTTCGGGGCATGTCTGGATGAAATAATTTCAGTTCAGTTCGTTGGTTCCTTTGCATTTGTTGGCCGCTTGCAGTATGTTTAGATTTCAACTTTTTCAGTATTCTTAGTATTCTCATTGTAGTACGAATTGCGTGCTGATTTTTTAGTTGTTTTGAGTTATACATTCCTGAATGATGTTTTTCTTTTCCTTAAAGCTAGCCACAGAACTAGTGCTTTCTATAATATCTTTACGATAAGAATCCAGCATTTCGGTTCATCATCGCTGCGATGAAAATTCGGGAACTGCCGATTTTTAATGCCGTGATCATGAAGGTGAACGCCACAGCATGTTCATCAGGGGTGACGTAGCGCAAGGCGTTATTTTTCAGCATACCAGCCACGGTATCTCTTCGAATCTAAGATTGATATGGCGTTCAAAATTCTTTTGGTTCCAGATAGAACAAACAGAAAAAAAGGGTGTCATTGATTGCCATTCAAATCTCAAGACCGCGTATAGAAAATGTTCCGGTTTACATTCGGCAAATTAAAATGAACGGCTAAAATTAATCTATCGTCTGGTTTCACGCGGGAGATCACGTAAAAGGCAGCCATTCTTCTTTACATGGCGTCTCTCTTTTGAGCTGTCATTAGCCCACGCAAATTTCTTCGTACGGGGATTTTAAGTAGTGAAGGCGGCTACAGACCATTTTCTTTGTCTAGTTCATGTTCGTAGGCGGAAATTACAAACCTAATACTTGGAGGAACATTTACATTACTCTACAAGGGCTCTCATTTCTACGCTTGCTCGCAAAGACATTGCATTGCTAGTCTACAGTGGCAATACAAAGTGACGTTTCACCATGCACATCGAAATTTATTACCAGTACCGCGCCAGCGTCGACTGGCCGGTGAAGCGACGAGCTCAGCAGTGCATGCGCAAGGCCCGACACCACCCCAACCGAGCTTCCCTGCTTATCGGAGAGAGCAAGTGCGCGTGAACACGGGCTCGTCTGAGGATCTGGAATAAAGGAAAAAAATGTGTCCGAGATATTGACAAAGACAAGCGGTCGCGGTCACTGAATCTTCGCGTATTATAGAAAACGTCGGATGGCGGCGTTTCCTCGAGGGTCGAAAAGTAGGATCGTCGAACTCGCGCTCCCGGCGGCACGTGGAGTGCAACCTTCTTCTTGGAACGGTTTGCGATTGACTGCTTGAATGTGCCGACCACGCATCACATGTCGCGTATAGAGCTAAACTTTGGCAAGAACGCGTAGCAGCACAACGAATCGCGGTTGTGATAATCCAACAGTGGTAGCGAAAAAAAAACAAAAAAACACCCAGATGCAGTTTCTAGCAATAACCGTACATCAATGTGGTTTTAAATATAGCTTCGCTGGTCACAGTAGAGAGGCACTGAAACTTTCTCAGAACGCACACCACCGCTGTATTCCACAAAGAACAAAGCGCACAAAACAGACACGATACAGCCGCACCGAATTATTTCGTGTTTTCACTATTCCATTACTTTCGTGTGCATGTGCACTAGGGCCACGCAGGCAACGAGTACAAGGCAAGAAAAAAAATGGTATGTGATCCTAAGCTTTGACTCGGCTGCCGTGGCACTCGCATTTATCTTCTTTACCTCAGCGAACGCAATGCGCAAACTGAACTCAAATTTACAGTAATGGAAATTACTATTTGGCGATTTGGTTGTGTTTTTGGCTATAATGGTCCAACGATGCAACGTATTCATATGATGTCAGCGTGTCATGACTGAAAAAAGAATCCGGACTGGTTACACTCGCTGATCGCCGTCGCATCTCAAGTCTCTCTCTGTTTCCTGTTTTATCATACTTCACTTAATCAACCACCATACATTATTCCCGCTGCCCGTTATCACATCGCACTCGGCACGTGTACCAAGTTGGCCGCCCTCGCACTCATACTATCACTTTTCAGGTTCATTCTTCTTTCGCGCAGCAACAGATTGGAACAACCTGCCCCACCAAATTGCCGCCATAACCTGTGCACCTACATTCATGCAAAGACTGACAGACCATTCTTTAGAATAAAAAAAAATGAACAGGATATGCTATTTTGTGTGTACTAAATGGAATTATGTACTTAATTTACACGTGTGTTGTAACTTATGCTCTGTTATTCTTCAAATGATGTATAATAAATATATGTATGCCCACCCCTTATGTAATGCCCCTATGGGGCTTTTAAGGTAATAAAATGAAATGAAATGAAATTAAATTTGCGTTTTTCACCCGAGCATGGGCTTCACTGCGCTACTCTTTGCCCCTTCAATGCGGCTTCACTGCCCAGCAGGCGTGTTCTGCAGGACAGTGAAGCCCACGACCTACCCACGACCAATCACACCCACGGCTAATCACCCCCCCCCCCCGAGTGGCTAATTACAACAGACAATCATTCAGAAAAATCGGATAAATAAGAATTCCATCTGCTAGACATATAAATTGCCGATTCTCTCTCCTGGTTCTTTCTTTTGCTTTCATTTATTTTTCTCGAAGGCCTTAATGAGAAATTTGCTGGGGCGGCTGACAAATTTGCTATGCAACAAGTGCGACGCTACACGCAGATGGAGTGGCAGTTTAATTGCACTCTTGGTCCGCGAACCGGCATCGTTCTGTATAGTCTAGGAATGGTGCGTGTCGAGTCAGTGCTCGCTTCGAGCTTGTGTTCTTCAATTTGATTGAATGAAGCTTCACCTAAGTGAGCGAGGGCCGATCCCGGAGGTAGTGCAATACCGGTCCGACCTGCGGCGGAGGTGAAGCAGGCTTCGAGCACTCTACCGACTTCCAAAAATATGTTTAATATCGTGGGTCCATATAGAACCCGCATCAGATATTATGTTGATAAGTACAGAGTTGTTTATTATGCTATGTACAATACATCAAAAATATGTGTTACAGAACCAAGGAAAAACGGATAAAAGGTGTATAATCTAAAAAGACAAACAAATGTCTAAAAAAGCTAGTTAGTGGTGTTATTTAAAAAGTTAGAAACTGTAAAGGTGTAAAATTTGGCGAAAAGCGCTTCTCTAAACACATAAGATCATTTAAGACGTGCCTATGTGGGCTCTAAAAGTCTTTGTGGAGGCGTTGATGGTGTCGCTGATGCAGAGGCGTTCCATAGTCTGTAGGTATTGCCTACTACATACCCTGCGCATTACGCGATCGTTTCCCTGATCTCAGGTGCCAAGGCAGCCGACGACAACCGCGTCTACCGTCACGCGTTGGAACCACCGGAGGAGTTGACGGTGTACAGGGGAGTACTTCTCCTCCTTAGCCTTCCGGGCGTTCTGAAACGCCTGAAGCCTGTTCTCGAAAGGGCAGCAGACGTCCACGATCAGTGCCTCCTCTCCACGGGCAAGTACCAGGTCCGGCTTGAGTGATGTAGTGTCCACGACCTGGTTCTCTGTGATGACTGTGAAGCTCCCCAAGGCAACCTTTTTTAGTCTGGCGACGATGGTGTCATGACGCTCCGTCATGGCCCTGCCCTGCCGCATGCAATGGCATAGTACATGCGGCAGTGTCTCCTCCCCATACCCGCAGAGCCTGCATCTTTTGTCGGCTGCGGGTGCCTGGACTCTTGTGGCATTGAGGGGGAGGACACTTTGATCTTAGCCAAAAGGCTGAGAAGCGATGTCCTTCACCTCACTCCATTGTACTACTGCCTTGTGGGTGGGCTGCCGACATTGGTAACCTCAGCAACAGCGTGGGCAATTTTATAAATTTCAGCCTGTCTAGAGACTCTATGCTCTCTAGCTCACGAATGAACTCGCGACGCCTCAGTCTTTCACTGTTAAGGAAACGCTGTCCCGTAGAAACGAGACCAGAGTGCCAGAGTCACCTTGTTTGTAAGGCAAAACTAACGAAGGCAACCTCGTAGAAAACGGAACAGTCGAGCGGAAAACACGTGCAAGGGGAATGCTTAATTCTGTCTGAATGCGACCGCTCAAGGTGACCTTGCCTGAGGCCTTCGTTTCAAGCCCGTGCGCATTTCCTTCATTTCTTTTTATTTACCGCTAGGCCTAGTGAAAATTTTGATACAGGCCGGGACGCATTGCAGCGTGTCGAATCGACCGGTAGAATTTGGTAACGTGCCCCAGTACAAAGACGAGCAAAATAGAAGTGAATGAAAAAATCATTATAGAAAAGGCTGCGCACTCCTTCCTATAGGAAACATAGAGGGGAGGAAGACCACCAGGTGAAGCACACATATTTTTAAAAAATTGCTACCTCATCATCTTTGCCACTGCCGAGTGTGTGTGTATATGTATATATATATATATATATATATATATATATATATATATATATATATATATATATATATATATATATATATATATATACGCACACATGCTAGCACACCTTAAACACAGCTGGTAAGCTCAGTCTTGCACAAGAAAAAAGGACCACCCCCTTTTGTAAACCACTTTCAAACATTTAAATGAGGCACATGAGTACAGCGAGGTCGTTCGAAACTGGCGCGAAAACGCGTTTGCACCATCTGTGTTCAGAACTAGGAAAAGCTACGGACTTCGCCATACAGAAAGAAAGGTAGATGGTGCGAGCTAACGCTCCATTGCATACTGTGAACGAGAGCCAGTGAATAATGGCAGAAACGTCTTGGGAGGCGTAAAAAACCCACGCACACCTTGTTGGCTTGCGCAAGCATTCTATTTTACAGCGAGTAAAGAGCACAGCAGCTTCTACATGAGCAGGAACAAAAAGACGAACGTAAGAGAAGGACAGAAACGCGTGTTTCTTTGGAATGCAGAGCATGCCGCACACAAAATATAGTGCCAAAGAGACGGGGAAAGCAGATGGCGCGAAGGTGTTTGTCCTCAAAGCTTGAAAACGATTTGTAAACTACAAGGTGTGCCGAAGTTCACCTACTCTCATCAGGTTGCTCCCGCCTCCAATTGCATTTAAATTAAAATTACAGTTGCCTCAAATGCAGAGAGAGAGAGAGAGAAAATGTGTACACTTGCTTCGCGCAGCTGCACGCAGCTGCGTGTGCTGTGCATTGCCTGTGCTATGCGTGTCATGTGTGTTGCATGTGCCGGCGTTTGTTGCGTGTGCTGTGCGTTGCATGTGCTGTTCGTTGCGTGTGCGTGCGTGTGTTGCGTGGGCTGTGTGTTGCGTGTGCTGTGCGTAGTGTGTACTATGCGTTGCGTGTGTGTTGCGTGTGCGCGCGTGTGTTGCGTGTGCTGTGCGGTGTGCGTGTGTGTTCCAAGTGCGCGCGTGTGTTGCCTGTGCTGGGCATTGCCTGTGTGTGTGTTGCGTGTGTTCCGTGTACTGTTCATTGCATGTGCTTTGCATTGCGTGTGAGCGGGCTTGTTGCGTGTGTTGTGCGCTGCGTGTGCTGTGTATTGCCTGTGTTGTGGGTTGCGTGTGTATGTATTACATGTGCACGCGTGTGTTCCGTGTGCTGTGCATTGTATGTGCTGTGCGTTGCATGTATGTGTTGCTTGTGCGCGCGTGTGTTACGAGTGCTGTGCGTTGCATGTGCTGTGTGTTGCCTGTGCTATGCGTTGCATGTGCTGTGCATTGTGTGTTCTTTGCGTTGCATGTGCTGTGCGTTGCGTGTGCGCGTGTGTGTTGCGTGTGCTGTGCGTTGCATGCGCTGTGCGTTGCCTGTGCTGTGCATTGCCTGTGTGTGTGTTGCGTGGGTCTGTTCCGTGTGTTCCGTGTGCTGTGCATTGCATGTGCTTTGTATTGCGTGTGCTCGGGTTTGTTGCGTGTGTTGCGCGCCGCGTGTGCTGTGCATTGCCTGTGCTGTGGGTTGCGTGTGTATGTGTTGCATGTGCACGCGTGTGTTCCGTGTGCTGTGCGTTGCTTGTGCTATGCGTTGCATGTATGTGCTGCGTGTGCGCGCGTGTTTTGCGAGTGCTGTGCGTTCCATGTGCTGTGTGTTGTTTGTGCTATGCATTGTGTGTGCTTTGCATTGCTAGTGCTGTGCGTTGCGTGTGTTCTGAGTTGCGTATGTGTGCGTGTGTTGTGTGTGCGCGCATGTGTTGTGCACGCATGCATTACGTGTGCTGTGCATTGCGTCTGCTGTGCGTTCCGTGTGTGTGTTGCGTGTGCGCGCATGCATTCTGCATGCTGTTCATTGCCTGTGCTGTGCGTTACGTGTACTGTGCGTTGCGTGTGTGTGTTGCGTGTGCTCTGCGTTGCGTGTGCTGTGCGTTGTATGTGTGTGTTGCGTGCACTGTGCATTGCATGTGCTGTACATTGCTTGTGTGTGTTGCATGTGGGCTCGTGTGTTGGGTGTGCTGTGCGTAGCGTGTGTGTGTTGCATGTGCGCGGGTGTGTTGCGTGTGCTGTGCGTTGCGTGTGCTGTGCGTTGCATGTGCCGTGTGTTGCGTGTGTGCGTTGCATGTGCGTGCATGCATTGTGTGTGCTGTGTATTTCCTGTGCTGTGCGTTACGTGTGCTGTGCGTTGCATGTGCTGTGTTTTGCGTGTGTGTGTTGCGTGTGCGCGCATGTATTGTCCGTGCTATGCATTGCCTGTGCTGTGCGTTACGTGTGCTGTGCAGTGCGTGTCTGTGTTGCATGTGCGCGCACGTGTTGCGTGTGCTGTGTATTGCTTGTTCTGTGCGTTGCGTGTGTGTTGCGTGCGTTGTGCGTTGCGTGCGCTGTGCATTGCGTGTGCTGTTCGTTGCGTGTGTGTTGCATGTGTGTGTTTCGTGCGCGCGCGTGTGTTGAGTGCGCTGTGCGATGCATGTACTGTGCGTTTCGTGTGCTGTGCGTTTCGTGTGCTCTGCATTGCGTGTGCTGCGCATTGAGTGTGTGTGTTGTATGTGTGCGCGTGTGTTGTATGTGCATTGCCTGTGCGTGTGCTCTGCGTTGCGTGTGTTGTGCGTTGCGTGTGCTGTGCGACGCGTGTGTTCTGCGTTGCGTGTGCTCTGCGTTGCGTCTGTGTTGCGTGTGTGTTTCGTGTGCGTGCATGTGTTGCATGCACCGTGCTTTGCGTGTGTTGTGCATTGCCTGAGCTGTACGTTGCATTTGTGTGTTGCATGTGTGTGTTGCATATGCTTTGCGTTGCGTGTACTGCGCGTTGCATTTGTTTGTGTCGTGTGTGCGCGTGTGTGGCGTGTACTGTCCGTGCCGTGTGCTGTGCATTGCGTATATTTGTTGCGTGTGCGCGCGTGTGTTGCGTGTGCTTTGCGTTGCATGTGCTCTGCGTTCCGTGTGCTATGCGTTGTCTGCGCTGTGCGTTGCATGTGCTTGGCGTTGCGTGTGCTGTGCCTTGCGTCTGTGTATTGCGCGTGTGTGTTGCATATGTGCGCTTGCGTTGCGTTACCTGAGCTGTGAATTGCTCGTGTGTGTTGCGTGTGTGTTGCCTGTGCTGTGCATTGAATGTGCTGTGCATTGTGAGTGCTCTGCGTGTCGTGTGCTATGCGTTGCGTGTGCACTGCGTTGCGTGTGCATGCATGTGTTGTATGTGCTGTGGGTTTCATGTGCTGTGCATTGCGTGCGCAGTGCGTTGCGTGTGTACGTTGCGTGTGCGCGCGTGCATTGTGTGTGCTGTAAATTGCCTGTGCTGTGCATTATGTGTGTGGTGCGTTACACGTGCTATGCATTGAGTGTGAATGTTGCATGTGCGCGCATGAATTGTGCGGGCTCTGTATTGCCTGTGCTGTGCATTGCATGTGCTGTGCATTGTGTGTGCTCTGCATTGCGTGTGCTGGGCATTGGCTATGCTCTGCGTTGCGTGTGTTGTGCGTTGCATATGCTGTGCGTTCCGTGTGCTGTTCGTTGCATGTGTGTGGTTCGTGTGCGTGCGTGTGTTGCATTCACTGTGCGTTGCGTGTGCTGTGCATTGCCTGAGCCGTGCGTTGGGTGTGTGTGTGTATATGTGTGACAGTGCATATGCAACAAAGTGCGTTGCATATGCACTATGTTGTGTGTGCTGTGCGTTGTGTGTGTTTTGCGGGTGTGCGCGTTTGTTGCGTGTGCTGTGCGTTGAGTGTGTGTTGCGTGTGCACGCATGTGTTGCGTGTGCATTGCATTGCTTCAGCTGTGCGTTGCGTGTGCTCTCTGTAGTGTTTGCGGTGCATAGCGTGTGTGTGTTGTCTGTGCAGTGCGTTGTATGTGCTATGCATTGTGTGTGCTCTGCGTTGCGTGTGCTGTGCATTGCGTGTGTGTGTTGCATGTGCGCGCGTGTGTTGTGTGTGCTGTGCGTTTCATGCACTGTGCATTGTGTTCGCTGTGCGTTGCATGTGTACGTGGCGTGTGCGCGTGTGCATGACGTGTGCTGTGCGTTGCGTGTGTGTGTGGCGTGTGCACGCATGCATTGTGCGTGCTGTAAATTGCCTGTGCTGTGCGTTACGGTTGCTGTGCGTCGCGTGTGTTGCGTGTGTACTGCGTGTTGCATTTGCTGTGCATTGCGTGTGTTGCGTGTGCTCTGCATTGCGTGTGTGTGTTCCATGTGCGCGCGTGTTGCGTGTGCTGTGCATTGCTTGTGATATGCATTGCGCATGCTCTGCGTTGCGTGTGTTGTGCGTTCCGTATGCGTTGCGTGTGTTGCGTGTGTGTGCTGCCTGTGGTGTGCGTTGCACGTGGTGTGCATTGCCTGTGCTATGCATTGCATGTGCTGTGTGTTGCGTGTGCTGTGTTGCATGTGTTGTGCATTTCCTGTGCTGTGCGTTGCATGTGCTGTGCATTGTGTGTGCTGTATGTTCCGTGTACTGTGCGTTGCTATGTGTGTTGCATGTGCTGCGTGTGTGTTGCGTGTGTGTGCGTTTGTTGCGTGTACTGTGCATTGCATGTGTGTTGTGTGTGCCTGTTGCGTGTGCGCGCGAGTGTCGCGTGTGCTGTGCGTTGCGTGTACTGTGTGTTACCTGAGCAGTGCGTTGCGTGTGTGTGTTGAGCGTGTGTTGCGTGTGCTCTCTGTTGCGTTTGCGGTGCATTGCCTGTGCTGTGCATTGAATGTGCTATGCATTGTGTGCGCTCTGCGTTGCGTGTGCTGTGTGTTGCGTGTGCTCTGCATTGCGTGTGTCTGTTCCGCGTGGATGCGCGTGTTGTGTGTGCGCGCGTGTGTTGTCTGTACTGTGCGTTTCATGTGCTGTGTGTTGCGTGTGCTGTGCGTTGCGTGTGTTTTGCTTGTGTGCTCGTGTGTATGTGTGCTGTACGTTCATGTGCTCTGCATTGTATGTGTGCTGTACATTGCATGTGCTCTGCATTGCGTGTGCCTGTTGCATGTGCGCGCGTGTGTCTCGTGTACTGTGCGTTGCGTGTGCTGTGTGTTACGTGTGCATTGCGTTGAGTGTGTGTTTCGTGTGTGCGTTGCATGTGCTGTGCATTGCATTTGCTGTGCGTTGCGTGTGCTCTTCGTTGTGTGTGTGCGTTGCGTGTGCTGTGCTTTGCGTGCGATGTGCGTTGCATGTGCTTTGCGTTGCGCGTGCGTGCGCGTGTTGCGTGTGTTGTGCGTTTCATGTGCTCTCCATTGCGTGTATGCACGTGTGTTGCATGTTCTGTGCATTGCGTGTGCTGTGCTTTGCATAAACTGTGTTGCATGTGCTGTGCATTTCCTGTGCTGTGCGTTGCATGCGCTGTGCATTGCGTGGGCTCAGCGTTACGTGTATTGTACGTTGTGTGTGCTGTGCGTTGCGTGTGTATGTTGCATGTGCTGTGCGTTGCGTGTGCTGTGCGTTGCGTGTGTATGTTGCATGTGCTGTGCGTAGCGTGTGCAGTGCATTGGGTGTGCTGTGCAGTGCGAGGACTGTGCGTTGTGTGTGTGTGTTCCATGTGCGCGCGAGTGTTGCGTGTGTGTGTTGCCTGTGCTGTGCATTGCATGTGCTGTGCATTACGTGTGCTCTGCGTTGCTTCTGCGGTGCATTGCGTGTGTGTGTTGCGTGTGCTGTACGTTGCGTGTCCTCTGCGTTGCGTGTGTTTGTTGCATGTGCGTGTGTCGTGCGTTTCATGTGCTGTGCGTTGCGTGTGCTGTGCGTTGCATGTGCCGTGTGTTGCGTGTATGTGTTGCATGTGCGTGCATGCATTGTGTGTGCTGTGAATTTCCTGTGCTGCGCGTTACGTGTGCTGTGTGTTGCATGTGCGCGAATGTGTTGTCCGTGCTGTGCGTTACGTGTGCTGTGCATTGCGTGTGTATGTTGTGCACTCAACACACGCGTGCACGTGTGTTGAGTGCACTGTGCGTTGCATGTGCTGTGCGTTTCGTGTGCTCTGTATTGCTTGTGCTGCGCGTTGCCTGTGTGTGTTGTATGTGTGCGCGTGTATTGCATGTGCATTGCGTGTGCGTGTGCTCTGCGTTGCGTGTGTTGTGCGATGCGCGTGTTCTGCATTGCGTGTGCTCTGCGTTGCGTCTCTGTTGCGCGTGCGTTTCGTGTGCGTGCGTGTGTTGCGTGTGTGTGTTGCATATGCTTTGCGTTGCGTGTACTGCGCGTTGCGTTTGTTTGTGTCGTGTGCGCGCGTGTGTGGCATGTACTGTGCGTGGCGTGTGCTTTGCATTGCGTGTGCTGTACATTGTGTGTGCTCTGCATTGCGTATGCTTTGTGTTGCGTGTGTGTGTAGCGTGTGCTGCGCATTGCATGTGCTCAGCATTGCGTGTGGTCTGTATTGCATGTGCATTGCATTGCTTCTGTTGCGTGTGTTGTGCGTAGCGTGTGTATGTTGTGTTTGTTGTGCCTTGCATGTGCTGTGTGTTGCGTGTGTGTGTTGCGTTTATATTTTGCGTGTGCTGTGCTTTGCGTGTGCTGTGCGTTGCGTGTGCTCTGCGTTGCGTAGGCGGTGCATTGCGTGTGTGTGCTACATGTGGTGTGCATACGTGTGTGTGTTGCGTGTATGTGTGTTGGATGTGCTGTACATTGCGTGTGCTCTGCGTTGCGCGTACTGTGCGTTGCATGTGTGTGTTGCATGTGCGCACGTGTGTTGCGTGTGCTGAGCGTTGCGTGTGCTCTGCATTGCCTGAGCTGTGCGTGTCGTGTGTGTTGCATGTGTGTGTTGCGTGGGCTGTGCGTTGTAGTGCTGTGCGTAGCGTGTGCTCTGTGTTGGGTGTGCTATGGGTTACGTGTGTGTTGCGTGTGCGCGCGTGTGTTGCGTTTGCTATGGACAAGAATGACACCGAGAGCGGCGCGGCTGCGCCGGCGTTGAGAGCGCCGCACGCGAAGCAAAATTCTATTAGTGGGTGGTACCCCTCTCCCATCTCTCGTTCGCGTCGCCTTGACTGTGGCCTTGATTGCCTCCTGCACCGCGCGTGTTTGGGCACGTTTCGTGCCGCGCGCGGTGTGTGCCTGCGTGTGTGCGCGTGGACATTTGATTCGAAGGGCGATGTACAGTCTGTTTCACATTTAGGGGGAAACTCGGAGCACATTGCATCGCGATGCGGCGAGCGCTTGAGTCAGGCAGCGGCAGTAGCTCGCGCAGGTGCTCGAGGGGCGGGATCTTGAACGGCGGCGTCTGCTATGGCGGCGCGCGCTGGCTGCATTGTCGGGAAACCGTCTACTGTCAGTTGCAGGGCGCCGATCTCATCGTTACCGCGTGAAATGAGCCGGTATTTTTTACTCAGCGTTGTGCGACGCCCACTGATACGCCTCGAAGGTAAGTTCATCGCTGCAGGGCAGTCATAGACGACGTACTCATTCCATACATTCTTGACGGCCCGTTTCTGGAAGGCGACTATATATCCTAACGCGATAGGTCGCCGATCCACACTGCTCGTGTTGTGCAAGAACTGCTCGAAGAGCGCGCAGTCACTCTCTTGGAGTGGTCGTCTCAATCCCCGGGCGGCAACATTTAAAATGCCTGGGGCTCGTTGAAAGTATCGCTGCAGTACCACCCCTCTATCAGTCGCCCGAGGATAGGCTTCAATCCACCATCGTCAGCGACTGAGACGTGCTGCGAAAGAACACATCTCTGATCAAGTCATTCTTCACTTCACTGCCTTCCAGGATGAGCGCTGTCATCGCTGTCGCTGGGGACATGACGAGATACTAAGTGAAGTTCCGAGCGTGAAGTGTCCGATTCCCCGCCGGCGGGCAGGGTCTGTCTGGTGTAGTGAATGATTGTAGAGAAAAATCACATCCAGCTCATTGTCTTAACCTAAACGTTCCTTTAATAGTATCCAATTGTTTCATCGCGTTCGACCCCCATAGTTATCATTTTTGAGTGCTTTGTTTTTCTTTCAAGTCAAACAAAGACTCAGCACGTTGCGCGCACATCTTGGTGCATCTTGTCGCTGCTTATTATGGTAGCACACACAGTGAAGAAATAAACGTGCATGCGCTCAGTACCCCACCCTTTCGAAAGAAAAAAACGAAGCATGCTGTCAAAAGAAGTTTGTGGAACTCCATTATCGCTAATGAAGGCTCAGAGTTCGGCGCCCTACAACGTTTAGTAAAGAATATCAACTCAGTTCCCGCAGTACCGATGAAATCGGTACATTGCCCCTCACGCTTCCCGACAATGCGGCCAGCGCGCGCCGCCGTAGCAGACGCAGATCACGACTCCGCCCCTCGAGCGTCTGCGCCTTCTCGAGCTGCTGCCGCCGGACGACTTCATTGCTTGCTGCATCGCGATGCAATACGTTCCGAGTTTTCCCCTAAGTGTGAAACAGACTGTAGACTCTTCTATTTGCCTTTAAGAAGATCGGTACGCTTGACGATTATTTTTATGGCTGCAATGCGGCGAAAGGGCAGCGTCTGCTTAACCATGTAAGTGTCGCTGAGCAGGTAATTGGAAACGACATCGTATGTGCGCCGGAAAAATCGTCAGCACATACGATGCGGCACATGCATACGGCACATACGAGCTAAAGTCATTTTTGCAGTTTCTAACAATATGTTTGCTACAAATCCGTGTTGTCTCTGATAGCGACAACGGACTTCCATCGCCACTGTGCGGAAATAAACAAAATATATCGCTGCATAGCACAAGCACGACATGCGCACACAACTTGGACTAGTACGTCCCCTACAATATGGAATAGAGACAGCAGTGTAGACAGCTTGGCCATATTTTAACAGTGCTCAAGAGGCGGAAGTTGAAAGTACTAGTAATCATTCCTGCTTCAGCAATGCCGGCGCGGCCAAGACGCGGGCGTGTATCGCCCAGTAACTCGATCGACCGGTGCAGTGGTGAAGCGGGAATGAACTCCGGTCATGTTCAATGCATCGTGCACACCTTCAATTCCGCAGCACACGTGAACTTCGGCCACTGCTAGCGCATACAACAAAAGTGGTTTCCATTCTTGAGCAGCACACACACAAACGAAACACGAGAAAGAAGACAGGACAAGCGCTCGTCGAACAACTTAAAGTTTTTATATGAATAAAAGGTTTATGTACCGAGTAATTCTTAAATTCATGTAGGTTACATATAAAAACCGTCATACACTCAGGAGTGATCAATGAACGAGCTCGCTTCGTTTGCCAGTTGTTTACTTCGCTCGGCGCACCGCAGTAATCCATGTATGTCGTCTGCTTTTCCCGTACCATTTTCTTGTGAATCGGCAGAATTTCACTGGTGGCATCAACTCTTTCATGTTTACATTGCTATCGCGACAGTTAACAACACAATAATAATTTCCGGTCATCCGAAGAGGCGCCGTCGAAAACAAGAGACGTCTCGCGCGCAGCGCGAACTGAACGCGGGCGCGATCGTGAAGGGAAGCGGCGGCGGAAACCTACACCCGTTGGAGGTGAAATCGTTCCACCAGGGGAGAAACGAGTGCTGGCGTCTGGGATGAAACTTGGCGTGCGGTCGTCCATGCGTTGAATGGGCTGTGCGTTGCGTGTGCTTTGCGGTGCGTGTGTGTTCCAATTGCATAGGTTTGTTTCCTGTGCTGGGTATTGCATGTGCTCTACATTGTGTGAGATGTGCATTGCCCTTGCGTTGCATTGAGTGTGCTCTGCATTGCGTGTTCTGTGCCTTGCGTGTGAGTTGCGTGTGCACGCTGTTGCCTGTACTGTGCGTTGCATATGGTGTGCGTTGCGTGTGCGCGCGCGTGTTACATGTGCTGTGCGTCGCCGGTGGTATGCATTGCCTGTGTAGTGCATTGCGTGTGTGTGTTGTGTGTACGCGCGTGTGTTGCGTGTGCTCTGCCTTGCATGTGCTGTGCATTGCGATTGCGTGTGCTCTGCATTGCGTGTGCTGTGCGTTGCATGTATGTGTTGCGTGCGTGTGTTGTGCGCGCGTGCATTACGTGTGCTGTGCGTTGCGTGTGTGTGTTGCGTGTGCGCGCATGCATTCTGCGTGCTGTACATTGCCTGTGCATTACGTGTGCTGGGCGTTGCGTGTGTGTGTTGCATGTGTGCACGTGTGTTCCGTGTGTACTGCGCGTTGCATTTGCTGTGTGTTGTGCGTTGCGTGTGCTGTGCGTAGCGTGTGTATGTTGCATGTGCGCGCGTGTGTTCCGTGTGCTCTGCGTTGTCTGTGTGTGTTGCGTGTGCTGTTCGTTGTGTGTGTGGGTTCCATGTGCACGTGTGTGTTGCGTGTGTGTGTTGCCTGTGCTGTGCGTTGCATGTGCTGTGCATTGCGTGCTGTGCACTGCGTGGTCTCTGCATTGCGTGTGCTGTGCGTTGTGTGTGCTTTACTTGCGTGAGTATGTAGCGTGTGCTGTGCGATGCTGTGTGTTGCGTGTGTGCGCGTGTGTAAGTGTGCTGTTCGTTGCATGTGCTCACCGTTGCGTGTGCTCTGCGTTGCGAGTGTGTGTTGCGAGTGTGTATTGCGTGTGTGCGTGTGTGTTGTGTGTACTTCATGTGGGTTGCGTGTGCCTGTCGCGTGTGCGCGCGTGTGTCGCGTGTACTGTGCGTTGCGTATGCTGTGCGTTACCGAGCTGTGCGTTACGTGTGTGTTGCGCGAGTGTTGCGTCTGCTTTCTGTTGCGTTTGCGGTGCGTTGCGTGTGTGTGTTGCCTGTGCTGGGCATTGCTTGTACTCTACGTTGTGTGTGATGTGCGTTGCCCTTGCGTTGCATTGAGTGTGCTCTGCATTGCGTGTTCTGTGCGTTGCGTGTGAGGTGCGTGTGCACGCTGTTGCCTGTACTGTGTGTTGCGTGTGCGCACGCGTGTTGCGTGTGCTGTGCGTTGCCGGTGGTATGCATTGTCTGTGTGTGTGTTGCGTGTGTCTGTTGCGTGTGTTCTGTGTGCTGTGCATTGCATGTGCTTTGTATGGCATGAGTGTGTTGCGTGTGCGCGGGTGTGTTGCGTGTGCTGTGCGTTGCGTGTGCTGTGCATTGCCTGTGTATTGCGTTGCGTGTGTGCGTGTTGTGTGTGCGCGCGTGTGTTCCGTGTGCTCTGCCTTGCATGTGCTGTGCGTTGCGATTGCGTGTGCTCTGCATTGCATGTGCTGTGCATTGCATGTATATGTTGCGTGTTTGTGTTTGTTGTGTGCGCGTGTGTTGCGTGTGCTGTGTGTTGCGTGTGTGTGTTGCATGTGCGCGGGTGTGTTGTGTGGGCTTTCCGTTGCGTGTGCTCTGCGTTGCGTGTACATTGCATTGCCTGTGCTGTACATTGCATGTGCTCTGCATTGCGTGTGCTCTGCATTGCCTGTGGTGTGTGTTGCGCGTGCGTGTGCAGTGCGTTGCGAGTGTGTTGCGTGTGCGTGTTGCGTTTGCGAGCGTGTGTTGCGTGTGCGCGCATGTGTTGCGTGTGCGTGTGTTGCCTGTGCTGTGAGTTGCATGTACTGTGCTTTGTGTGTGCTTTGCATTGCTTCTACTGTGTGTTACGTGTGCTCCGCGTTGCGTGTGTGTGTTGGGTGTGCGTGCGTGTGTTGTGCGCACGTGCATTACGTGTGCTGTGCATTGCGTGTGTGTGTTGCATGTGCGCGCATGCATTCTGCATGCTGTACATTGCCTGTGCTGTGCAGTACGTGTGCTGGGCGTTGCGTGTCTTTGTTGGGTGTGTGCACGTGTGTTGCGTGTGTACTGCGCGTTGCATTTGCTGTGCGTTGCGTGTGCTGTGCGTAGCGTGTGTATGTTGCATGTGCGCGCGTGTGTTGCATGTGCTCAGCGTTGTGTGTGTGTGTTGCGTGTGCTGTGCGTTGTGTGTGTGGGTTCCATGTGCACGTGTGTGTTGCGTGTGTGTGTTGCCTGTGCTGTGCGTTGCATGTGCTGTGCATTGCATGGTCTCTGCGTTCCGTGTGCTGTGAATTGTGTGTGCTTTGCTTGCGTGTGTATGTAGCATGTGCTGTGCGTTGCTGTGTGTTGCGTGTGTGTGCGTGTGTTGCATGTGCTCTGCGTTGCGTGTGTGTGTTGCGAGTGTGTATTGTGTGTGTGCGCGTGTGTGCTCTTCATTGCATGTGCTGTGCATTGCGTGTGTGTGTTGCATGTGCACGCGTGTGTTGCCTGTGCTGTGTATTGCTTGTGCTGTGCGTTGGCCGTGCTCTGCTTTGCATGTGTGTTGCGTGTGCTGTGCATTGCGTGTGCTGTTCGTTGCGTGTGTGTGGTTCGTGTGCGCGCGTGTGTTGCGTGCCCTGTGCGTTGCATGTGCTGTGCTTTGCCTGAGCTGTGCGTTGCGTGTGTGTGTTGCATGTGCTGTGCATTGCATGTGTGTTGCGAGTTGCCTGTGTGTGTTGCCTGTGCTGTGCGTTGCGTGTGCTGTGTTGCATGTGCTGTGCATTTCCTGTGCTGTGCATTGCCTGTGTATGTTGCGTGTGCTGTGCGTTGCGTATGTGTGTTGCGTGTGCGCGCTTGTACACGTGTGCTGTGCACTGCTTGTGCTGTGCATTGCCTGAGCTGTGCGTTGCATGCGTTGCGTATGTGTGTTGCGAGTGCGCACGTGCGTTGCGTGTGCGTGTTGTCTGTGCTGTGCGTTGCACGGGCTGTGCATTGCGTGTGCTGTGCGTTGCGTGTGCTGTGTTGCATGTGCTGTTCATTTCCTATGCTGTGCATTGCGTTTGAGTGTTGCGCGTGTGTTGTGTGTGCTCTCTTTTGCGTTTGTGGTGCGTTGCGTATGTGTTTTGCCTGTGCTGTGCGTTGAATGTGCCGTGCATTGTGTGTGCTCTGCGTTGTGTGTGCTGTGCCTTTCGTGTGATCTGCGTTGCGTGTGGATGCGCGTTTTCTGCGTGCGCGCGTGTGTTGTCTGTGCTGTGCGTTTCATGTGCTGTGTGTTGCGTGCGCTGTGCGTTGCGTGTGTACGTTGCGTGTGCGTGCGTGCCTTGTATGTGCTGTGCATTATCTGTGTTGTGCATTACGTGTGTGGTGCGTTGCGTGTGCTGTGCGTTGCGCGTGTGTGTTGCGTGTGCGTGCATGCATTGTGCGTGCTGTGCATTGCCTGGGCTCTGCGTTACGTGTGCTGTGGGTTGCGTGTGTGTGTTGCGTGTGCGCGCGTGTGTTGCGTGTACAGTGCGTTGCATGTGTTGTGCGTTGCGCGTGCTGTACGTTGCGTGTGCTCTGCATTGCGTGTGCTGTGCATTGCGTGTGTGGGTTGCGTGTGCTGTGCATTGCTTGTGCTGTGCATTGGCTGTGGTCTGCATTGCCTGTGTTGCATGGGTGTGGTTTGTGTGCGCGCGTGTGTTGCGTGCACTGTGCTTTGCGTGTGTGTGTGTTGCGTGTGTGTGTTGCGAGTGCGTTCGTGTGTTGAGTTTGTGTATTGCCTGTTCTGTGCGTTGCACGTGCTGTGCATTGCGTGTGCTGTGCGTTGCGTATGGTGTGTAGCATGTGCTGTGCATTTCCTATGCTGTGCGTTGTGTGTGCTGCACGTTGCGTGTGTATGTTGCGTGTGCTGTGCATTGCGTATGTGTGTTGCGTGTGCGCGTGTGTGTACTGTGCTGTGCATTGCGTGTGCGGTCGTTGCGTGTGTGTGTTGCGTGTACTGTGCGTTACGTGGACTGTGCGTTGTGTGTGTGTGTTCTGTGTGCGCGCATGTGTTGCGTGTGTGTTGCCTGTGTTATACATTCCATGTGCTTTCCATTGCGTGTGCTCTGCGTTGCGTGTGCTGTGCGTTGCGTGTGCTATACGTTGTGTGTGTATGCTGCGTGGGCTGTGCATTGCTGTGTGTTGCATGTGCTGCGTGTACTGTGCATTGCGTGTGTGTTGCGTGTGTTGTGCGTTGCGTGTGCAGTGCGTTGCATGTGCTATGTGTTGCGAGTGCTGTGTGTTGTGTGTGTGTTGCGGGTGTGGGCGTTTGTTGCGTGCACTGTGCATTGAGTGAGTGTTGGGTGTGCACGCCTGTGTTGCGTGTGCATTGCATTGCCTCAGCTGTGCATTGCGTGTGTATGTGTTGCGTGTGCTCTCTGTTGCGTTTGCGGTGCATTGCATGTGTGTGTTGCCTGTGCTGTGCATTGCATGTGCTGTGCATTGTGTGTGCTCTGCGTTGCATGTGCTCTGCATTGCGTGTGTGTGTTGCGTGTGTGTGTTGCGTTTGCGTGCGTGTGTTGTTTGTGCGCATGTGTGTTGTGTGTGCTGTGTGTTTCATGTGCTGTGCATTGCGTTCGCTGTGCATTGCATGTGTACGTGGCGTGTGCGCATGTGCATTACATGTGCTGTGCGTTGCGTGTGTGTGTGGCGTGTGCGCGCATGCATTGTGCGTGCTGTAAATTGCCTGTGCTGTGTGTCACGGTTGCTGCGCGTGGCGTGTGTGTGTTGCGTGTGCGCGCGTGTGTTGCGTGTGTACTGCGCATTGCATTTGCTGTGCATTTCATGTGTTGTGTGTTCCGTGTGCTCTACATTGCGTGTGCTGTGCGTTGCGTGTGTGTTCCATGTGCGCACATGTGTTGCGTGTGCAGTGCATTGCTTGTGCTGTGCATTGCGTGTGCTCTGCGTGGCGTGTGTTGTGCGTTCCATGTGCGTTGCGTGTGTGTGTTGCGAGTGCGCGTGTGTGTGTGTTGTGTGTGCTGTGCATTGTGTGTGTGGATTCCATGTGCACGCGTGTGTTGCGTGTGTGTGTCGCCTGTGCTGTGCGTTGCACGTGGTGTGCATTGCGTGTGGTATGCATTGTATGAGCTGTGCGTTGCGTGTGCTGTGTTGCATGTGCTGTGTATTTCCTGTGCTGTGCGTTGTGTGTGCTGTGCATTGCATGGGCTCTGCGTTGCATGTGCTGTGCATTGCATGTGCTGTATGTTGCGTGTACTGTGCGTTGCTATGTGTGTTGCGTGGGTGTGCGTGTGTACGTGTGTTGTGCGTTGCATGAGCTCTGCGTTGCGTGTACTGTGCATTGCATGTGTGTTGTGTGTGCCTTTTGCGTGTGCGCGCGAGTGTCGCGTGTACTGTGCGTTACCTGAGCAGTGCGTTGTGTGTGTGTGTTGAGCGTGTGTTGCGTGTGCGCTCTGTTGCGTTTGCGGTGCGTTGCCTGTGTGTGTTGCATGTGCTGCACGTTGAATGTGCTGTGCGTTGCGTGTGCTCTACGTTGCGTGTGTCTGTTTCGTGTGGATGCGCGTGTTGTGTGTGCACGCGTGTGTTGTCTGTACTGTGCGTTTCATGTGCTGTGCGTTGCATGTGTACGTTGCGTGTGCGCGCGAGTATTGTATGTGCTGTGCATTGACTGTGCTGTGTGTTGTGTGTGCTGTGCGTTGCGTATGTGTGTTGCTTGTTTGTGCGTGTGTATGTGTGCTCTACATTGCATGTGCTCTGCATTGCGTGTGTGTTGCGTTGTACGCGCGTGTGTGTCGTGTACTGTGCGTTGCGTGTGCTGTGCATTACGTGTGCTGTGCATTGAGTGTGTGTTGCGTGTGTGCATTGCATGTGCTGTGTGTTGCATTTGCTGTGCGTGGCGTGTGCTCTGCATTGTGTGTGTGCATTGCGTGTGCTGTGCATTGCATGTGCTGTGCGTTGCGTGTGTATGTTGCGTGTGCGTGCGTGTGTTGCGTGTGCTATGCGTTTGATGTGCTGCGCGTTGCGTGTACGCGCGTGTGTTGCATGTGCTGTGCATTGCGTGTGCTGTGTTTCCATGTACTGTGTTGCATGTGCTGTGTGTTGCATGTGCTGTGCATTGCGTGGGTTCTGCGTTGCGTGTACTGTGTGTTGCTTGTGCTGTGCGTTGCGTGTGTATGTTGCATGTGCTGTGCGTTGTGTGTATATGTTGCATGTGCTGTGCGTTGCGTATGTGTGTCTCGTGTGCGTGCGTGTGTACGTGTGTTGTGCGTTGCATGTGCTCTGCGTTGCGTGTGCACTGCATTGCATGTGCTGTGCGGTGCAGGGACTGTGCATTGTGTGTGTGTTCCGTGAGCTGTGCGTTGCATGTGCTCTCCGTTGCGTGTGTTTGTTGCGTGTGCATTGTGTGTGCTGTGCATTTCGTGTGCTGTGCGTTACGTGTGCTGCGCATTGCGTGTGCTGTGTGTTACGTGTGTGTATTGCATGTGCGCGCATGTATTGTCCGTGCTGTGTACTGCCTGTGCTGTGCGTTACGTGTGCTGTGCATTGCGTGTGTGTGTTGCATGTGCACGTGTGTGTTGCGTGTGCTGTTCGTTGCGTGTGTGTTGCGTGTGTGTGTTTCGTGTGCGCGCGTGTGTTGAGTGCACTGTGCGTTATATGTACTGTGCGTTTCGTGTGCTCTGCATTGCGTGTGTTGCGCGTTGCGAGTGTGTGTGTTGTATGTGTGCGCGTGTGTTGCATGTGCATTGCGTGTGCCTGTGCTCTGAGTTGCGTGTGTTGTGCGTTGCGTGTTCTGTGTGTTGCGTGTGTTTTTCATGTGTTGCGTGCACCGTGCGTTCCGTGTGCTGTGCGTTGCCTGAGCTGTGCGTTGGGTTTGTGTGTTGCGTGTGTGTTGCATATGCTTTGCGTTGCGTGTACTGCACGTTGCGTTTGTTTTTGTCGTGTGCGCGCGTGTGTGGCATGTACTGTGCGTGGCATGCGCTTTGCATTGCGTGTGCTGTGCGTTGCGTATATTTGTTGCCTGTGCGCGCGTGTGTTGCGGGTGTTGGGCGTTGCATGTGCTGTTCGTTGCTTGCATATGTGGCGCGTGCGTGCGTGTGTTGCGTATGCTGTGTGTTGCGTGTCTTTGTAGCGTGTGCTGTGCATTGCATGTGCTCAGCATTGCGCGTGGTGTGCATTGCGTGAGTATTGCATTGCGTCTGTGTGTTGCGTATGCGCCCGTGTGTTGCCTCTGTTGTGCGACGCATGTGCTGTGCGTTGCGTGTATATGCTGCGTGTGTTATGCATCGCGCGCGTGTGTTCCGTTTCTATTTTGCTTGTGGTGTGTGTTGCATGTGCGCGCGTGTGTTGCGAGTGCTGTGCGTTGGATGTGCTGTGTGTTGCGTGGGCTGTGCATCGCATGTGCTGTGCGTTCCCTGTGTGTGTGTTGCGTGTGTCTGTTGCGTGTGTTCCGTGTGTGTGTTGTGTGTGCGAGCGTGTGTAGAATGTGCTCTGCATTGCATGTGCTGTGCATTGGGTGTGTGTGTTGCGTGTGCTGTGCATTGCATGTGTGTGTTGCGTGTGCACGCGAGTGTTGCGTGCGCTGTGCATTGCATGTTCTGTACATTGCGTGTGAGTGTGTTGCAGGTGTGCGTTCCGTGTTTGTTGGATATGTGTGCTGTGCGTTGCATGTGTATGTTGCGTGCGCCCGCGTATGTTGCGTGTGCTGTGTATTGCGTGTGTGTTGCGCGTGTTTGTTGTGTGTGCGTACATGTGTTGCGTGTGCTGTGCATGGCATATAGTGCGCGTTGCGAGTGCTGTGCATTGCGTGTGCTGTGCGTTGCCGGTGTGGTGCGGTGTATGTGCTGTGCATTGCATGGGATTTGCGTTGCATGTGCTGTGCGTTGCGTGTGCCTTGCATTGCATGTGCTGTGCGTTGCGTATATGTGTTGTGTGTGCGCGCGTGTGCTGCGTGTGTTGTGCGTTGCATGTGCTGTTCGTTGCGTGTGTGTGTTGCGTGTGCGCGCGTGTGTTGCGTGGGCTGTGCGTTGCGTATGCTCTGTGTTGCGTGTGTGTGTAGCGTGTGCTGTGCATTGCATGTGCTCAGCATTGCGTGTGGTCTGTATTGCATGTGCATTGCATTGCGTCTGTGTGTTGCGTGTGCGCGCGTGTGTTGCGTGTGTTGTGCGATGCATAAGCTGTGCGTTGCGTGTGTATGTTGTGTGTTGTGCCTTGCATGAGCTGTGCGTTGCGTGTGTGTGTTGCGTTTATATTTTGCGTGTTCTGTGCTTCGCCTGTGCTCTGCGTTGTGTAGGCGGTGCATTGCGTGTGTGTGCTACGTTTGGTGTGCATGCGTGTGTGTGTTGCGTGTACTGTGTGTTGCATGTACTGTCCGTTGTGTGTGCTCTGCATGACGTGTGCTGTGCCTTGCATGTTTGTAGCGTGTGCGCGCGTATTTTTCGTGTGCTGTGCGTTGCGTGTGTGTGTTGCGTGTGCGCGCGTGTGTTGCGTGTGCTTTGTGTTGCATGTGCTGTGTATTGCGTGTGCCCTGCATTGCGCATACTGTGCATTGCATGTGTGTGTTGCATGTGCTGAGCGTTGCAGCGCTGTGCATAGCGTGTGCTCTGTGTTGAGTGTGCTATGCGTTGTGTGTGTGTTGCGGGTGCGCGCGTGTGTTGCGTGTGCTATGCGTTGCGTGTGCTGTGTGGTGCGTCTGTGTTGCAATTGCGCGCGTGTGTTGCCTGTGCTGGGCATTGCATGTGGGTTGCGTGTGCCTGTCGCGTGTGCGCGCGTGTGTCGCGTGTACTGTTCGTTGCGTGTGCTGTGCGTTACCTGAGCAGTGCGTTACGTGTGTGTTGCGCGATTGTTGCGTCTGCTTTCTGTTGCGTTTGCGGTGCGTTGCGTGTCTGTGTTGCCTGTGCTGTGCGTTGAATGTACTGTGCATTGTGTGTGTTCTGCATTGCATGTGCTGTGCATTGCGTGTGCTCTGGGTTGCATGTGTGTGTTGCGTGTGTTGTCTGTGCTGTGCGTTGCGTGCACTGTGTGTTGTATGTGGACGTTGCGCGTGCGCTCGTGCATTGTGTGTGCTGTGCGTTGAATGTGTGTGTTGTGTGTGCGCACGTGTGTTGCAACTACTGTGCGTTGCATGTGCTGTGCATTGCTTGTGCTCTTCATTGCATGTGCTGTGCATTGCGTGTGTGTGTTGCATGTGTGCGCGTGTGTTGCCTGTGCTGTGCATTGCTTGTGCTGTGCATTGGCCGTGCTCTGCTTTGCATGGTGTGTTGCGTGTGCTGTGCATTGCGTGTGCTATTCGTTGTGTGTGTGTGTGTGTGGTTCATGTGCGCGCGTGTGTTGCATGCACTATGCCTTGCGTGTGCTGTGCATTGCCTGAGCTGTGCGTTGCATGTGTGTGTTGCATGTGCTGTGTGTTGCGTGTGTGTGTAGCGAGTGTGCGCGTGTGTTGCGTGTGTGTGTTGCCTGTGCTTTGCGTTGCACGTGCTGTGCGTTGCATGTGCTGTGCATTTCCTGTGCTGTGCGTTGCGTGTGTATGTTGCGTGTGCTGTGCGTTGCGTCTTTATGTTGCGTGTGCTGTGCGTTGCATATGTGTGTTGCGTGTGCGCGCGTGTGCACGTGTGCTGTGCATTGCTTGTGCTGTGCATTGCCAGAGCTTTACGTTGCGTGCATATGTGTTGCGCAACACACATGCATTGCGCATGTGTGTTGCGAGTGCGCGCGTGTGTTGCGTGTGCTGTGCGTTGCACGTGGTGTGCATTGCGTGTGCTGTGCGTTGCGTGTGCTGTGTTGCATGTGCTGTGCATTTCCTATGCTCTGCGTTGCATGTGCTCTGCTTTGAGTGTGCTCTGCATTGCGTGCGCTGTGCGTTGCATGTGTATGTTGCGTGTGTTGTGCGCTTCGTATGTGTGTTGTGTGTGCGCGCATGTGCACGTGTGCTGTGCGTTGCGTGTGCGGTCGTCGCGTGTGTGTGTTGCGTGTGCTCTGCGTTGTGTGCGCTGTGCGTTGTGTGTGCTGTACGTTGCATGTGTATGTTGCATGTGCTCTGTGTTGCGTGAGCCCGTGTGTACGTGTGCTGTACGTTGCATGTGCTCTGCGTTGCGTGTGCTGTGCGTTGCGTGTGGGCACGTGTGTCGCGCGCACTGTATGTTGCGTGTGCTGTCCGTTACCTGAGCTGTGCATTGCGTGTGTGTGTTGCGTTCGTGTTGCGTGTGCTCTCTTTTGCATTTGCGGTGCATTGCGTGTGTGTGTTGACTGTGCTGTGCATTGATTGTGCTGTGCATTGTGTGGGCTCTGCGTTGCGTGTGCTTTGCGTTTCGTGTGCTCTGCGTTGCGAGTGTGTGTTGCGTGTGGATGCGCGTTTTGTGTGTGCACGCGTGTGTTGTCTGCCGCGCGTTTCATGGGCTGTGCGTTGCGTGCGCTGTGCGTTGCGTGTGTACGTTGCGTGTGCGTGCGTGCATTGTGTGTGCTGTGCATTATCTGTGCTGTGCATTACGTGTGTGGTGCGTTACTTGTTCTGTGCGTTGCGTGTGTGTGTTGCGTGTGTGCGCGTGTGTTGCATGTACAGCGCGTTGCATGTGTTGTGCGTTGCACGTGCTGTGCGTTGCGTGTGCTCTGCATTGCGTGTGCTGTGCTTTGCGTGTGTGTTGCATGTGTGCGCGTGTGTGGTTTGTGTGTGCGCGTGTGTTGCGTGCACTGTGCATTGCGTGTGCTGTGGATTGCCTGAGCTGTGCGTTGCGTGTGTGTGTTGCCTGTGCTGTGCAGTGCGTGTGCTCTGCGTTGCGTGTGCTGTGCGTTGTGTGTGCTATACGTTGCGTGTGTTGTTGCGTGGGCTGTGCGTTGCTGTGTGTTGCATGTGTACGTGTGCTCTGCGTTGCGTGTGCTGTGCATTGCGTGTGTGTGTTGCGTGTGTCTGCGTGTGCTGCGTGTACTGTGCGTTGCGTGTGTATTCCGTGTCCCTGTTGCGTGTGCGCGCGTGTACTCTGCGTTGCGTGTGCTGTGCGTTACCTGAGCTGTGCGTTGCGTGTGTGTGTTGCGCGTGTGTTGCGTGAGCTCTCTGTTGCATTTGCGGTGCGATATTGTGTGTGTTGCCTGTGCTGTGCGTAGAATGTGCTGTGCATTGTGTGTGCTCTGCTTTGCGTGTGCTCTGGGGCTATAAGAGTGAGGCCTGCGTTGACTGCCACTTTGCACCCACTAAAACAAGGGGGCTGTTTTTTTTCCCGCGCCGCGGCTGACGTGGTTGCGGACCGCGTAATGTTGGCCGTTGTTTCAGAGCAAACAGGCGCCGCGAATTTCATGCTTTTTTTCCAGTTCGGACTTTTGTCTTCGTCTACAGGTGCTGCATTTAAGGAGCTTTATAGAGAGTCTCAAGAAAAACAATTTGTTTGGAGCTTCACATGTAAGAGGAGTGGCTCTTTAGTGTGGAGCGGTTTTCTTTTTTTTCTCCCTATAATAATACTCACCTGCCACTTCTCTCACCACGATATAATTTTTTTTTCGGTTCTCTCTTGATCCTCAAGTGAACAGACTGTTTCATACATCACATCTGCATCTATCCAGTAATGATGCCATTTACAAAAAGACTAAACAGAGGCCCTCACCCACTCAATCAACGCCAACTCAATTTAAGGAAGAGCTGTTCAAAAGCTGATCGAAACCATCCAGTCTGCGAAAACTTAATTTATGCAGTAGTTTTGTTTTTCTGAGAGACGTGAAATACACACCATGAAATGAACGTCTGCTTGTTACCCTTTTGTTACTACGCCTGCGAAAGCAACGTGCGTAATACCAATTTAATTGTGCCCTGGTTGGTCGTTTGTCAGCACGTCGTGTTCTTCAAGAAAACCAACTACAGGTTTATAAAATATGTGCGCGAAAATTTTCTCCATCTGCCACCACCAAAATTCTTAACGAGAGAAAGCATCCGGGGCCTTGAGATTTCGAAAATGCCGTGCTCTCAAATTTTCGCATCCGCCGTTGGGAAGATAATTATTATCAGCATAAAAAAGAAAACATTTGAAATGAGCATTGATAGGGGCCACGTTTTTCGGGGCATGTCTTGATGAAATTATTTCAGTTCAGTTCGTTGGTTCCTTTGCATTTGTTGGCCGCTTGCAGCATGTTTAGATTTCATCTTTTTCACTATTCTTAGTATTCTCATTGTAGCACGAATTGCGTGCTGATTTTTTAGTTGTTTTGAGTAATACATCGCGGTCGCTCTGAATCTTAGCGTATTATAGAAAACGTGGGATGGTGGCGCTTCCTCGAGGGACTAAAAGTGATATCGTAGAACGCGCACTCCCGGCGTCACATGGAGTGCATCTTTCTTGGAACCGTTTGCAATTGACTGCTTGAGTGTGCCGACAACGCATCACGGGTCGCGTATAGATCAAACTTTGGCAAGAACGCGTAGCAGCACAACCGATCGCGGTTCCGATAATTCATCGTTGGTAGCGAAAAAAACAAAAAAACACCCACACACAGTTTGTAGCAATAACCGTACACATCAATGTGGTATTAAATATAGCTTTACTGGTCACAGTAGAAGGCCACTGAAACTTTCTCATAACGCACACCACCGCTGTAGTCCACAAATAACAAAGCAAACTAAGTAGACATCATACAGCCGCACCGCATTATTTCGTGTTTTCACTATTCCATTACATTCGTGCGCATGTGTGCTGGGGCCACGCAGGCCAGGAGTAAACGGCAAGAAAAAAAATGGTACGCGATCCTAAGCTTAGACTTGGCTGCTGTGGCGCTCGCATTTATCTTCTTTACCTCAGGCGAACGCAATGCGCAAACTGAACTCGAATATTACAATAATTCTAATTTGTATTTGGCGATTTGGTTGTATTTTTGGCTAATATTTGCGTTTTCGCCCGAGCATGCGCTTCACTGGGCTACTCTTTGCCCTTTCAATGCGGCTTCACTGCCCAGCAGGCGTGTTCTGCAGGGCAGTGAAGCCCACAGCTCCCCACGGCTAATCACCCCCCTCCCGAGTGTGCCATTACAGCAGACAATCGTTCAGAAACATCGGATAAATAAGAATTCCATTTCCTAGACATATCAATTGCCAATTCTCCCTCCTGGTTCTTTCTTTTGCTTTCATTTATTTTTCTCGAGGGCCGTAATGAGAAATTTGCTGGTGCGGCTGACAAATTTGCGACGCAACAAGTGCGACGCTACACTCAGATGGAGTGCCAGTTTAATTACTCTCATGGTCCGCGAACCGGCATCGTTGCGCACAGTGTAGGATGGTGCGTGTCGAGTGAGTGCTCGCTTCGAGCTTGTGTTCTTCATTTTGATTGAATGAAGCCTCACCTAAGTGAGCGGGGGCCGATCCCGGCGGTAGTGAAATACCGGTCCGACCTGCGGCGGAGGTGAAGCAGGCTTCGAGCAATCTACCGACTTCCAAAAATATGTTTAATATCGTGGGTCCATATAGAACCCACATCAGATATTAAGTTGATAAGTACAGAGTTGTTTATTATGCTATGTACAATACATCAAAAATATGTGTTACAGGACCAAGCAAAAACGTATAAAAGGTGTATAATCTAAATAGACAAACAAATGTCTAAAAAAGCTAGTTAGTGGTGTTATTTAAGAAGTTAGAAACTGTAAAGGTGTAAAATTTGGCGAAAAGCGCTTCTCTAAACACATAAGATCATTTAAGACGTGCCTATGTGGGCTCTAACAGTCTTTGTGGAGGCGTTGATGGTGTCGCTGATGCAGAGGCGTTCCATAGTCTGTAGGTATTGCCTATTACATACCCTGCGCATTACGCGATCGTTCCCCTGATCTCAGGTGCCAAGGCAGCCGACGACAACCGCGTCTACCGTCACGCGTTGGAACCTCCGGAGGAGTTGACGGTGTACAGGGGCGTACTTCTCCTCCTTAGCCTTCCGGGCGTTCTGAAACGCCTGAAGCCTGTTCTCGAAAGGGCAGCAGACGTCCACGATCAGTGCCTCCTCTCCACGGGCAAGTACCAGGTCCGGCTTGAGTGATGTAGTGTCCACGACCTGGTTCTCTGTGATGACTGTGAAGCTCCCCAAGGCAACCTTTTTTAGTCTGGCGACGATGGTGTCATGACGCTCCGTCATGGCCCTGCCCTGCCGCATGCAATGGCATAGTACATGCGGCAGTGTCTCCTCCCCGTACCCGCAGAGCCTGCATCTTTTGTCGGCTGCGGGTGCCTGGACTCTTGTGGCATTGAGGAGGAGGACACTTTGAACTTAGCCAATAGGCTGAGAAGCGACGTCCTTCACTTCACTCCATTGTACTACTGCCTTGTGGGTGCCCTGCCGACATTGGTAACCTCAGCAACAGCGTGGGCAATTTTATAAATTTCAGCCTGTCTAGAGACTCTATGCTCTCTAGCTCACGAATAAACTCGCGACGCCTCAGTCTTTCACTGTTAACGAAACGCTGTCGCGCAGAAACGAGACCAGAGTGCCAGAGTCAGCTTGTTTGTAAGGCAAAACTAACGAAGGCAACATCCTAGAAAACGGAACAGGCGAGCGGAAAACACGTGCAAGGGGAATGCTTACTTCTGTCTGAATGCCACCGCTCAATGTGACCTTGCCTGAGGCCTTCGTTTCAAGCCCGTGCGCATTTCCTTCATTTCTTTTTATTTACCGCTAGGCCTAGTGAAAATTTTGATACAGGCCGGGACGCATCGCAGTGTGTCGAATCGACCGGTAGAATTTGGTAGGGTGCCCCAGTACAAAGACGAGCAAAATAGAAGTGAATGAAAAAATAATTATAGAAAAGGCTGCGCACTCCTTCCTATGGAAACATAGAGGGGAGGAAGACCACCAGGTGAAGCACAGGTGTTTTAAAAAAATTGCTACCGCATCATCTGTACCACTGCCAAGTGTGTGTGTAAATATATATATATATATATATATATATATATCTACACGCACACATGCTAGCACACCTTAAACACAGCTGGTAAGCTCAGTCTTGCACAAGAAAAAAGGACCACCCCCTTTTGTAAACCCCTTTCAGACATTTCAATGAGGCACATGAGTACAGCGAGGTCGTTCGAAACTGGCGCGAAAACACGTTTGCACCATCTGTGTACAGAACTAGGAAAAGCTACGGACTTCGCCATACAGAAAGAAAGGTAGATGGTGCGAGCTAACGCTCCATTGCATACTGAGAACGAGAGCCAGTGAATAATGGCAGAAACGCCTTGGGAAGCGTGAAAAAACCCACGCAAAGGTTGTTGGCTCTCGCAAGCTATTTTACAGCGAGTAAAGAGCGCAGCAGCTTCTACAAGAGCAGGAACAAAAAGAAGAAGAACGTTAGAGAAGGACAGAAACGCGTGTTTCTTTGGAATGCAGAGCATGCAGCACACAAAATATAGTGCCAAAGAGACGGGGAAAGCAGATGGCGCGAAGGTGTTTGTCCTCAAAGCTTGAAAACGATTTGTAAACTACAAGGTGTGCCGAAGTCCACCTACACTCATCAGATTGCTCCCGCCTCCAATTGCATTTAAATTAAAATTACAGTTGCCTCAAATGCAGAGAGAGAGAGAAAATGTGTACACTTGCTTCGCACAGCTGCACACAGCTGCATGTGCTGTGCATTGCCTATGTTGTGCGTGTCATGTGTGTTGCATGTGTGTGTTGCATGCGCCGGCGTGTGTTGCGTGTGCTGTGTGTTGCATGTGCTATGCGTTGCGTGTGCGTGCGTGTGTTGCGTGGGCTGTATGTTGCGTGTGCTGTGCGTAGCGTGTACTATGCGTTGCGTGTGTGTTGCGTGTGCGCGCGTGTGTTGCGTGTGCTGTGCGTTGAATGGGCTGTGCGTTGCGTGTGCTGTGCGGTGCGCGTGTGTGTTCCAAGTGCGCGCGTGTGTTGCCTGTGCTGGGCATTGCATGTGCTCTACGTTGTGTGTGATGTGCGTTGTCTGTGCAGTGCATTGAGTGTGCTCTGCGTTGCGTGTACTGTGCGTTGCATGTGTGTTGCGTGTGCGCGCTGTTGCCTATACTGTGCATTGCATGTGCTGTGCGTTGCCTGTGCTGTGCGGTGCATGTGCTGTGCGTTGCGTGTGCGTGCGGCATGTTGCGTGTGCTGTGCGTTGCCTGTGCTGTGCATTGCCTGTGTGTGTGTTGCGTGTGTCTGTTGCGTGTGTTCCGTGTGCTGTGCATTGCATGTGCTTTACATTGCGTGTGAGCGGGTTTGTTGCGTGTGTTGTCCGCTGCGTGTGCTGTGCATTGCCTGTGTTGTGGGTTGCGTGTGTATGTATTGCATGTGCACGCGTGTGTTCTGTGTGCAGTGCGTTGTATGTGCTGTGCGTTGCATGTATGTGCTGCGTGTGCTCGCGTGTGTTGCGAGTGCTGTGCGTTGCATGTGCTGTGTGTTGCCTGTGCTGTGCATTGTATGTGCTGTGCATTGTGTGTGCTTGTGCTTGTGCTGTACGTTGCGTATGTTCTGCGTTGCGTATGCGGGCGTGTGTTGTGTGTGTGCGTGTGTGTTGAGCGCGCGTGCATTAGGTGTGCTGTGCATTGCGTGTGCTGCGCGTTCCGTGTGTGTGTTGCGTGTGCGCGCATGCATTCTGCGTGCTGTTCATTGCCTGTGCTGTGCGTTACGTGTACTGTGCGTTGTGTGTGTGTTGCGTGTGCGCACGTGTGTTATGTGTGCTCTGCGTTGCATGTGCTGTGCATTGCGTGTGCGTGTTGCGTGTGCTCTGCGTTGCGTGGGCTGTGCGTTGCATGTGTGTGTTGCGTGCACTGTGCATTGCATGTGCTGTACATTGCGTGTGTGTGCTGCATGTGGGCTCGTTTGTTGGGTGGGCTGTGCGTTGCGTGTGTGTGTTGCATGTGCGCTGGTGTGTTGCGAGTGCTTTGCGTTGCATGTGCTCTGCGTTCCGTGTTCTATGCGTTGCCTGTGCTGTGCATTGCATGTGCTCGGCATTGCGTGTGCTGTGCGTTGCGTGTGTGTATTGCGCGTGTGTGTTGCATGTACTGTGCGTTGCGTGTGTGTTGCGTTACCTGAGCTGTGAATTGCGTGTGTGTGTTGCGTGTGTGTTGCCTGTGCTGTGCGTTGAATGTGCTGTGCATTGTGAGTGCTCTGCGTGTCGTGTGCTGTGCGTTGCGTGTGCACTGCGTTGCGTGTGTGTGTTGCGTGTGCATGCGTGTGTTGTGTGTGCGCGCGTGTGTTGTGTGTGCTGTGGGTTTCATGTCCTGTGCGTTGGGTGCACTGTGCATTGCGTGTGTATGTTCTGTGTGCGCGCGTGCATTGTGTGTGCTGTAAATTGCCTGTGCTGTGCATTATGTGTGCGGTGCGTTGCATGTGCTATACGTTGAGTGTGAGTGTTGCGTGTGCGCGCATGCATTGTGCGGGCTCTTTATTGCCTGTGCTGTGCATTGCATGTGCTGTGCATTGTGTGTGCTCTGCATTGCGTGTGCTGTGCATTGCGTATGCTGTGCGTTCCGTGTGCTGTTCGTTGCGTGTGTGTGGTTCGTGTGTGTGCGTGTGTTGCATTCACTGTGCGTTGCGTGTGCTGTGCGTTGCCTGAGCCGTGCGTTGGGTGTGTGTGTTGCGTGTGCTGTGCGTTGCGTGTTTGTGTTGCGAGTAAACGCGTGCGTTGCGTGTGCGGTGCATTGAGTGTGTGTGTTGCGTGTGCTGTGTATTGTGTGTGCTCTGCATTGTTAGTGCTGTGCGTTGCATGTGTGTGTTGCATGTGCGCGCGTGTGTTGCGTGTGCTGTGCATTGTGTGTGTGTGTTGCGTGTGCTGTGCATTGTGTGTGCTCTGCATTGCGTGTGCTGTGCGTTGCATGTGTGTGTTGCATGTGCGCGCGTGTGTTGCGTGTGCTGTGCCTTGGCTGTGCTCTGCGTTGCGTGTGCTGTGCGTTGCCTTTGCTCTGCATTGTGTGTGTGCAGTGTGTTGCGTGTGCGCGCGTGCATTGTGTGTGCTGTGCATTGCCCTGTGCAGTGTGTTGCGTGTCCTGTGCGTTGCGTGTACTGTGCATTGCATGTTCTCTACGTTGCGTGTGCTGTGCGTAGCGTGTGCACTGCATTGCGTGTGATGTGCATTGCGTGTGCTGTGCGTAGCGTATATGTGTTCATATGCCCGCGTGTGTACATGTGCTGTGTATTGCATGTGCTGTGCGTTGCGTGTGCTCTGTATTGCGCGTATGTTGCGTGTGTCGTGCCTTGCGTGTGCTGTGCGTTGCATGCGCTCTGTGATGCATGTGCTGTGCGTTGCGTGTGTCTGTTGCATGTGCTGTACGTTGCGTGTGTGTTGCGTGTGTGTGTTGCATGTGCATCGCATTGCCTGAGCTGTGCGTTGCGTGTGTGTGTTGCATGTGATCTGTGTTGCGTGTGCAGTGCATTGCATGTGTGTGCTGCCTATGCTGTGTGTTGCGTGTGCGGTGCGTTGCGTGTGTGTGTTGCCTGTGCTGTGCCTTGCAAGTGCTCTGCATTGAGTGTGCTCTGCATTGCTTGTGTGTGCGTGTGTAGTGTATGCGCGTGTGTGTTGTGTGTGCTGTGCGTTTCATGTGCTGTGCGTTGCGTGTGCTGTGTGTCGCATGTGTACGTTGCGTGTGCGTGCGTGCATTGTGTGTGCTGTGCATTGCCTGTGCTGTGCATTACGTGTGCTGTGCGTTGCGTGTGCACGCGCGTGTTGCGTGTACTGTGCGTTGCATGTGTTGTGGGTTGCGTGTGTTGTGCGGTTCGTGTGCTCTGCGTTGCGTGTGTGTGTGTGTGTTGTATATGCACGCGTGTGTTGTGTGTGCTGTGCGTTGCGTGTGCTTTGTGTCGCATGTGTACGATGCGTGTGCGCGTGTGCATTGTGTGTGCTGTGCATTGCCTGTGCTGTGCTTTACATATGCTGTGCGTTACGTGTGCGCGCGTGTGTTGCGTGTACTGTGCGTTTCATGTGTAGTGGGTTGCGTGTGTTGTGCGGTGCGTGTGCCCTGCATTGCGTGTGTGTGTTGCATGTGCGCGTGTGTGTTGCGTGGGCACGCGTGTGTTGCGTGTGTGTTGCGTGTGCTCTCTGTTGCGTTTGCGGTGCATTGCGTGTGTGTGTTGACTGTGCTGTGCGTTGCATGTGCTGTGCATTGTGTGTGCTCTGCGTTGCGTGTGCTGTGCGTTGCGTGTGCCCTCTGTTGCGTGTGTGTGTTGTGTGTGCGTGCGTGTGTTGTGTGTGCGCGCGTGTGTTGTCTGTGCATTGCGTTCGCTGTGCGTTGCATGTATACGTTGCGTGTGTGTGTGGCGTGTGCACGCATGCATTGTGTGTGCTGTACATTGCCTGTGCTGGGCGTTACGATTGCTGTGTGTTGCGTGTGCCTGTTGCGTGTACGCGCATGTATCTCGTGTACTGTGTGTTGCGTGCGTGTTGCGTGTGTGTGTTGCATGTGCTGTGCGTGGCGTGTGCTGTACATTGCGTGTGCTGTGAATTGCGTGTGCTGTGCGTTGCATGTGCTGTGCGTTGCGTGTGTATGTTGCGTGTGCGTGTGTGTGTTGCGTGTGCTGTGCGTTTCATGAGCTCTGCATCGCGTGTACGCGCGTGTGTTGCATGTGCTGTGCATTGCGTGTGCTGTGCTTTGCATGCACTGTGTTGCATGTGCTGTGCATTTCCTGTGCTGTGCGTTGCATGTGCAGTGCATTGCGAGGGTTCTGCGTTACGTGTACTTTGTGTTGTGTGTGCTGTGCGTTGCGTGTGTATGTTGCATGTGCTGTGTGTTGCGTATGTGTGTTGCATGTGCGTGCGTGTGTACGTGTACTGAGCGTTGCATGTGCTCTGCGTCGCGTGTGCAGTGTGTTGCGTGTGCTGTGCGGTGCGGGGACTGTGCATTGTATGTATGTGAGTTCCATGTGCGCGTGAGTGTTTCGTGTGTGTGTTGCCTATGCTGTGCATTGCATGTGCTGTGCATTGCATGTGCTCTGTGTTGCGTCCGCTGTGCATTGCGGGTGTGTTTCGTGTGTGTTGCGTGTGCGTGCGTGTTGCAAGTGCTGCGCGTCGCGTGTTCCGTGCATTGCATGTGTGTGTTGCCTGTACTGTGTGTTACATGTACTGTGCCTTGCGTTCGATGTGCGTTGCACGTGCAATGCGTTGCGGGTGTGTGTTGTGTGTGCTGCGCGTTGTGTGTGTGTGTATGTTGCATGTCTGCATTCCGTGTGCTGTGCGTTGCATGTGCTCCGCGTTGCGTGTGCGAGTGTGTGTCGCGTTAGCTGTGCGTTGCGTGTGTTTTGTTGCATGTGTGTTGCGTCTGCGTGCATGCATTGCCTGTGCTGTACATTGTATGTGCTGTGCGTTGCGTGTGCTGTGTGTTACCTGTGATGTCCGTTGCGTGTGTTGTGCATTGAATGTGCTGTGCGTTGCGCATGCTCTTCATTGCGTGTGCTGTGAATTGCATCTGCTGTGCTTTGCGTGTGCTTTGCGTTGCGTGTGTGTGTAGCGTGTGCTGCGCGTTTCATGTGCTATGCATTGCTTGTGTGTGTTGCATGTGCGCGCGTGTGTGGCGTGTGGTGTGCATTTCACGTGCTGTGCGTTGTGTGTATTCGCGTGTGTTGCATTAGCTGTGCAATGCGTGTTCTGTATTGCGTGCGTGTGTTTCGTGTGCGCACATGCGTTGCGTGTGCTGTGCATTGCATGTGCTGTGCATTGCGTGTGCTATGCATAGCTTGTGCAGTGCATTGCTTGTGTGCGTTCCGTGTGCTGTGCATTGCATGTGCTGGGCGTTGCGTGTGTGTGGGTGTGTTGCGTGTGCTGTGTGTTGCCTGCACTTTGCTTTGC
Source organism: Dermacentor variabilis (assembly GCF_050947875.1). Lineage (NCBI taxonomy): Eukaryota > Metazoa > Arthropoda > Arachnida > Ixodida > Ixodidae > Dermacentor > Dermacentor variabilis. The sequence goes on along the minus strand of NC_134572.1, from coordinate 169,809,228 downwards.
GTGTGCTGCGCGTTTCATGTGCTATGCATTGCTTGTGTGTGTTGCATGTGCGCGCATGTGTTGCGTTTCTATGCGTTGCGTGTGCAGTGCTTTGCCTGTGCTGTACATTGCGCGTACTCTGCGTTGTGTGTGTGTTGCGTGTGCCTGCGTGCATTACATCTGCTGTGCATTGCGTGTGTTGTGTGTTGCATGTGCTGTGCATTGCGTGTGGAATGCGTTGCGTGTACTGTGCGTTGCGTGTGCTGTGCGTTGCGTGTTCTATGCGTTGCGTGCGCTTTGCGTTGCGTGTTTTGCATGTGCTGTTGTTGCGTGTGTGTGCACGCGTGTACTGTGCCTTGCATATGCTGTGCGTTGCATGTGTTGTGCGTTGCGTCTGCGTGTTGCGCGTGCGCACGTCTGTTGCGTGTGCTGTGCGTTGCGTGTGTGTTGCGTATGCTGTGTGTTGCGTGCATTGGATGTGCTGTGCGTCGCGTGTGGTGTGTGTTGCGTGCATCGGATGTGCTGTGCGTATTGTGTGCTGTGAACTGCGTGTGTGTGTTGTGTGTACTCTACATTGCGTTTTCGGTGTGTTGCGGGTGTGTGTTGTGTGTGCTGTGCATTGTGTGTGTGTGTTGCATGTGTGCGTTCCGTTTGCTGTGCATCGCATGCGCTGTGCATTGCATGTGCTGTTCGTTGTGTGTGCGCGCGTGTGTCACGTTAGCTGTGTATTGCGTGTGTTTTGTTGCATGTGTGTGTTGCATCTGCGCGCATGCGTTGCGTGTGCTGTACATTGACTGTGATGTGCATTGCATGTGCTGTGCTTTGCGTTGCGTGTGTGTGTTGCGTGTGCTGTGCGTTGCGTGTGCTGCGCGTTTCACGTGCTAGGATTGCATGTGCATGCGCGTGTTGCATGTGGTGTGCATTGAATGTGCTGTGCATTGCGATTGCATGTACTGTGCGTTGCGTGTGCTGTGTGTTGTGTGTTCTGCGCTGTGTGTGCTGTGCATTGCGTGTGTGTTGTGTGTGCTTGCCGTTCTATGTGTTGTGCATTGCGTGTGCTGTGCATTACGTGTGCACTGCATTGCCTGGGCTCTATGTTGCGTGTGCTGTGCGTTGCATGTGCTGTACATTGCGTAAGCTGTGCGTTGCATGTGCAGTGCGTTGTGTGTGTTTGTTGTGTCTGCTGTGCATTGCATCTGCTGTGCGTTGCGTTTGCTGTGCATTGCATGTCCTGTGTGTTAGCTGCGTTCTGCGTTACGTACGCTTTGCATTGTGTGTGTGTGTTGACTGTGCACGCTTGTGTTCTATGTGCTCTGCGTTGCCGTTACTGTGCATTGCGTGTGTGTGTTGAGTGTGCATGCGTATGTTGCATGAGCTGTGCGTCACGTGTTCGGTGGGTTGCGTGTCTGTGTTGCCTGTACTGTGTGTTACATGTAATGTCCATTGCGTGCGCTGTGCATTGCGTGTGCTGTGCGTTGCGTGTGTTATGCGTTGCGTGTGCTCTATGCTGCGTTTGCTGTGCATTGCGTGTGCTGTGCGTTGCGTGTGCTCTGCATTGCGTGCGCGGTGCGTTGCGGGTGTGTGTTTTGTGTGCTGTGCATGGTGTGTGTGTGTGTTGCATGTATGAATTCCGTGTCGTGTGTGTTGCATTAGCTGTGCATTGCGTGTGCGTGTGCGCGCATCTGTTACGTGTGCTGTCCGTTGCGTGTGTGTGGCATGTGCTGTGTGTTGCATGTGTGTTGCATGTGCTGTGTGTTGCATGTGTTGTGTGTTGCGTGTGCTGTGCGTTGCATGTGCTCTGCGTTGCGTGTGTGGTATATTGCGTGTGGTCTGCGTGGTTTGTGTTGCGTGTGTGTGCACACGTGTACTGTGCGTTGCATGTGCTGTGCGTTGCGTTACGTGTGCTCTGCTTGCGTGTGCTGTGTATTGCATGTGCTGTGCGTTGCGTGTGTGTTATGTGTGCTGTCTGTGCATGTGATGTGCCTTGCGTGTGTGTGTTGCGTGTGCTCTGCATTGCATGAGTGAGTTGCATGTGCCGTGTTGAGTATGTGTGTTGCATGTGCGTGCATGCGTTACGTGTGCTGTGCATAGCGTCTGGAATGCGTTGCGTGTACTGTGCGTTGCGTGTGCTGTGCGTTGCGTGTGCTATACGTTGCGTGTGCTGTGCGTTGCTTGCGCTTTGCGTTGCGTGTTTTGCATGTGCTGTTGTTGCATATGTGCGCACGCGTTTGCTGTGCGTTGCATATGCTGTGCGTTGCATGTGCGTGTTGCGTGTGCGCGCGTCTGTTGCGTGTGCTGTGCGTTGCGTGTGTGTTGCGTATGCTGTGTGTTGCGTGCATTGGATGTGCTGTGCGTTGCATGTTCTGTGTGTTGCGTGCATCGGATGTGCTGTGCGTATCGTGTGCTGCGTGTTGCGTGTGTTTTCGTTGCGTGTGCTCTGTGTTGCGTGTGCTGTGAACTGCATGTGTATGTTGCGTGTGCTCTACATTGCGTGTTCGGTGTGTTGCGGGTGTGTGTTGTGTGTGCTGTGCATTGTGTGTGTGTGTTGCATGTGTGCGTTCCGTTTGCTGGGCATCACGTGCGCTGTGCATTGCATGTGCTGTTCGTTGCGTGTGCGCGCGTGTGTCGCGTTAGGTGTGCATTGCGTGTGTTTTGTTGCATGTGTGTGTTGCGTCTGCGCGCATGCGTTGCGTGTGCTGTGCGTTGACTGTGATGTGCATTGCATGTGCTGAGCTTTGCATGTGCTTTGCATTGCGTGTGTGTGTGTTTCGTATGCTGTGCGTTGCGTGTGCTGCGCGTTTCATGTGCTATGGATTGCATGTGGTGTGCATTGCATGTGCTGTGCATTGCGATTGTGTGCGCAGGTGTTGCGTTATCTGAGCGTTGCGTGTTCTGTATTGTGTGTGTGTGTGTGTTTCGTGTGCGCGCATGCGTTGCGTGTGCTGTGCATTGCATGTACTGTGCGTTGCATGTGCTGTGTGTTGTGTGTTCTGCACTGTGTGTGCTGTACATTGCGTGTGTGTTGTGTGTGCTTGCCGTTCTATGTGTTGTGCGTTGCGTGTGCTGTGCATTACGTGTGCTCTGCATTGCCTGGGCTCTGCGTTGCGTGTGCTGTGCGTTGCATGTGCTGTGCATTAAATCTGCTGTGCATTGTGTTTGCTGTGCATTGCATGTCCTGTGTGTTAGGTGCGTTCTGCATTACGTGCGCTTTGCATTGTGTGTGTGTTGACTGTGCACGCGTGTGTTCTGTGTGCTCTGCGTTGCCGTTACTGTGCATTGCGTGTGTGTGTTGAGCGTGCGTGCGTATGTTGCATGTGCTGTGCGTCACGTGTTCGGTGGGTTGCGTGTCTGTGTTGCCTGTACTGTGTGTTACATGTGGCGTTTGCTGTACATTGCGTGTGCTGTGTGTTGCGTGTGTTATGCGTTGCGGGTGCTCTGTGTTGCGTTTGCTGTGCATTGCGTGTGCTGTGCGTTGCGTGTGCTCTGCATTGCGTGCGCGGTGCGTTGCGGGTGTGTGTTTTGTGTGCTGTGCATTGTGTGTGTGTGGCATGTATGAATTGCGTGTCGTGTGTGTTGCATTAGCTGTGCATTGCGTGTGCGTGTGCGCGCATCTGTTACGTGTGCTGTCCATTGCGTGTGTGTGGCATGTGCTATGTGTTGCATGTGTGTTGCATGTGATGTGTGTTGCGTCAGTGTTGCATGTGCTGTGTGTTGCGTGTGTTACCTTTGCTGTGCGTAGCATGTTCTGTGCGTTGTATGTGTTGTGTGTTGCGTGTGCTGTGCGTTACACGCGCATTGCATGTGCGGCGCATTGTGTGTGTGTTGCATCTGGCGTGTGTTGAGTGTGCTGTGCGTTGCGTGTGCTCTGCGTTGCGTGTGTTGCGTGTGCTCTGCGTTGCGTGTGTGGTACATTGCGTGTGGTCTGCGTTGTTTGTGTTGCGTGTGTGTGCACACGTGTACTGTGCGTTGCATGTGCTGTGCATTGCGTGTGTGTTGCGTGTGCTGTCTGTGCATGTGATGTGCCTTGCGTGCGTGTGTTGCGTGTGCTCTGCATTGCATGTGTGAGTTGCGTGTGCTGTGTTGAGTATGTGTGTTGCATGTGCGTGCATGCATTGCGTGTGCTGTGCATTGCATATGCTGTGCGTTACGTGGGCTATGCGTTGCATGTGCTGTGCATTGCGTGTGCTGGGCGTTATGTGTGTGTTGCATGTGAGTGCGTCTGTTGCATGGGCTGTGCGTTTCATGTCCTCTGCGTTTCGTGTGCTGTGTGTTGCATGTGCGTTGCATTGCGTGTGCTGCGCATTTCATTTGTTATGCGTTGCTTGTGTGTGTTGTATGTGCGTGCTTGTGTTGCGTTTGCTGTGCATTGCATCTGCTCTGCGTTGCATGTGCTGTCCGTTCCATTTGCTCTGCATTGCGTGTGTTGTGCGTTGCCTGTGCTCTGCGTTGCGTGTTCTGTGCGTTGCATGTGTATGGTGTGTTGTGTGTGCTTTGCGTTTCGTGTGCGGTGCGTTGCATGCGTATGTTGCGTTTGATGTTCATTGCGTCTGTGTGTTGCGTGTGCACACGTGTGTTGGGTGGGCAGTGCATTGCATGTGCTGTACATTGCCTGTGTTGTGCGTTGCATGCCCTGTGTGTTGCGTATGTTCTGCATTGCATGTGCTTTGCATTACGTGTGTGTTGCTTGTGCCTGCGTGCGTTGCGTGTGCTCTGCCTTGCATGTGCTGTGCATTGCGTGTGTGTTGCGTGTGCGTGCGTGTTGCATGTGCTGCGCATCGCGTATTCTGTGCATTGCATGTGTGTGTTGCGTGTACTGTGTGTTACATGTACTGTGCCTTGCGTGCGATGTGCGCTGCATGTGCTGTGCGTTGCGGGTGTGTGTTGTGTGTGCTGTGCATTGTGTGTGTGTGTGTATGTTGCATGTCTGTGTTCCGTGTGCTGTGTGTTGCGTGCACTGTGCATTGCATGTGCTCCGCGTAGCGTATGCGCGTGTGTGTCGCGTTAGCTGTGCGTTGCGTGTCTTTTGTTGCATGTGTGTGTTCCGTCTGCGTGCATGCATTGCCAGTGCTGTGCATTGTATGTGCTGTGCATTGCGTGTGCTGTGCATTGCCTGTGATGTCCGTTGCGCGTATTGTGCTTTGAATGTGCTGTGCATTGCGTGTGCTGTGAATTGCATCTGCTGTGCTTTGCGTGTGCTTTGCGTTGCATGTGTGTGTGTTGCGTGTGCTGTGCGTTGCGTGTGCTGCGCGTTTCATGTGCTATGCATTGCTTGTGTGTGCTGCATGTGCGCGCGTGTGTTGCGTGAGGTGTGCATTGCACGTGCTGTGCGTTGCGTGTGTTCGCGTGTGTTGCGTTAGTTGTGTGTTGCGTGTTCTGTATTGAGTGTGTGTGTTTCGTGTGCGCACATGCGTTGCGTGTGCTGTGCATTGCATGTGCTGTGCATTGCGTGTGCTATGCATAGCATGTGAAGTGCATTGCTTGTGTGCATTGCGTGCGCTGTGCATTGCATGTGCTGGGCGTTGCGTGCGTGGGTGTGTTGCGTGTGCTGTGCGTTTCGTGTGCTCTGCGTTTCGTGTGCTGTGTGTTGCGTGCACTTTGCTTTGCGTGTGCTGAGCGTTTCATGTGCTATGCGTTGCTTGTGTGTGTTGCATGTGCGCGCGTGTGTTGCGTTTCAATGCGTTGCATGTGCTTTGCTTTGCCTGTGCTGTGCGTTACACGTACACTGTGTTGCGTGTGTGTTGCGTGTGCCTGCGTGTGTTGCATGTGCTGTGTGTTGCATGTGCTGTGCGTTGCGTGTGTGCGTGTTGTGTGTGCCGTGCGTTGCATGTGCTGTGCGTTGCGTGTGTGTGTGTTGTGTGCGCCGTGCGTTGCATGTGCTGTGCGTTGCGTGTGCTGTGCATTGCATGTTCTGTGCGTTGCGTGTGTGTGTTGCGTGTGCGTGCATGTGCTGTGCGTTTCGTATGCTCTGCGTTTAGTGTGCTGTGTGATGCTATGCTTTGCACTGCGTCTGCTGCACGCTTCATGTGCTATACGTTGCTTGTGTGTGTTGCATGCCGCGCGCGTGTTGCGTGTGCTGTGCATTGCATGTACTGTGTGTTGCTTGCGCTCTGCATTGCATGTGCTGTGTTATGCGTGTGTGTGTTGCAGCGCGCGTGTGTTGCGTGAGTGGTGCGTTGCATGTGCTGTGCGTTGCGTGTGCTCTGCGTGGCATGTGCCGTGCATTGCATGTGCTGTGTGTTGCGTATGCTGTACGTTGCGTGTGTGTTGCATGTGCGTGCATGTGTTGCGTGCGCTGTACTTTGCGAGTGCTGTGCGTTTCGTGTGCTGTGGGTTGCGTGTTCTTTACGTTGCGTGTGCTGCGCGTTTTATGTTGCTTTGCTTGTGTGTGTTGCGTGTGTGTGCATGTGTTGCGTGCGCTGTGCTTTGCGAGTGCTGTGCGTTTCGTGTGCTCTGCGTTTCGTGTGCTGTGTGTTGCGTGTTCTTTATGTTGCGTGTGCTGCGCGTTTTATGTTGCTTTGCTTGTGTGTGTTGCATGTGCGCGCGTGTGTTGCATGTGCTGTGCGATGCATGTGCTGAGCATTGCATATGCTGTGCGTTGCGTGTGCTCTGCGTTTGCGTGTGCTCTGCGTTACATGTGCTGTGCATTGTGTGTGCTCTGCATTGCATAAGCTCTGTTATGCATGTGTGTGTTGCGTGCGCGCGTGTGTTGCGTGGGGGGTGCGTTGCATGTGCTGTACATTGGGGGTGATGTGCATTGTGTGTGTGCTGTGCGTTGCATCTGCTGTGCGTTGCTTGTGCTGTGCATTGCATATTCTGTGCGTTGCGTCTGTGTGTTGCATGTGCTGTGCATTGCATGTGAGGTGCGTTGCATGTGCTCTGTGTTGCGCGTGCTGTGCATTGCATGTGCTGTGCGTTTCGTGCTCTCTGCATTGCGGGTGCTGTGTGTTGCGTGTGCGCGCGTGTGTTGCATGTGCTGTGCATTGCCTGTGCCCTGCGTTTCGGGAGCTGTGTATTGCGTGTGCTTTGCGTTGCATGTGCTGTGCGTTTGATGTGCTATGCATTGCATGTTGTGTGTGTTGCATGTGTTGTGCGTTGCGTGTGCTCTTTGCTGCGTGTGCTGTGCGTTGCTTGTGCTCTGCATTTCGTGTCCTGGGCATTGTGTGTGCTGTGCGTTGCATTTGCTCCGCGTTGCATGTGCCTGCTGCGTGTGCTTTGTGTTGCGTATGCTGTGCGTTGCGTGTGTGTTGCATGTGCGTGCATGTGCTCTGCGTTGCGTGTGTGTTGCCTGTGCTTGCCATTCTATATGTTGTGCGTTGCGTGTACTGTGCATTATGTCCACTCTGCATTGCCTGGGCTCTGCGTTCCATGTGCTGCGCATTGCGTGTGCAGTGCGTTGCATGTGCTGTACATTGCGTGTGCTGTGCGTTGCATGTGCTGCGTGTTGCGTGTGTTCTGCGTTGTGTGTGCTGTGCGTTGCGTGTGTGTGTTGCTTGTACGCGCGTGCGTTGCGAGTTTGCAGATTTTGCTCTGGATTGCGTGTGCAATGCGTTGCGGGTGTGTGTTGTGTGTGCTGTGCATTGTGTGTGTGTGTATGTTGCATGTCTGCGTTCCGTGTGCTGTGTGTTGCATGCACTGTGCGTTGCATGTGCTCCGCGTTGCGTGTGGGCGTGTGTGTCGCATTAGCTGTGCGTTGCGTGTGTTTTGTTGCATGTGTGTGTTGCGTCTGCGTGCATGCATTGCCTGTGCTGTGCATTTTATGTGCTGTGCGTTGCCTGTGATGTCCGTTGCGTGTGTTGTGCATCGAATGTGCTTTGCGTTGCGCATGCTCTGCATTGCGTGTGCTGCGAATTGCATCTGCTGTGCTTTGCGTTGCGTGTGTGTGTGTTGCGTGTGCTGTGCGTTGCATGTGCTGCGCGTTTCATGTGCTATGCATTGCTTGTGTGTGTTGCATGTGCGTGCGTGTGTTGCGTGTGGTGTGCATTGCACGTGCTGTGCGTTGCGTGTGTTCGCGTGTGTTGCGTTAGCTGTGCGTTGCGTGTTCTGTATTGCGTGTGTGTGTTTCGTGTGCGCACATGCGTTGCGTGTGCTGTGCATTGCATGTGCTGTGCATTGCGTGTGCTATGCATAGCATGTGCAGTGCATTGCTTGTGAGCGTTGCGTGTGCTGTGCATTGCATGTGCTGGGCGTTGCATGTGTGTAGGTGTGTTGCGTGTGCTGTGCATTTCGTGAGCTCTGCGTTTCGTGTGCTGTGTGTTGCGTGCCCTTTGCTTTGCGTGTGCTGCGCGTTTCATGTGCTATGCGTTGCTTGTGTGTGTTGCATGTGCGCGCGTGTGTTGCATGTGCTGTGTGTTGCATGTGCTGTGCGTTGCGTGTGTGTGTGTTGTGTGCACCGTGCGCTGCATGTGCTGTGTGTTGCGTGTGCTGTGCATTGCATGTGCTGTGCATTGCGTGTGTGTGTTGCGTGTGCGTGCGTGTGCTGTGCGTTTCGTATGCTCTGCGTTTAGTGTGCTGTGTGATGCTATGCTTTGCGCTGCGTCTGCTGCACGCTTCATGTGCTATGCATTGCTTGTGTGTGTTGCATGACGCGCGCGTGTTGCGTGAGCTGTGCGTTGCATGTACCGTGCGTTGCTTGTGCTCTGCATTGCGTGTGCTGTGTTATGCGTGTGTGTGTGTTGCGTATGCTGTGCGTTGCGTGTGTGTTGCGTGTGCGCGCATGTGTTGCGTGCGCTGTGCTTTGCGAGTGATGTGCGTTTCGTGTGCTCTGCGTTTTGTGTGCTGTGTGTTGCGTGTTCTTTACGTTGCGTGTGCTGCGCGTTTTGTGTTGCTTTGCTTGTGTTTGTTGCATGTGCGGGCGTGTGTTGGATGTGCTGTGCGATGCATGTGCTGACCATTGCATATGCTGTGCGTTGCGTGTGCTCTGCGTTTGCGTGTGCTCTGCGTTATATGTGCTGTGCATTGCCTGTGCTCTGCATTGCATACGCTCTGTTATGCGTGTGCGTGTTCCGTGCGCGCGTGTGTTGCGTGGGGGGTGCATTGCATGTGCTGTACATTGGGGGTGAGGTGCGTTGCGTGTGTGTGTTGTGTGTGCTGTGCATTCCATCTGCTGTGCACTGCATATGCTTGCATTGTGTCGGTGTGTTGCATGTGCTGTGCATTGCATGTGAGGTGCGTTGCATGTGCTCGGTGTTGCGCGTGCTGTGCATTGCATGTGCTGTGCATTTCGTGGTCTCTGCATTAGGGGTGCTGTGTGTTGCGTGTGCGCGCGTGTGTTGCGTGTGCTGTGCATTGCCTGTGCCCTGCGTTTCGGGAGCTGTGTGTTGCGTGTGCTGCGCGTTTGATGTGCTATGCATTGCATGTGGTGTGCATTGCATGTGTTGTGCGTTGCGTGTGCTCTTTGCTGCGTGTGCTGTGCGTTGCTTGTGCTCTGCATTTCGTGTCCTGGGCATTGCTTGTGCTGTGCGTTGCATGTGCTCCGCGTTGCATGTGCCTGTTGCGTGTGCTGTGTGTTGCGTATGCTGTGCGTTGCGTGTGCTGTGCGTTTCGTGTGCTTTTGCGTAGCGTGTGCTGTGCGTTGCGTGTGCTCCGCGTTGCATGTGCCTGTTGCGTGTGCTGTGTGTTGCGTATGCTGTGCGTTGCGTGTGCTGTGCGTTTCGTGTGCTTTTGCGTAGCGTGTGCTGTGCGTTGCGTGTGTGTTGCCTGTGCTTGCCGTTCTATATGTTGTGCGTTGCGTGTACTGTGCATTATGTGTGCTCTGCATTGCCTGGGCTCTGCGTTGCATGTGCGTGCGTGTGTTGCGTATGCTGTGCGTTTCTTGTGCTCCGCGTTTCGTTAGCTGTGTGTTGCGTGTGCTCTGCGTTCCATGTGGTGCTTTGCGTGTGCTGTGCATTGCGTGTGTATGTTGCGTGTCGGCGCGTGTGTTGCGTGTATGTGTTGTGTGTGCAGTGTGTTGCATGTGTTGTGCATTGTGTGTGCTGTGCGTTGCGTGTGTGTGGTGCTTGTGGGCGCGTGCGTTGCGAGTGCTCTGCGTTGCGTGTGCTATGCATTGCATGTGTGTTGTGTGTGCTGTACATTGCGCGTGTGTGTTGTATGTTCTGTGTATTGCGTGCGCTGTGCGTTGTGTCTGTGTCTTGCGTGTCTGTGCGTGCGTTGCGTGTGCTCTGCGTTGGGTGTGCTTTGTGTTGCGTACGTGTTGGGTGTGCTGTGCGTTGTGTGTATGGTGCATTGCGCGTCGTTTGCAATGCGTGTTGTTTGCGTTGCGTGTGTGTGCACGCGTATGCTGTGTGTTGCATATGCTGTGCACTGCGTGTCCTGTGCATTGCATGTATGTATTGCATGTGCTGTGCATTGCATGTGCTGTGCGTTGCGTGTGTCGTGCGTTCCGTGTGCTCTGCGTTGCGTGTGTGTTGCATGTGCTGTGTGTTGCGTTTGAGTTGCGCGTGTGTGCACGCATGTGCTGTGCGTTGCGTGTGCGTGTTGCGTGTGCGCGCATCTGTTGCTTGTGCCGTCCGTTGCGTGTGTGTTGCATGTGCTGTGATGCCTGTATGTTGCGTGTGGTGTGTGTCGTGTGTTGCCTGTACTGTGCGTTACATGTGCTGTGCATTGCGTGTGTTGTGTGTTGCATGTGCTGTGTATTGCGTGTGCTATACGTAGCGTGTGCTTTGTGTTGCGTGTGCTGTGCATTGCGTGTGGTATGCGTTGCGTGTGCTGTGTGTTACGTGTGCTGTGCATTGCGTGTGCTGTGCGTTCCGTGTGTGTTGCACGTGTTGCGTGTGTTACGTGTGCTGACTGTTCTATGTGCTGTGAGTTGCGTCTGCTGTGCATTGCGTGTGCTCTGCATTGCCTGTACTGTGCGTTGCATGTGCTGTGCATTGCGTGTGCTGTGCGTTGCGTGTGTGCGTTGCGTGCGCTTTGCGTTGCGTGTTTTGCATGTGCTGTTGTTGCGTGTGTGTGCACGCGTGTGCTGTGCGTTGCATATGCTGTGCGTTGCATGTGCTGTGCGTTGCGTGTGCGTGTTGCGTGTGCGCACGTCTGTTGCCTGTGCTGTGCGTTGCGTGTGTGTTGCGTGTGCTGTATGTTGCGTGCATTGGATGTGCTGTGCGTTGCGTGTGCTGTGTGTTGCGTGCATTGGATGTGCTCCGCCTTGCATGTGCTGTGCGTTGCGTGTGTTTTCGTTGCGTGGGCTCTGTGTTGCGTGTGCTGTGAATTGCGTGTGTGTGTTGTGTGAGCTCTATATTGCGTGTTCGGTGTGTTGCGGGTGTGTGTTGTGTGTGCTGTGCGTTGTGTGTGTGTGTTGCATATGTGCGTTCCATTTGCTGTGCACTGTGTGCACTGTGCATTGCATGTGCGGTGCATTGCGTGTGCGCGCGGTGTCGTGTTAGCTGTGCGTTGCGTGTGTTTTGTTGCATGTGTGTGTTGCGTCTGCGCGCATGCGTTGCACGTGCTGTACATTGTATGTGCTGTGCGTTACGTGTGCTGTGCTTTGCGTGTGCTTTGCGTTGCGTGTGAGTGTGTGTTGCGTGTGCTGTGCGTTGCGTCTGCTGCGCGTTTCATGTGCTATGGATTGCATGTGCGCGCGCGTGTTGCATGTGGTGTGCATTGCATGTGCGGTGTGTTGCGATTGTGTGCGTGGGTGTTGCGTTATCTGAGCGTTGGGTGTTCTGTATTGCGTGTGTGTTTCGTGTGCGCGTATGCGTTGCGTGTGCTGTGCATTGCATGTACTGTGTATTGCATGTGCTGAGTGTTGTGTGTTTTGCACTGTGTGTGCTGTGCATTGCGTGTGTGTTGCGTGTGCTGTGCATTACGTGTGCTCTGCATTGCCTGGGCTCTGCGTTGCGTGTGCTGTGCGTTGCATGTGCTGTGCATTGCGTGTGCTGTGCGTTGCGTGTGTTTGTTGCGTGTGCTGTGCATTGCATCTGCTGTGCGTTGCATTTGCTGTGCATTGCATGTCCTGTGTGTTGCGTGCATTCTGCGTTACGTGCGCGTTGCATTGCGAGTGTGTGTTGAGTGTGCGTGCATATGTTGCATGTGCTGTGCGTCACGTGTTCTGTGGGTTGCGTGTGTGTGTTGCCTGTACTGTGTGTTACATGTAATGTCCATTGCATTTGCTGTGCATTGCGTGTACTGTGCATTGCGTGTGTGTGTTGCGTGTGCTCTGCATTCCGTGCGCGGTGCATTGCGAGTGTGTGTTTTGTTTGCTGTACCTTGTGCGTGTGTGTGTTGCATGTATGCATTCCGTGTTGTGTGTGTTGCGTTAGCTGTGCACTGCATGTGCGTGTGCGCGCATCTGTTACGTGTGCGGTCTGTTGCGTGTGTGTGGCATGTGCTGTGTGTTGCATGTGTGTTGTATGTGATGTGTGTTGCGTCAGTGTTGCATGTGCTGTGTGTTGCATGTGTTGCCTGTGCTGTGCGTTACATGTGCTGTGCGTTGCATGTGTTTTGTGTTGCGTGTGCTGTTCGTTACACGTGCATTGCATGTGCGATGCGTTGCGTGTGTGCGTTGCATCTGCTGTGTGTTGCGTGCGCTGTGCATTGCATGTGCTCTGTGTTACGTGTGCTTTGCATTGCGTGTGTTGCGTGTGCTCTGCGTTGCGTGTGTGGTACATTGCGTGTGGTCTGCGTTGTGTGTGTTGCGTGTGTGTGCACACGTGTATCGTGCGTTGCATGTGCTGTGCGTTGCGTGTGTGCGTTACGTGTGCTCTGCATTGCGTGTGCTGTGCGTTGCGTGTGTGTAGCGTGTGCTGTGCATTGCATGTGCTGTCTGTGCATGTGATGTGCGTTGCGTGTGTGTGTTACGTGTGTTCTGCATTGCGTGTGTGAGTTGCGTGTGCTGTGTTGAGTATGTGTGTTGCATGTGCGTGCATGCGTTGCATGCGCTGTGTATTGCGTGTGCTGGGCGTTGTGTGTGTGTGCTGCGTGTACGTGCGTCTGTTGCATGGCCTGTGCGTTTCATGTCCTCTGCGTTTCTTGTGCTGTGTGTTGCATGTGCGTTGCGTTGCGTGTGCTGCGCGTTTCATTTGCTATGTGTTGCTTGTGTGTGTTGTATGTGCATGCTTGTGTTGCATGTGCTGTGCATTGCATCTGCTGTGCGTTGCGTTTGCTCTGTGTTGCGTGTGCTGTGGGTTGCATCGGCTCTGCATAGAGTGTGCTGTGCATTGCATGTGTATGGTGTGTTGCGTGTGCTTTGCGTTTCGTGTGCGGTGCGTTGCATGCATATGTTGCGTTTGCTGTTCATTGCGTTTGCTGTTCATTGCGTGTGTGTGTTGCGTGTGCACGCGTGTGTTGCGTGTGCAGTGCATTGCATGTGCTGTATATTGCGTGTGCTGTGCGTTGCATGTCCTGTGCGTTGCGTATGTTCTGCATTGCATGTGCTTTGCATTACGTGTGTGTTGCTTGTGCCCGCGTGCGTTGGGTGTGCTCTGCCTTGCATGCGTTGTGCATTGCGTGTGTGTTGCGTGTGCGTGCGTGTTGCATGTGCTGCGCATCGCGTGTTCTGTGCATTGCATGTGTGTGTTGCCTGTAATGTGTGTTACATGTACTGTGCCTTGCGTGCGATGTGCATTGCATGTGCTGTGCATTGCTTGTGCTGTCCGTTGCTTTTGCTCTGGATTGCGTGTGCAGTGAGTTGTGGGTGTGTGTTGTGTGTGCTGTGCATTGTGTGTGTGTGTGTTGCATGTCTGCGTTCCGTGTGCTGTGCGTTGCATGTGCTCCACGTTGCGTGTTCGCGTGTGTGTCGCGTTAGCTGTGCGTTGCGTGTGATTTGTTGCGTGTGTGTGTTGCGTCTGCGTGCATGCATTGCCTGTGCTGTGCATTGTATGTGCTGTGCGTTGCGTGTGCTGTGCGTTGCCTGTGATTTCCGTTGCGTGTGTTGTGCATTGAATGTGCTGTGCGTTGCGCATGCTCTGCATTGCGTGTGCCGTGAATTGCATCTGATGTGCTTTGCGTGTGCTTTGCGTGTCGTGTGTGTGTGTTGCGTGTGCTGTGCGTTGCCTGTGCTGCGCGTTTCATGTGCTATGCATTGCTTGTGTGTGTTGCATGTGCGCGCGTGTGTTGCGTGTGGTGTGCATTGCATGTGCTGTGCATTGCGTGTGTTCGCGTGCGTTGCGTGTGCTCGGCGTTGGGTGTGCTTTGTGTTGCGTATGTGTTGGGTGTGCTGTGCATTGTGTGTATGGTGCATTGCGTGTCGTTTGCAATGCGTGTTGTTTGCGTTGCGTGTGTGTGCACGCGTATGCTGTGTGTTGCATATGCTGTGGACTGCGTGTCCTGTGCATTGCATGTATGTATTGCGTGTGCTGTGCATTGCATGTGCTGTGCGTTGCGTGTGTCGTGCGTTCCGTGTGCTCTGCGTTGCGTGTGTGTTGCATGTGCTGTGTGTTGCGTTTGTGTTGCGTGTGTGTGCACGCATGTGCTGTGCGTTGCGTGTGCGTGTTGCGTGTGCGCGCATCTGTTGCTTGTGCCGTCCGTTGCGTGTGTGTTGCATGTGCTGTGATGCCTGTATGTTGCGTGTGGTGTGTGTCGTGTGTTGCCTGTACTGTGCGTTACATGTGCTGTGCATTGCGTGTGTTGTGTGTTGCATGTGCTGTGTATTGCGTGTGCTATACGTAGCGTGTGCTTTGTGTTGCGTGTGCTGTGCATTGCGTGTGCTGTGTGTTACGTGTGCTGTGCATTGCGTGTGCTGTGCGTTCCGTGTGTGTTGCACGTGTTGCGTGTGTTACGTGTGCTGACTGTTCTATGTGCTGTGAGTTGCGTCTGCTGTGCATTGCGTGTGCTCTGCATTGCCTGTACTGTGCGTTGCATGTGCTGTGCATTGCGTGTGCTGTGCGTTGCGTGTGTGCGTTGCGTGCGCTTTGCGTTGCGTGTAGTGCATGTGCTGTTGCGTGTGTGTGCACGCGTGTGCTGTGCGTTGCATATGCTGTGCGTTGCATGTGCTGTGCGTTGCGTGTGCGTGTTGCGTGTGCGCACGTCTGTTGCCTGTGCTGTGCGTTGCGTGTGTGTTGCGTGTGCTGTATGTTGCGTGCATTGGATGTGCTGTTCGTTGCGTGTGCTGTGTGTTGCGTGCATTGGATGTGCTCCGCGTTGCATGTGCTGTGCGTTGCGTGTGTTTTCGTTGCGTGGGCTCTGTGTTGCGTGTGCTGTGAATTGCGTGTGTGTGTTGCGTGAGCTCTATATTGCGTGTTCGGTGTGTTGCGGGTGTGTGTTGTGTGTGCTGTGCTTTGTGTTGCATATGTGCGTTCCATTTGCTGTGCACTGTGTGCACTGTGCATTGCATGTGCGGTGCATTGCGTGTGCGCGCGGTGTCGTGTTAGCTGTGCGTTGCGTGTGTTTTGTTGCATGTGTGTGTTGCGTCTGCGCGCATGCGTTGCACGTGCTGTACATTGTATGTGCTGTGCGTTACGTGTACTGTGCATTGCGTGTGTGTGTTGCGTGTGCTCTGCATTGCGTGCGCGGTGCGTTGCGAGTGTGTGTTTTGTTTGCTGTACATTGTGCGTGTGTGAGTTGCATGTATGCATTCCGTGTTGTGTGTGTTGCGTTAGCTGTGCATTGCATGTGCGTGTGCGCGCATCTGTTACGTGTGCGGTCTGTTGCGTGTGTGTGGCATGTGCTGTGTGTTGCATGTGTGTTGTATGTGATGTGTGTTGCGTCAGTGTTGCATGTGCTGTGTGTTGCATGTGTTGCCTGTGCTGTGCGTTACATGTGCTGTGCGTTGCATGTGTTTTGTGTTGCGTGTGCTGTGCGTTACACGTGCATTGCATGTGCGATGCCTTGCGTGTGTGCGTTGCATCTGCTGTGTGTTGCGTGCGCTGTGCATTGCATGTGCTCTGTGTTACGTGTGCTTTGCATTGTGTGTGTTGCGTGTGCTCTGCGTTGCGTGTGTGGTACATTGCGTGTGGTCTGCGTTGTGTGTGTTGCGTGTGTGTGCACACGTGTATCGTGTATTGCATGTGCTGTGCGTTGCGTGTGTGCGTTACGTGTGCTCTGCATTGCGTGTGCTGTGCGTTGCGTGTGTGTAGCGTGTGCTGTGCATTGCATGTGCTGTCTGTGCATGTGATGTGCATTGCGTGTGTGTGTTACGTGTGTTCTGGATTGCGTGTGTGAGTTGCGTGTGCTGTGTTGAGTATGTGTGTTGCATGTGCGTGCATGCGTTGCATGTGCTGTGCATTGCGTGTGCTGGGCGTTGTGTGTGTGTGCTGCGTGTACGTGCGTCTGTTGCATGGCCTGTGCGTTTCATGTCCTCTGCGTTTCTTGTGCTTTGTGTTGCATGTGCGTTGCGTTGCGTGTGCTGCGCGTTTCATTTGCTATGTGTTGCTTGTGTGTGTTGTATGTGCATGCTTGTGTTGCATGTGCTGTGCATTGCATCTGCTGTGCGTTGCGTTTGCTCTGCGTTGCGTGTGCTGTGGCTTGCATCGGCTCTGCATAGAGTGTGCTGTGCATTGCATGTGTATGGTGTGTTGCGTGTGCTTTGCGTTTCGTGTGCGGTGCGTTGCATGCATATGTTGCGTTTGCTGTTCATTGCGTGTGTGTGTTGCGTGTGCACGCGTGTGTTGCGTGTGCAGTGCATTGCATGTGCTGTATATTGCGTGTGCTGTGCGTTGCATGTCCTGTGCATTGCGTATGTTCTGCGTTGCATGTGCTTTGCATTACGTGTGTGTTGCTTGTGCCCACGTGCGTTGGGTGTGCTCTGCCTTGCATGCGTTGTGCATTGCGTGTGTGTTGCGTGTGCGTGCGTGTTGCATGTGCTGCGCATCGCGTGTTCTGTGCATTGCATGTGTGTGTTGCCTGTAATGTGTGTTACATGTACTGTGCCTTGCGTGCGATGTGCGTTGCATGTGCTGTGCATTGCTTGTGCTGTCCGTTGCTTTTGCTCTGGATTGCGTGTGCAGTGAGTTGTGGGTGTGTGTTGTGTGTGCTGTGCATTGTGTGTGTGTGTGTTGCATGTCTGCGTTCCGTGTGCTGTGCGTTGCGTGCGCTGTGCGTTGCATGTGCTCCGCGTTGCGTGTTCGCGTGTGTGTCGCGTTAGCTGTGCGTTGCGTGTGATTTGTTGCGTGTGTGTGTTGCGTCTGCGTGCATGCATTGCCTGTGCTGTGCATTGTATGTGCTGTGCGTTGCGTGTGCTGTGCGTTGCCTGTGATTTCCGTTGCGTGCGTTGTGCATTGAATGTGCTGTGCGTTGCGCATGCTCTGCATTGCGTGTGCCGTGAATTGCATCTGATGTGCTTTGCGTGTGCTTGGCGTGTCGTGTGTGTGTGTTGCGTCTGCTGTGCGTTGCCTGTGCTGCGCGTTTCATGTGCTATGCATTGCTTGTGTGTGTTGCATGTGCGCGCGTGTGTTGCGTGTGGTGTGCATTGCACGTGCTGTGCATTGCGTGTGTTCGCGTGTGTTGCGTTAGCTGTGCGTTGCGTCTTCTGTATTGCGTGTGTGTGTTTCGTGTGCGCACATGCGTTGCGTGTGCTGTACATTGCATTTGCTGTGCATAGCATGTGCAGTGCATTGCTTGTGTGCGTTGCGTGTGCTGTGCATTGCATGTGCTGGGAGTTGCGTGTGTGTGGGTGTGTTGCGTGTGCTGTGCGTTGCGTGTGCTGTGCGTTTCGTGAGCTCTGCGTTTCGTGTGCTGTGTGTTGCGTGTGGTCTGCGTTTCGTGTGCGGTGCATTACGTGTGTGTTTTGTGTGTGCTGTGCATTGCGTGTGTGTGTTGTTTGTGCGCGCGTATGTTGCGTCTGCAAAAGCGTTGCATGTGCTGTACATTGCATGTGTTGTGTGTTGCATGTGCTGTGTGTTGTGTGTGTTCTGCGTTGCGTGTGCTGGGCATTGCGTGTGTGCTTTGCGTTGCATGTGTGCGTTGCCTGTGCGCGTGTGCGTTTCGTGTGCTCTGTGTTGCATGTGCTGTGCGCGTATTGCGTCTGTGTTGCGTCGCATGTGCTGTTCGTTGCTAGTGTGTGTTGCCTCTACTGTGCGTTACATGTACTGGGCGTTGCGTGTGCTGTGCGTTGCATCTGCTGTGCGTTCCATGTGCTGTCCGTTGCGTGCGCTGTGCGTTGCCTGTGCTCTGCATTGCGTGTGTGCATTGCATGTGTGTGTTGCGTGTGCTGTGAGTTCCATCGGCTGTGTGTTGCGTGTGCTGTGCATTTTTATGTGTGTATTGTGTGTGCTCTGCATTGCGTGTGCTGTGCGTTATGTTTGCTCTGCGTTTCGTGAGCTGTGTTTTGCATGTGCTCATCGTTTCGTGTGCGGTGCGCTGCGTGTGTGTGCTGCGTTTGCTGTTCATTGCGTGTGTGTGTTGCCTGTGCACGCGCGTGTTGCGTGTGCAGTGCATTGCATGTGCTGTGCATTGCGTATGCTATGCATAGCATGTGCAGTGCATTGCTTGTGTGCGTTGCGTGTGCTGTGCATTGCATGTGCTGGGCGTTGCGTGTGTGTGGGTGTGTTGCGTGTGCTGTGCGTTGCGTGTGCTGGGCATTGCGTGTGTGCTTTGCGTTGCATGTGTGCGTTGCCTGTGCGCGTGTGCGTTTCGTGTGCTCTGTGTTGCATGTGCTGTGCGCGTATTGCGTCTGTGTTGCGTCGCATGTGCTGTTCGTTGCTAGTGTGTGTTGCCTCTACTGTGCGTTACATGTACTGGGCGTTGCGTGTGCTGTGCGTTGCATCTGCTGTGCGTTCCATGTGCTGTCCGTTGCGTGCGCTGTGCGTTGCCTGTGCTGTGCATTGCGTGTGTGCATTGCATGTGTGTGTTGCGTGTGCTGTGAGTTCCATCGGCTGTGTGTTGCGTGTGCTGTGCATTTTTATGTGTGTATTGTGTGTGCTCTGCATTGCGTGTGCTGTGCGTTATGTTTGCTCTGCGTTTCGTGAGCTGTGTTTTGCATGTGCTCATCGTTTCGTGTGCGGTGCGCTGCGTGTGTGTGCTGCGTTTGCTGTTCATTGCGTGTGTGTGTTGCCTGTGCACGCGCGTGTTGCGTGTGCAGTGCATTGCATGTGCTGTGCATTGCGTATGCTATGCATAGCATGTGCAGTGCATTGCTTGTGTGCGTTGCGTGTGCTGTGCATTGCATGTGCTGGGCGTTGCGTGTGTGTGGGTGTGTTGCGTGTGCTGTGCGTTGCGTGTGCTGTGCGTTTCGTGAGCTCTGCGTTTCGTGTGCTGTGTGTTGCGTGCTCTTTGCTTTGCGTGTGCTGCGCGTTTCATATGCTATGCATTGTTTGTGTGTGTTGCATGTGCGCGCGTGTGTTGCGTTTGTATGCGTTGCGTGTGCTGTGCTTTGCCTGTGCTGTGCGTTGCGTGTGCTCTGCGTTGCGTGTGCTTTCCGTTGTGTGTGCTCTCCGTTGCGTGTGATGTGTTATACGTGTTTGTTGCGTGCGCGCGTGTGTTGCGTGTGTGGTGCGTTTTATGTGCTGTGCATTGCATGTGCTCTGCATTGCGTGTGTGCGTTGGGTGTGTGTGCTGCATGTTATGTGCGTTGCATCTGCTGTGTGTTGCGTGTGCTGTGCATTGTGTGTGTGTTGCGTGTGCTGTGCGTTCCGTGTACTCTGCATTTCGTGTGCTCTGCGTTTCCTGAGCTGTGTGTTGCGTGTGCTCTGCATTTCGTGTGCGGTGCATTACGTGTGTGTTTTGTGTGTGCTGTGCATTGCGTGTGTGTGTTGTTTGTACGCGCGTATGTTGCGTGTGCAAGGGCGTTGCATGTGCTGTACATTGCATGTATTGTGTGTTGCATGTGCTGTGTGTTGTGTGTGTTCTGCGTTACGTGTGCTGGGCATTGTGTGTGTGCTTTGCGTTGCATGTGTGCGTTGCCTGTGCGCGCGTGCGTTTCGTGTGCTCTGTGTTGCATGTGCTGTGCGTGTATTGCGTCTGTGTTGCATCGCATGTGCTGTTCGTTGCGAGCGTGTGTTGCCTCTACTGTGTGTTACATGTACTGGGCGTTGCGTGTGCTGTGCGTTGCATGTGTTTCCTGTACTCTGCGTTACATCAGCTGTGCGTCGCGTGTGTAGTGTGGTGCATGTGCGCGCGTGCATTGCGTGTGCTGTGCATTGCATCTGCTGTGCGTTGCATGTGCTGTCCGTTACGTGTGATCTGCGTTGCGTGTGCTGTGCATTGCCTGTGCTGTGCATTGCGTGTGTGCATTGCATGTGTGTGTTGCGTGTACTGTGAGTTGCATCGGCTGTGTGTTGCGTGTGCTGTGCATTTTTGTGTGTGTATTGTGTGTGCTCTCCATTGCGTGTGCTGTGCGTTATGTTTGCTGTGTGTTTCGTGAGCTGTGTGTTGCATGTGCTCATCGTTTCGTGTGTGGTGCGCTGCGTGTGTGTGTTGCGTTTGCTGTTCATTGCGTGTGTGTGTTGCCTGTGCACGCGCGTGTTGCGTGTGCAGTGCATTGTATGTGCTATACATTGCATGTGCTGTGCATTGCATGCCGTGTGTGTTACGTGTGTTCTGCATTGCGTGTGCTTTGCATTACGTGTGTGTGTTGCTTGTGCGCAC
This sequence comes from Dermacentor variabilis, assembly GCF_050947875.1. Taxonomy (NCBI): domain Eukaryota; kingdom Metazoa; phylum Arthropoda; class Arachnida; order Ixodida; family Ixodidae; genus Dermacentor; species Dermacentor variabilis. The sequence continues at coordinate 169,788,795 of NC_134572.1, read as the reverse complement.
GTGCGTTGCGTGTGCTCTACGTTGCGTGTGCTGTGCATTGCGTGTGTGTTGCGTGTGTGTTGAGTGTGCGTGCGTATGTTGCATGTGCTGTGCGTCGCGTGTTCTGTGCATTGCGTGTGTGTGTTACCTGTACTGTGCGTTACATGTAATGTGCATTGCGTTTGCTGTGCGTTGCGTGTGTTATGCGTTGCGTGTGCTCTGTGTTGCATGTGCTGTGTATTGCGTGGGCTGTGCGTTGCGTGTGTGTGTTGCGTGTGTGGTGCTTTGTGGGTGTGTTTTTTATGTGCTGTGCATTGTGTGTGTGTGTTGCATGTATGCATTCTGTGTGCTGTGTTTTGCATTAGCTGTGCACTGCGTGTGCATGTGCGCACGTCTGTTAAGTGTGCTGTCCGTCGCGTGTGTGTTGCATGTGTGTTGCTTGTGTTGTGTGTTGCGTCAGTGTTGCGTGTGCTGTGTGTTGCGTGTGTGGCCTGTACTGCACGTTACATGTTCTATGCATTGCGTGTGCGGTGTGTTGCGTGTGTGTGTTGCATGTGCTGTACGTTGCATCCACTGTGCGTTGCGTGTGTGTGCTGCGTGGGTTTGTTGCGTGTGCGCGCGTGCGTTGCGTGTGCTTTGCATTACGTGTGCGTTGCCTGTGCTCTGCATTGCGTGTGTGGTGCATTGCATGTGGTCTGCGTTGCGTGTGTGTTGCGTGTGTGTGTACACGTGTACTGTGCGTTGCATGTGCTGTGTGTTGCGTGTGTGCGTCGCCTGTGCTCTATGTTGCGTGTGCTGTGTTTTGCATGTGCTGTGCGTTGCGTGTGCTCTGCATTGCGTGTGTGTTGCATGTGCTGTGTGTTGCATGTGCGTGCACGCGTTTGCTGTGTGTTGCGCGTGTGTGCATGCATATGCAGTGCGTTGCATATGTGTGCGTTGCGTGTGCTGTGCATTGCGTGTGTGTTGCGTGTGCTGTGCGTTGCGTGAGCTGTCTGTGCGTGTTCTGTGAGTTGTGTGTGTATTGCGTGTGCTCTGCATTGTGTGTGCAGTGCGTTGCGTGTGTGTGTTGCGCGTGCTGTGTTGAGTGTGTGTGTTGCGTGTGCTGTGTTGAGTGTGTGTGTTGCGTGTGCTGTGTTGAGTGTGTGTGTTGCGTGTGCACGCATGCGTTGCATGTGCATTGCATGTGCTATACGTTGTGTGTGTGTGTTGCATGTGCTCGCTTGTGTTACGCGTGCTGTGCGTTGCATCTGCTGTGCATTGCATGTGCTGTCCGTTGCATGTGCTTTGTGTTGCGTGTGCTGTGCGTTGCATCGACCGTGCGTTGCGTGTGGTGTGCATTGCATTTGTATGTGCGTGTTGCGTGTGCTTTGCGTTTCGTGTGCTCTGCGTTTCGCGAGCTGTGTCTTGCGTGTGCTCCTCGTTTCGTGTGCTCCGCGTTGCGTGCGTGTGTTGCGTTTGCTGTTCATTGCGTGTGTATGTTGCGTGTGCAGTGCATTGCATGTGCTGTATATTGCGTGTGCTGTGCGTTGCATGTCCTGTGTGTTGTATAGGTTCTGCGTTGCGTGTGCTTTGCATTGTGTGTGCGTGTTGCTTGTGCACGCTTGCGTTGCGTGTGCTCTGCATTGCATGTGCTGTGCATTGAGTGTTTGTTGCGTGTGCGTGCGTGTGTTGCATGTGCTGCGCGTCACGTGTTCGGTGCGTTGCGTGTGTGTGTTGCCTGTACTGTGTGGTACATGTACTGCGCGTTGCGTGTGATGTGCGTTGCGTGTGCTGTGCATTGCGTCTGTTATGCGTTGCGTGTGCGGTGCGTTGCGGGTGTGTGTTGTGTGTGCTGTGCGTTGCGTGTGTTTTGTTGCATGTGTGTGTTGCGTCTGCGCACATGCGTTGCGTTTGCTGTGCGTTGCGTTGAATTTGACGTCCGTTGCGTGTGAGTGCTGCATGTGTTGTGCATTGAATGTGCTGTGCGTTGCGCGTGCTCTGCATTGCGTGTGCAGTGCATAGCATGTGATGTGCTTTGAGTGTGCTTTGCATTGTGTGTGTGTGTGTTGCGTGTGCTGTGCGTTGCGTGTGCTGCCCGTTTCATGTGCTATGCGTTGCTTGTGTGTGTTGCATGTGCGCACGCTTGTTACGTGTGGTGTGCATTGCATGTGCTGTGCGTTGCGTGTTTGCGCGTGTGTTGCGTTAGCTGTGCGTTGCGTGTTCTGTATTGCGCGTGTGTGTTTCGTGTGCGCGCATGCATTGCGTGTGCTGTGCAATGCATGAGCTGTGCGTTGCATATCCTATGCATTGCATGTGCAGTACATTGCGTGTGTGTGTTGCGTGTGCTGTGAAATTCATGTGCTGTGTGTTGTGTGTGCTGAGGATTGCATGTGCAGGGCGTTGCGTGTGTGTGTTGCATGTGCGTGGGTGTGTTGCGTGTGCTGTACGTTGCGTGTGATGTGCGTTTCGTGTGCTGTATGTTGCGTGCGCTTTACATTGCGTGTGTTGTGCGTTTCATATGCTATGCGTTGCTTGTGTGTGTTGCATTTGTGCGCGTGTGTTGTGTTTCTATGCGTTGTGTGTGCTGTGTTACGCGTGTTTGTTGCGTGCGCGCGTGTGTCGCATGTGTGGTGCGTTGCATGTGCTGTGCGTTGCGTGTGCTGCGCATTCTGTGTGTGTGTTGCGTTTGCTGTGCGTTTCGTGTGCTCTGCGATTCGTGAGCTGTGTGTTGCGTGTGCTCTGCATTTCGTGTGCTGTGCATTGCGTGTGTGTGTTGTTCGTGCCCGCGTGTGTTGTGTGTGCTGTGCGTTGCATGTGCTGTACATTGCATGTACTGTGCATTGCATGTGCAGTGTGTTGTGTGTTTTCCGCGTTGCGTGTGCTGTGCATTGCGTGTGCTTTGCGTTGCGTGTGTGCGTTGCTTGTGCGCGCGTGCGTTGCGTGTGCTCTGTGTTGCGTGTGCTGTGCGTTGCGAGTGTGTGTTGCCTCTACTGTGCATTACATGTCCTGTGCGTTGTGTGTGCTGTGCTTTGCATGTGCTGTGCGTTGCGTGTGCGCGCGTCTGCTGTGGGTTGCTTGTGTTGCCTGTACTGTGCGTTACATCTGCTGTGCGTTGCGTATGCTCTGTGTTGCGTGTGCTGTGCGTTGCGTGTACTATGCGTTGCGTGTGCTCTGCATTGCCTGTGCTCTGCGTTGCGTGTGCTGTGCGTTACATGTGCTGTGCATTGCGTGTGCGGTGCATTGCGTGTGTGTGTTGCATGTGCGCGCGCGTGTAGCATGTTCTGTGCTTTGCGTGCGCTGTGCGTTGCGTGTGTGTGTTCCGTGTGTTTGTTGCGTGTGCGCGTGTGTGTTGCGTGTGCTCTGCGTCGAGTGTGCTTTGCGTTCCGTGTGTGTTGCGTGTGCTCTACGTTGCGTGTGCGGTGCATGACGTGTGGTCTCCGTTGCGTGTGTATTGCGTGTGTGTGCACGCGTGTGCTGTGCATTGCGTGTTGCGTGTGCCCACGTCTGTTGCGTGTGCTGTTTGTTGCGTGTGCGGTGCATGACGTGTGGTCTCCGTTGCGTGCGTATTTCGTGTGTGTGCACGCGTGTGCTGTGCATTGCGTGTTGCGTGTGCCCACGTCTGTTGCGTGTGCTGTTTGTTGCGTGTGTGTTGCGTGTGGTGTGCGTTGCGTGCGTTGCATGTGTTGTGCGTTGCGTGTCCTGTGCGTTGCGTGTGCTATCCGTTGCGTGTGCTGTGCGCTGTGTGTGTGGTACGTGTGCGCGCGTGTGTTGCATGTGTGTGTTCCTTGTGCTGTGCGTTGCGTGCGCTGTGCGTTGCATGTGCTGTGCGTTGCCTGTGCGTGCTTGTGTTGCGTTACCCTTACGTTGTGTGTCTGTGTTCCGTGTGCGCGCATGCGTTGCGTGTGCTATGCATTGCATGTGCTGTGCGTTGCGTGTGCTGTGCGTTGTGTGTGTGTTGCGTCTGCTGTGCGTTTCGTGTGCTCTGCGTTTTGTGTGTGTGTTGCGTGTGCTTTGCGTTGCGTGTGCTGCGCGTCTCTTTTGCTATGCGTTGATTGTGTGTGTTGCATGTGCACGCGTGTGTTGCGTGTGCTGCGCGTTACATCTGCTCTGCGTTGCGTCTCTACCTTTCGATGAGCGCCGACATGCAAGTTCTATATACGGCAACTTAAACAACAGCCAAAAAAAATATTGCCGCGTCCACGATTATAACCTGCATTATTGCGGCGACAACGCAAGGTACTATCCACTATACGATCATGGCGAAGCGATGGGGCGGGAAGCAACAAATCCGAGTTGTGTAGCCCCGTGATAGCGGGGGCGCAGAAGTCTACCTTTCGATGAGCGCAGACATGCGAGTTTGATATACGGGAATTTCCACAACAAAAGCAAAATATTGCCGAGTCCAGATTCGAATCTGCACTATTGCGGCCACAACGCAAGGTACTAACCACTATACGATCACGGCAAACCGAGGCACGGCAGGGAACAAATTCAAGAGCTTACCAGGCCCGTGATAGTGGTGGCGCAGAAATCTGCCTTTCGATAACCGCAGGCATGCGAGCTCGATATACGGGAACTTTAAAGACAACAACATTGCCGTGTCAAGATTCGAACCTGAGATATTGCGGTCACAACGCAAGGTACTAACCACTATACGATCAGGGCAAACTGAGTGACGGGTTGGAGCAAGTCCCACAGCTTTCCAGCCCCCTGATAGCAGTGGCGCAGAAATGTACGTTTCGATAAATGCAGGCATGCGACTTCGATAAACCAAAACTTCAAGAACAACAACATTGCAGTTTCAAGATTCGAACCTGAGATATTGCGGTCACAACGCAAGGTACTAACCACTATACGATCTAGGATACTGAGGTATGGGAGGGAGCAAGTCGCACAGCATTCCAGCCCCGTGATAGCCGTGGCGCAGAAATGTATGTTTCGATAAACGCAGGCACACGAGTTCGATGTACGATAACTTCAACAACAACGACAACATCCAGCAACAACAACAACAACAGCAAACAAAACAACAAAAAAATATATTGCCGTCTCCAAGATTCCTAACTGCCTTATTGCGGCGACAACTTAAGGTATCACGGCAAACCGAGGAAAGGCAGGAAAGAAATCCACGAGCTTTCTAGCCACGTGATAGCGGTGGCGCAGAAATCTTCCTTTCGATGAGCGCAAAAATGCGAGTTCCATATACGGGAATTTCAACAACAACCAAAACAAATATTGGCGTATCCAAGATTCGAACCTGGCCTATTGCGGCGACAACGCAATGTACTAAGCGCTATACGATCATGGCAAACTGAGGCACGGCAGGGAGGAAATCCCAGAGTTTTGTAGCCCCGCCATAGCGAGGGAGATAAAGTCTACCTTTCGATGAGCGCAGACATGGGAGTTCTATGTACGGGAACTTCAACAACGACTAAAAGAAATATTGCCGCGTCCAACATTCTAACCTGGCCCATTGCGGCGACAACGCAAGGTACTAACCAATATACGATCACGGCGAACCGAGGGCCGGGAAGTAACAAATCCGAGTTGTGTAGCCCCGTGATAGCGGGGGCGCAGAAGTCTACCTTTCGTTGAGCGCAGACATGCGAGTTCGATATACGGGAACTTCCACAACAATAGCAATATATTGTCGAGACCAAGGTTCTAACTTGGCTGCTTGCGGTGACAACGCAAGGTACTAACCACTATACGATCACGGCAAACCGAGGCACGGCAGGGAACAAATCCCAGAGCTTTGTAGCCCCGTCATAGAGGTGGTGCTGAAGTCTACATTTCGATGACAAGACATGCGAGTTCTATACACGGAATCTTCAAGAACAACCAAAAAAATATTGCCGTGCCCAAGATTCTAACCTGGCCTATTTCGGCGAGAACGCAAGGTACTAACCACTATACGATCACGGTAAACCGAGGCACGGCAGGGAAGAAATCCCAGAGATTTGTAGCCCCATGATTGAGGTGGCACAGAAGTCTACCTTTCCATGAGCGCAGACATGGGAGTTCGATATACGGGAATTTCAACAACCAAAATAAATACTGCGTATCCAAGATTCGAACGTGGCCTATTGTGGCCACATCCCAATGTACAAAGAACTATACAATCATGGCAAACCAAAACAGGGGAAAGAACAAATCCCAGAGCTTTGTAACCCCTTGATAGATGTTGTGCAGAAGTCTACCTTATGATGTGTCCAGACAGGCAAGTTCGATATACGGGAACTTCCACAACAACAGCAAAAATATTGCCCAGTTCAAGGTTGATGATGATGTTTGAGGTTTAATGGCGCAAGGGCCAGGTATGGCCAAACAGCGTCATGCTAGTGGTAATGAATATGTCGTGGTCTGATGGGCTCTGTGAATTTAATGGGACGTGGCTGTAAGGGGCCTTAAAGAGTTTGTGTAAATTGCATAAAAATTACACGTAATAAAATTATGACAATGAATAATGACGTGTACTATGATCACTAAAATGCATTAAAAATGAATGATGCATTATATAAAATATGCGATATGCTAAAATTGTCTAAGAGCACTACTGCGTCGCCAGAGCCCTTCATACGCAAGGGCCGAGAGGCATGTGCTATACGAAATAGCTATCACAGCGGCATCCTCTGGAGAGACGAGACGCTACGAACGTATGGGGCTAATTACATGTAACACATATTTCAGGAAGTTTAGGACTGCGTTAGTGTCAAAGAGCGGTTCTGGGCCGAGTAACATTACAGGATGAAGGGGAATGTGCTGCCGGTATGCTAACGGAAAATGTTTCTTTCTGTCAGATTCGGCTTTCCGACACTCCAGTAGGACATGGAGGATGGTCAGCCTCTCCCCGCATCTCCCACAGGTTGCGGGCTCATTTCCAGTGAGTCAAAAATTGTGGGTGCCAAATGTGTGTCCTATTCTTAGACGACAGAATAGGACATCTATTCGGCGTGATTTTGTTGCAGAAGGTCAGAACCCTAATTGTGGCTTTATTACGTGCAGTTTATTATTTGTTTCCATGTCCCACGAGCGTTGCCAGTAGTTTCGCAGTTTTCTGCGCAAGAAAGGCCTCAGATCTGTGACAGGGACTGCAGCTGTAGGATTAACAGAATACGATGCAATTGATGTGGCCATCTGGTCCGCCAGAACATTGCCTTCGATGCCCCTATGACCCGGCACCCAGCATATGATGATATGCTTGTTAGTTACATACGCTTTACATACGACGGAATATAGTTCATTGATTACTGGATATTTGTGCTTAGAGAATGACATTAAGGCCTTCACAGCACTTAGGGAGTCCGTATATATAACTGATTTCTGGAATTTTGATTTCTTTTTATACTTTACAGCCTACAACAGTGCGTAGGCCTCAGCCGTAAAGATACTAGTTTCCGGATGCAGTATGTCGGATTCCGAGAAGGATGGACCGACGGCTGCGTAGGACACTCCGTCGTATGACCTCGATGCGTATGTGTAGAACTCCGTGCAGGAGTACTTGCACTGGAGTTCCAGGAAATGCATTCGGATTTCGATATCTGGGGCTTCCTTTGTAACTTGTAGGAAAGATATATCACATTTTACCAGCTGCCACCCCAAGGAGGTAGCAGCTTGGCTGGATGCATCAGGCGAAGCTCGAAGAGTGGGACATGCATTTCTTCACTAAGCTCCCTCACACGCAGCGAGAATGGTTGTCTGACGGAGGGTCAATTGCGAAAGAGTGTAGAATATGTCGTATCGTTAACGGTATTAAAACACGGATGTTGAGGATTAGAGTGCACTTTCACAGAATATGTTTGGCTGATGTATGTTCTCTGCAGACGAAGTGACCACTCATTTGATTCTACTTATAAACTTTCAATGTGACTTGTTCTGAAAGCGCCCGTCGCTAAGCGGATTCCTAGATGGTGGACCGGATCTTTAGCGCACTCGGGGCGCCAGAATGATAGATCACGGCACCATAATCTAATCGTGTCCGAATCAGGCTCTTATAGAGATTCATTAGGCACGTCCTGTCACTACCCCACGTAGTCTGCGATAGAAGTTTCATTAGGTTCATTGTTTTCAGACATTTTTCTTTGACATATTTAATGTGTGCGATGAAAGTGAGTCTATTGTCAAGTGTAACACCTAGAAATTTGTGTTCTTTGTTTACAGCTATCTGTTGTCCACACAGTTCTAAGCAAGGATCCGGAACCAGGCCTCTCTTTCTTGTAAACAGAACACAAGAACTCTTGTGAGGATTGATTTTAAATCCATTTTTCTCTTCCCACTGTGACACCTTGTTCAAACCATGCTGTACCGGTCTCTCGCAGACTGTGAGGTTGCAGGATTTGAAACCTATTTGTATATCGTCTATGTAGACGGGATAGAAAATAGCTGGTGGTAAAGATGCACGAAGCGTGTTCATCTTTACGACAAAGAGCGTGCAGCTGAGTACGGGACCCTGGGGTACCCGAGTTTCCTGTAGGAATGTACGCGACAGTGCAGGACCTATTTTCACTCAAAATGTAGGGTTCTCTAGGTAGCTCTCTATAGTATTTAACATATTGCCGCGGATACCAAGCGCGGAAAGATCGCGCAGGATTCCGTACCGCCAGGTTGTGTTGTACGCTTTTTCCATATCCAGGAATACAGACAAGAAAGATTGCTTGTGCACGAAGGCATCGCAAATGCTCGCTTCGATGCGTACAAGATGGTCGGTTGTAGATCGCCCCTCCCGAAAACCACATTGAAATGGGTCAAGCATTTTACTGGACTCTAGGGGATGTACGAGACGGCGATTTATCATTTTTTTCAAAAAGCTTACAGAGGCAGCTCGTAAGCCCTATAGGACGGTAGCTAGTAAGCAATGAATTGTCTTTACCATGCTTTAAAAAAGGGTTTACGATAGCCTCCTTCCATTTTGATGGAAGATAACCTGCAGCCCAGATAGCCTTGAGAAGTGTGAGTAGCGTGGTTTGTGTGTCGGAGCGCAGGTGCTTAATCATATCATACATGATTCTATCGGGGCCCGGTGCAGAGCTCCGACACGCTGATAAGGAAGCTTTAAGTTCAGCAATGGTAAAAGGGCCATTATAAGGGTCGTTTGGCGTGCATTTCCGATTTAGAGGCGTGAGTTCTTCTATTGCTTTATATTTAAGGAAGTTCTCTGAATAGTGAGTGGAGCTAGACACGCGCTCGAAGTGTTCACCCAGAGCATCAGCCTGGTCTTGTAGGGTGTCGCCTTGTGTGTTTACCAAAGGGAGGGAGTACGTTTGTTGCCTTCTTATGCTATTTACCATGTTCCAGACTTTGGCCTCGTCTGTATCCGTGTTGATACCCGATAAAAACTTCTGCCGACTCTCTCTTCTGGCCTGTCGGCGCGTTCTCCTGTCTGCGGATTTTGCTTTTTTAAAGTTAATAAGATTCTCCGCAGTGGGAGAGGCGCGTAACAACCCCCACGCTTGGTTTTGTTTCTTACGGGCGCTCCTACATTCGTCGTTCCACCACGGGACGCGACCTTTGCATGCGAGACCACTTACTTCAGATATGCATTTAGATGCGGCATCTATAATGAAGGCTGTAAAATACTGCACAGCAGCATCAATTCCTAAAGAGGACATGTCATTCCTTGAGATCCTTTTGAGAGTTCGGAATTTGTCCCAGTCGGCTGTATCGATTTTCCTCCTAGGAGCCTGTGGTAGATATTCGTTTTCTTTATATGTTCTTAGTAGTATGGGGAAGTGGTCGCTCCCGTAAGGATTGTCGTTAACTTCCCATTCAAGTCCAGACAGTAGTGACGGGGAGACTAGGCTAAGATATATTGAAGAAAAGGTTCTGTTTGCGAGAGAGTAATATGTGGGTTCCTTCTTATTCAACAGGCACGCACCAGAAGAAAAAAGGAACTGTTCAACAAGACGTCCTCGCGCATCTATACGAGGGTCGCCCCACAGGTAGTTGTGTGCATTGAAGTCACCAAGAACAACATATTGTTCTGGCAGTTCATCTATGAAGGACTGAAATTCATATTTACTTAATTTGTAATGTGGGGGTATATAAAGCGAGCAAATAGTGATGAGTTTTAGCAGAACAACTCGCACCCACTGCTTCAAGCAGCGTTCGTAGCTGTAAAGGTTGACAGGCTATACTCTTATGAGTCACAATCGCAACACCACCCGACGATGCGACGGCACCATCGCGATGTTTGCGAAACGTAACATACGTTCGGAGAAAGTTTGTGTGTTTGTATTTTAAGTGTGTTTCCTGCAAACACAGCATTTTTGAATTATGTTTGTGGATGAGTTCTTGCAAATCATCAAGGTTTCTAAGGAGACCTCTGATGTTCCATTGAATAAGTTGTGTATCCATATTGAAAATAAGTAAGTGATGTGTGTATGGAAACGGAGGTGATGCCTTAGGTTACAGAGCTTTTTCGAGGCCCTGTAACGGGGGTTTTGCCTTTTCTGGAGCGCTCGAGGGAGCCTCGCCGCGCCTTAGGCGTTTGGTGCGCCTTGAGGACAGGTGTAGTGTCCATTGCCTCTTGTGAGGCGCCGGACACGTGCTCTTGCGAGCGAGAAGTTACAAGAGAGGGTCCCGCCTTGGAGGGCAAGACCCCTGCGCCTACAAGCCCGGTGGTCGATGGGGCTCACTGAGGGATTTGGCTGCGCCGGCTGTTGCCAGCGCTGGAAGGGGCCGGGGAGGTTGGGGCAGCCTCGGCTGCGCCCACCTTCGGGGTCGATGGCCCCGTCTGCTGTGTTGGCGTAGCAGCGTTAGCTGCAGCCGCCGCGGGGGCCGATGGCGTCACTGCCGCCTCACTGGGTGTGGGACGGACAGCCGCCGGAGACCGTTGTGGCACTGCCCCTGACGCGTCACATCGGCAAAACTTTTCTTGGGCAGGTATGAAACCCGCATGCGTGCCTCCTTGAATGAGATATTCTCTTTTACTTTGATAGTTACGATTTCCTTTTCTTTCTTCCAGGATGGACACGACCGCGAGTACGCGGCGTGCTTCCCATCACAATTTACACAGTGGAGAGAATTCTCACAAACTTCAGAGGAGTGTTCATGCGCGCGGCATTTCGCACAAGTTTGGCGGCCTCGGCAGCTCTGTGAACTGTGGCCAAAACGCTGGCACTTGAAACATCGGAGGGGATTTGGCACGTACGGTCTTACACGGAGCTTGATGTACCCGGCCTCGATTGACTCAGGCAGGACACTTGAATTGAAGGTGAGTATTAGGCGTTTGTTCGCACTCTCTTTACCATCTCGCCTCATCTTAATTCTTTTGACATTTATAACATTCTGTTGGCTGAAGCCCTCCAAGAGCTCAGCCTCAGTGAGCTCCAGCAAATCATCGTCCGAGATAACGCCGCGGGAAGTATTCATCGTTCGGTGCGGGGTTACTACTACTTGGGTCTCCCCAAATGATACTAGCTGAGGCAGTTTCTCAAATTGCTTCTGATCGCGGAGCTCGAAGAGGAGGCCACCGCTAGCCATCTTCGACACCTTATATCCTGGACCAAAAACTTCGGTAAGAGACTTAGATACAAGGAACGGGGAGATCGTTCGCACTTGTTTAGCTGGCTTTTCTGCGTGGATCACATGAAAGCCAGGAAAATTGTGGACTTGGCGTCCGAAAAACTCAAAGACCTCTTCGGTGCGACCTCGTTTCTGAGGGCGATCAGGGAGTTTAGGAAAAGCGTTTTCCATAAGTACAGTTGGGTTTTCAGCCGCGATGCCGACCACCCACCATGGAGCCCAACAGGGGGACGTGACAGGAGTCCCTGCTAGAGAAACCCTGCCAACGCCAGCCGTACATCGCTGCTATAACCAAATACAGCATAACCAAGGCTGGCTAGCAACACAAGGTTAACCCTTGCCGCCGGGAAACTAGGAAGTGACGAGAAGTGATGAGAAGACAGGAAAGATGGAAAAGTGGGAGAGAAAGACGAAGATTGGAAAGGAGGACAGGAAAAGGCGACTGCCGATTTCATCCGGGTTGGTCAGTGCGAGGGTGCCGTCTACGTGAAGCAGAGGACAAAGAGGTGTGTTGCCTTGAAGGTCCGAACACCCGGTATCGGCTCAACCTCCAGGATCCCCCTTTCCCCGGACATGGCTAAGCCGCGCACGGCTACACGCGGGAGGGTCCAACCCTCGTGTGCTCGGGTACATGGTGTCGCAACACACCAAACGCCTGCTCATGCAGACGCCCATGCGGGGGAGTCCAAGGTTCTAACCTGGCTTATTGCGGCGATAGCGCAAGGTACTAACTACTATACGATTCCGGCAAACTGAGGCACGGCAGGGAACAAATCCCAGAGCTTTGAAGACTCGTGATAGATGTGGCACAGAAGTCTACCTTTCGATGAGTGCAGACATGCGAGTTCGATATACGGGAACTTTAACAAAGCAAACAACAACAACAAAAATACTGCTATGTCCAAAATTCTAACCTGGCCTATTGCTGCGACAACGCAAGGTACTAACCACTATACGATCACGGCAAACCGAGGCACGGTAGGGAACAAATCGCAGAATTTGTAGCCCCGTAAAAGAGCTGGCGCCGAGTTCTACCTTTCGATGAGCACAGACATGCGAGACCGATATATGGGAACTTCAAAAACAACAACAAAAATATTGCCATGTCCAGATTCGAATCTGCCCTATTGCGGCCACAACGCAAGATACTAAGCACTATACGATGACGGCAAACCGAGGGAGAGGAGGGAACAAATCCAGGAGCTTTCCAGACCCGTGAAAGCGGTGGCGCCGAAATCTACCCTTGGATGAGCTCAAAAAAGCGAGTTCGAAATAGGGAAATTTCAAAACCAAAACAAATATTCCCGTATCCAAGATTCGAACCTGGCCTATTGCGGCGACAGTGCAAGGTACTAAGCACTATACGATCATGGCAAACCGAGGCACGGCAGGGAACAAATCCCAGAACTTTGTAGCCCCGTGATAGCGGGGGGGCTGAAGTCTACCTTTCGATGAGTGCAGACATGCGAATTCGATATACGGAAACTTCCACAACAACAACAAAAATATTGCCGTGTCGAATCTGCCCTATTATGGCCACAACGCAAGGTACTAACCACTTTACGATCTCGGCGAACCGACGCATGGCCGAGAACAAATCCCAAAGCTTTGTAGCCCCGTGATAGAGGTGGCACAGAAGTCTACCTTTCGATGAGCGCAGGCATGCGGGTTCAATATACGGGAACTTCAATTACAACAACAACAACAACAAAATATTGCCGATTCCAAGGATCTAACCTGGCTTATTGTGGCGACAACGCAAGGTACTAACCACTATACGATCATGGCAAACCGAGGCACGCAGGGAACAAATCCCACAGCTTTGTTGCCCCGTCATAGAGGTGGTGCTGAAGTCTACACATCGATCAGAGCAGACATGCGAGTTCCATATACGGAACTTCAAGAACAACAAAAGCAACAAAATTATTGCCGTGTCCAAGATTTTAACATGGCCATTGCGGCGACAACGCAAGGTACTAACCACTATACCATCACGCCCAACCGAGGGACGGAAGGGAGCAAATCCCAGAGCTTTGTAGCCCCGTGATAGAGCTGGCACAGAAGCCTACCTTTCGATGAGCGCACACAGGCGAGTTCGGTATACGGGAATTTCAACATCAACCAAAATAAATATTGCGTACCAAGATTCGAACCTCGCCTATTGTGGCCACAACCCAAGGTACTAAGCACTATACGATCATGGCAAACCAAAACACGGGAAGGAACAAATCCCAGAGCATTGTAGCCGCGTGATAGAGGTTGTGCAGAAGTCTACCTTACGATGAGCGCAGAAAGGCAAGTTCGATATACGGGAACTTCCAAAACAACAGCAAAAATATTGCCGAGTCCAAGTTTCGAACCTGGCTTATTGCGGCGAAAGCGCAAGGTAATAACCACTATACGATTCTCGCAAACTGAGGCACGGCAGGGAACAAATCCCAGAGCTTTGAAGACCCGTGATAGAGGTGGCAAAGAAGTCTAGCTTTCGATGAGCGCAGACATGCGAGTTCGATATACGGGAACTTTAACAACAACAACAACAACTACAATCAAAATATTGCCGTGTCCAAAATTCTAACCTGGCCTATTGCTGCGACAACGAAAGGTGCTAACCACCATACGATCGCGGCAAACCGAGGCACGGTAGGGAACAAATCCCAGAATTTGTAGCCCCGTGATATAGGTGGCGCCGAATTCTACCTTTCGATATGCACAGACATGCGGGTCCGATATACGGGAACTTCAACAACAACGACAACACCAAACAACAACAAAAATATTGAATTGTCCAAGATTCGAATCTGCCCTATTGTGGCCACAACGCAAAGTACTAAACACTATACGATCTGGGCAAACTGAGGCACGGCAGGGAACATATCCCAGAGCTTTCCAGCCCCTTGATAGCGGAGGCGCAGAAATCTACCTTTCGATAAGCGCAGACATGCGAGTTCGATATACGGGAACTTCCACAACAACAGAAAAATATTGCCGAGTCCAAGGTTCTAACCTGGCTTATTGCGGCGACAACGCAAGGTACTAACCACTATACGATCACGGCAAACCGAGGCACGGCAGGGAACAAATCCCAGATCTTTGCAGCCCCGTCATAGAGGTGGTGCTGAAGTCCACATTTCGATGACCGAAGACATGCGAGTTCTATACACGGAAACATCAACAACAACCCAAAAAATATTGCCGCGTCCAAGATTCTAACTTGGCCTATTACGGCGAGAACTCAAGGTACTAACCACTATACGATCACGGCAGGGGCGTAGCCAAGGAGGCGGGCTTATGAGGCTTCAGACCCCCCCCCCCTAAATTTTTTCGTGCTTTCCATGCACCGCCGACCAAAGCAACCTTCGGCAATCATTCTGGATTTTGTCTAGGACGTCTTTTTTACGCTCGAAAAGCCATTTCATCGCGAAAATTGCGAACTCGGGCTGGATTTCGCGGCAACGCCCATGCACCGGGAGTCACACAACGCGAGCAGCCCCATCCGTGCAGAAAGTTTCACGGACGTTTTGATGGCGAAAGGCCATCAAAACAAAGCCCGCAGCGAGGCCCCATGAGACGGAGCGTTGTGGTGGTTCATTCGTGCCGTCATGTAACATAAAAAAATATCAACATTTTTTTTTCACCGGCGCCAAAGCATCCCGTGTAGGCACTAAAGCCAGCCAAGGTAACTACGTTCTTATTTATTTTTCTACTTTGACTTTTAATCGCGAGGACACTTTGAGCTTCTTCATTCTTTTTGTTCTCGCTCCCCTGCCCGCGTGCTGCCAGAGCCAGCCAGAGCGCATGCGTTTTTCTCGTGTTGCCCCGACCACCGCGCGGCGCTCTTCGATGCGCGCTCGGTTTTCTCTGGCCGAGTGCATTTTCACTTGGCAGAATTTTGGACGCTTTCTAGCTCGCAGACGAGAAAAAGAAACAATGGTAGCTCGCCGCCATCACTGTGGGGACTCGACGGATTGCACCGCGTTCGCTTGAGCGCAACCTCTGCAGAAACTCTTGTCTACCCGGTGTACGATACCGAGCAGTATGAGCATGGTTAGTTAGCCACATGAGTTGCCCAAAGTAGGCATTCGATTGTGACCAAGATACTTTCCTTTGCGTTTTTTTTTCTCATTACGGTGCCCCCGCCCCCAATAAAAAGAAAAAAGAACGTTGAGGCGTAGTGAATTGTCGCATGGTGAAAGTTCTATTTTGTTACTTATTTTGCGGAAAGTAATGCGCTACGGGACGGTTCAGCTGCCGGATACTCTTATTATATTATTGCGATAGCAATTATATGGACACTCTAGGCGAATTCCTGCCGTCGCCCTCATGTTCCGCATAAAGTCCAACAGCGATAACATCGTGACCGCGCGCCGCATGCTGTATGTGCGAGTGAAAGCGTGAGGGTGGGTGGGGGGAATGGGTGAGCCGACGATGGTGGCTCAGTCTTGTGTGCGCAAGGGAGAAAAGTCAGGAGCAAGCGCGCCGCCTTCCGTCGCGCGCGATACATCGGGGGGAGTGGATGGAATGGGGCGGGATCTAGGATTCTGTGAATCTGTGATTGCGCAACATGTTTATTTGCCTTGTTTGACCCATTATATACCGTGCCTTTTTCTTAGATACGTAGATTTATTGGAGACTTATACATATGTTTAAATATCTTGTTGCGAGGTTTTGTGCATATGTGCAGTGAACTTTGTTTCCAGTGGCACTTGTTTTGCCCTTTATCAAGCTGTATCTTGGCATTTGTACATTCCATTCTATCTTCGCATTTCCCATGTACGAGGGCGAGTCAAATGAAAGTGAGCCTACCCACACTGTGCAATTATGGTTCTGTTCATTATCTGGTTCTGTTCAATATCTGCATACAGCCATTTCTCATTTACAGAAGTGACACGCAGGTGTGACGATAAATGTTCTATGATGCGCTCATACACTGGATTGAACATGGTTGCGTGACGTAATGAAGGTCCAGAAGTTGAGCAGCGTGGTGCCGTAAGGATTTGACAGCTGAAGGTGCTTCCCAAAAAGCAATTAGTCACCGTATGGCTGCCGTGTACATTGAACATGGCATTTCATCGGCCACTGTGAAGCGTTACAACAAACGGGTCAAAGAAGGACGTGAAAGTTGCAAAGACGATCTCAGACCGGACCAAAGCCCATCGTGCAATCACCTCTAACAAAATTGTAAAGGTTCATGAGCTGATGACACAAGAACGGAGGATAAGCATCGATGAACTGGCAGAGCGTGTGAACATCAGTCACGGTTCGGTTCACCGTCACAGTTCACATGAACACAGTTCATAACCATGAACATCTCGGTTATTGGCTCTTGTGTGCGCAATGGATGGCCAAGATTTTGAACCGCTGCCAGAATAGAGAGAAGTTCGGCGCTGCCTTTACTCATCTGATCCGGTATCACAATAAGGGTGACAATTTCTTGTCTGTGTGAAAAGGTCTTTTGGTGGCGCCTAATGCGAGGGCACAGCGACCGGGAACGGCGAGGCAGCCCGAAGCACTGTCCAAACGGACGCCAGCAATCAACAGCGCGAGCGGAGACGAGCCGCGTGTTGGCGATGCGGCTGTGCCGCGAGGCGCGTCTTCTTCTTCACAATCTCCCCCCGGACAAAAAGAGCCATCCTGGCGCCTTAAGAATCGGGAGGTAGAGGGTCGTGGTAGGGCTTGAGACGCGAGACGTGGACAATGTCACGTCCACGCCGGCGCAAGTCTTCAGGTGGTGACAGGGGCTCAATGAGAAAATTCACCGGGCACGTTTGCTCCAAGACTCGGTAAGGCCCTTCGAATTTTGGGACGAGTTTCGAAGAAAGCCCCGGCGTTTGGAAAGGGACCGACAACCACACAAGAACGCCTGGAGCGTAGGTGGCGTTTGGACGCGTGTCGATGCGGTTTTCTTTCTGGCGCTGCTGTTGCTCTGCCGTAAAGGAGCGCGCTAGCTGGCGGCATTCTGCGGCTTGTCGGGCGACGTCGGACACAGGTAGACACTCGGAGGCGTCAGGACGGTATGGAAGGAGCGTGTCGATGGTATGCGTGGGCTCGCGGCCATACAGGAGGAAGAAAGGTGAAAAGCCCGTAGTGGCCTGGATCGCGGTGTTGTACGCGAACGTGATGAATGGAAGGATGCGGTCCCAGTTACCATGATCAGATGCCACGTACATAGAGAGCATATCACCAAGTGTGCGGTTAAATCGCTCTGTGAGCCCGTTAGTCTGTGGATGGTATGCCGTGCTTGTCCGATGAATAATGTGGCATTCCGAAAGCAAACTTTCGACGACTTCGGAGAGGAAGGCGCGACCTCGATCGCTGAGGAGTTCTCGAGGTGCGCCGTGTCGAAGCACGAAGTGATGTAGGACGAAAGAGGCTACATCCCGCGCTGTAGCACTTGGTAAAGCAGCAGTTTCGGCGTAGCGTGTCAAATGGTCAACAGCAACTACGATCCACCGATTGCCGTCTGGCGTCATAGGAAGCGGGCCGTATAGGTCGATGCCGACGCGATCGAAGGGTGCGGCAGGGCACGGGAGCAGCTGCAAGGCACCAGACGGGCGTAAAGGCGGCGATTTGCGGCGTTGACAGTCAAGACAGCACCGAACAAACTTGTGGACAAAATTGTACATGCCGCGCCAGTAGTAGCGGTGGCGAATTCGTTCGTACGTCTTGAAGACTCCGGCGTGGCCACACTGCGGATCGTTGTGGAAAGCGGCACATATTTGAGACCTTAAGCTGCGGGGAACCACCAGAAGCCACCGACGACCTTCAGGAGTGTAATTGCGTCGGTGCAGCAGCTGGTCACGAATGGCAAAATAAACTGCTTGGCGTCGGAGGGTTCGGGATACAGGGATGGTCGATGATCCAGAAAGATAGTCGAAAAGAGAAGCGATCCACGGGTCACGACGTTGTGCGGTGACAAAGGAGTCCATGTCGAGAGATGACACGGAATGTGCGGAGGTTGTTCCGCAGGCCGAGTCTGCAGGTAAAGGTGAACGAGACAAGGCGTCTGCGTCGGAGTGTGTGCGTCCGCTACGGTATACGACGCGAATATCGTACTCCTGGATGCGTAGTGCTCAACGGGCTAGGCGGCCAGTGGGATCTTTCAAGTTGGCGAGCCAACAAAGCGCATGGTGATCTGTGACCAAGTCGAATGGGCGCCCATACAGATATGGTCGGAACTTGCCAAGTGCCCATACTAAAGCCAAGCACTCTTTTTCGGTCACGCTGTAATTGGCCTCAGGCTTCGTCAGCGTGCGACTCGCATAGGCGACTACGTATTCGGGGTAGCCCGGCTTTCGTTGGGCGAGGACGGCGCCGAGACCGACCCCACTGGCATCTGTATGTACTTCAGTTGTAGCTGACGGGTCGAAATGGCGAAGAATAGGTGGGGAGATGAGAAGACGACGCAGCGTCGCAAAGGCGGAGTCACATGCAGGGGACCAGCAGGAGAGGGCGGCGTCACCGCGTAGAAGCTGAGTCAATGGCGCCATGATCGATGCGAAATTTCGAACAAAGCGCCGGAAATATGAGCATAGGCCCCCGAAGCTTCGAAGTTCTTTGATGGTCTGAGGCTTCGGAAATTCAGCGACTGCTCGAAGTTTTGCAGGATCGGGTAAAACGCCATGCTTGGACACAACGTGGCCTAAAATGGTAAGCTCTCGCGCGGCGAAGCGGCACTTCTTGAGGTTGAGTTGAAGGCCAGCGTTCGTTAGACAGGTCAAAACTTGTCTGAGGCGGAGCAGGTGAGTAGGAAAATCAGGCGAGAAAACCACGACATCATCGAGGTAACACAGACATATAGACCACTTGAGGCCACGCAGCGTGTTGTCCATGAGTCGTTCAAAGTTGGAAGGGGCGTTACGAAGCCCGAAAGGCATCACCTTAAATTCATATAAGCCGTCAGGTGTAATGAATGCGGTTTTCTGGCGATCGGCAGCAGCCATCGGGACCTGCCAGTACCCTGAACGCAAGTCAAGGGACGAGAAGAATTCTGCTCCCTGAAGACTGTCGAGGGCGTCGTCGATGCGCGGCAAAGGATAGACGTCTTTGCGCGTTACCCTATTTAACCGACGGTAGTCGACGCAAAAGCGAATAGACCCGTCCTTCTTGCGAACGAGAACGACAGGAGATGCCCAGGGACTGTGCGAAGGTTGAATAACATCACGGCGCAGCATATCTTCGACTTGGGTGGTAATGACACGACGTTCTTCGGCAGAAACGCGGTACGGTCGTTGACGTAACGGCTGATGTGAACCGGTGTCAATGTAGTGCTGCACTTCCGACGTGCGGCCCAGGCGAGGTTGTGAAACGTCGAATGAATTTCTAAATTTGTGCAGGAGATCAAGAAGGTCGGCGCGTTCGGCAGGTGTGAGGGTATCGGCGATGGCATTCGAGAACGCAGCCCTGGACGTTTCCTCAAGCGCGGACATCGAAGACGGTTGGCCGGAGTCGACATCAAAAGAGTCTCCGGGGACGTCAACCAAAGACGAAGAGTCGAGGAGTTCCACGAAGCAAAGGCATTCGCCAAGGAGCAACGTAATAGGCGCACAGAGGGGATTGTAAAAGTATATATTGCTGCAGCCGCCAGCCATGTCAAGCGTCGCGAAGGGTAGTGGGAGAGATTTACGGTTCATGAAGACGTCGGACGGTGTGAAGAGGACCGTTGCATCAGCGATGGCATCGCAAGAGACAGGTACGAGGGCGAAGGAGCCAGGTGGAACATCTGTGTCCTCGCGCACGGTAAGTTTAGAAGGGCGGTCGCAATATTCGTGCAAGGGTGCGTCACAAGGGGAAAATTCAACTTCGGCGCGTGCGCAGTCGAACACGGCTTTATGGCTGGATAAGAAGTCCCATCCGAGGATGACGTCATGTGAGCAGGTGGGAAGAACAATACACTCGACGATGTAAACACTGCCGTGAATAAGCACACGTACAGTACAGGCTGCGTGCGGAGTGACGTGCTGCGCGCTTGCCGTACGAAGCGACAGTCCAGAAAGCGGCGTGGTCACCTTGCGCAGCGAACGGCACAGTTTGGCGGCTATCACAGAAACGGCTGCGCCGGTATCCACAAGAGCGAATGCAGGAACACCTTCCACACAAAGTTCGACCACGTTGGCAGGAGAGGCGCGAGGACTTAGACATTTCGAATGGGGCGCAGTTCTTGCCTCTTGAACTGCGACGTTCAGTTTTCCTGGTCAGGTGGTGCGGGTCGCCGACGCATTGGGGAGAGCGAGCGTCGGCGAGGGGATGGCGAGCGACGTGAAGGAAATTCTGGGATGTCAGCACGAGCGTACGGTTGGGGGAAGGAGCGGCGTATTGGCGAAATGGCTGGCTGCCGTACTGGAAGGGCCGCGAGGCGTCGCCGAACGCTTGAGGCCGACGTCGGCAATATCGGGCGACGTGTGCGGGAGTGCAGCAAGAATAACAGATAGGTCGATTGTCAGGTGTCCTCCAAGGATTAGCTCGCGGTGCGGTCCAAAATGCAGCATGGGTTTCCGGTGGCAGCGGTTGGGACTGGGTCGCGAAAGACGCGTGTGGAGGCCTGCGTACTGCCTGCGCGTACGTGAGAGGCGCGGCCACAGGCAGGACTGGCTGCGCATAGGTGAGAGGCGTGGCGACAGGCTGCACTGCCAGCGCAGAGTTGAGATTCGCGGCTGTAGGCGGCTGATGGTGTGCGGAAGGGACAACTTGGGCGACCTCTTCTGAAATGAGGGTGCGGAGCGTGTTTGGAATACGGGAGGTGGGCTGCTGAGTGAAGGGGACTAAAGAAAGTTGGCGGGCAACTTCCTCACGCACGAAGTCCTTGACCCGCTGAAGGAATGAGGATGGGTCGTACATGTTGTCAAGGCTCGCCAACAAGTCGTCGCTGCCCAGAGAACGCCGAGTCGAAGCGCGTTGCTGCCTTAACTCATCGTAACTTTGGCATAGGCTGACAACTTCAGACACAGTGCGCGGATTCCTGGCTAGGAGCATCTGGAATGCGCCGTCATCGATGCCTTTCAGTATATGGCGAATTCGCTCAGCTTCGGGCATTGCGGCGTTGACTCGTTTACAAAGGTCCACGACGTCTTCTATGTAGCTTGTGAACGTTTCTGCCGTCTGCTGTGCTCGGGCGCGCAAGCGTTGTTCGGCGCGCAGCTTGCGAACAGCGGGTCGGCCGAACACTTCCGTAAAGGTTGTCTTTAAGAGTGACCATGTGGGTACGTCACTTTCGTGGTTGTGAAACCACAGTTGGGCAACACCAGCCAGATAAAAGATGACGTGCGTTAACTTGGCTGGAACATCCCACTTGTTGTGTGCGCTCACCCGTTCATATGACGCAAACCAGTCTTCTACGCCTTCGTCGTCTGCACCGCTGAAGATAATGGGGTCCCGTTGTCGTGGAACGCCGGTGCAGGTGACGGACTGTGGCGGCGGTGCCGTTTGGGATGAGCTGTCGGTCATGGCGGGCGGTAGCGTTCTTGATCTTAGCTCCAGGGTTTCAAGCGACGGGGTTTGAGCCCCAGCACCTCCACCAATTGTGAAAAGGTTTATTGGTGGCGCCTAATGCGAGGGCACAGCGACCGGGAACGGCGAGGCAGCCCGAAGCACTGTCCAAACGGACGCCAGCAATCAACAGCGCGAGCGAAGACGAGCCGCGTGTTGGCGATGCGGCTGTGCCGCGAGGCGCGTCTTCTTCTTCACATCTGCAATTGTGATCGGAGACGAACCATCATACCACTACTACAAGCCTGAAACACGACGGCAAAGCTTACAATGGAAATATTCGAATTCACCACCCTCAAAGAAAGCATAGGCCGTCATTTCCGCCGGAAAGGTGTGGTTGAATTTTATTGTTCGATCATCACGGGCTATTACTGATAGAATTTGCTAAATCTTGAGAGACTATCAATTGTTTCCGATATTATGAAACGCCAGATCGGCTGCGTGTTGCAATCAAGAACAAACTACGTGAAAAATTGACGAATGGGGTCATCTTGTTCCACGACAATGCCCGACCCCACGTCGCTGATGTGGTAAATACAAAACTGGAAAAGTTCAAGTGGGAAACGCTGCAACATCCGCCATACACCTCAGACCTGTCGCCTTGAGACTTACAAATTTTGGGGCAACCGAAAAAACAGCTCAAGGGACCCAGATTTGCCTCAGACGTTGACGTGAAAGTCAGTTCCAGACGTTTTGAAGCAACAACCCAAGGAGCTTTATGAGACGGGAATTACGCGACTCGTTAGTCAATGGGACAAATGTCTAAATGCTCATGGAGGCTACATTTAAATAAAGCACCCCGTTTGTCATATATTCACATTAGCTCACTTTCATTTGACTAGCCCTCGTACATTCTGCAGAACTCCTGCTTTTTATACGTGCTCCCTGTTGCGACTATAATTTCGGTGCAACTACTCACGATACACGACCGGTGACAGCTGTTCCTGCGTAATACAGTGGAAAAAATGACAACATCATTGAGATTTTTCACTGGCCGTTGCATATGTACAAGAATATAAACAAGGATCTTGAATGACAAAGTTTCATTAACATATTTGTCCTCAACGTGTTCATTTCATGGCCTTTACATTTTTCATATCAGCGGCATGCACTGCTTTGCTGGTTTCGAAGTGATGTAGTTCTAAAGTTCGTGTTATATTTTCTTTACTTACTAAATAGACAAAAAACATGGAATTATTGACATCAGGTATGTTGCGCACAATTTTTGGCACATGCGAGTATATTTTATGAGAAAATACATATTTTACTTGTATTGACAGTGCGTAGCGTTCAAGAAATCGTTTGCAGCAACTTTGGCAATTACAATGCGGTTATTATTCATGTATATGATCCCTAGGCAAATTGTTTAAGAGGAAGCTTTAGCTTCCTCTTAAACAGATTCAGATACGTAAAATGCAGAAACGCTTTTCTGAGATAACTCCTGAATCGCTTTTAATGAAATTTGTTGCATTTGAGAGAGTAAGTTAAATTCTAGTGTCTGTTGGAAGCGGAATGTTGATTTAGGGTCCGAACTTTGTTCAAAAAATTTTGACAATTCGAAACTTCGAAAAAAATAAAGTCACGAAGTTTACAAATTAATAGCTCTGCATCAAGAACAGATATCGCGGTTCCGTAAATGGCATCCATTACACTATTCAAAGCGGACAAATTCAATATGTCTATTTGTATCTTACGCGATTTCGTTATGTTATGTACAAGCGTAGTGCAAAAGCTGTATCTTCATCATACTTAATTTTTTAGACTCATGTGTAACATCAATTTTATCCACTGCAGATGTACTATTATGTGCAATTCACAGAATGGTGATATCAATTTTCATTGCTGATTTACAGAGTTGTAAATTTCATTGTTTAGTTTCCTGGAAATTTTCGATTTTTGCCACTTTTCAATAAAATATTAACGACCTTAATCGGAAATTCGAAACAAACAATCGCTAGAATTTAATTTTTTGTTTTAAATGCAACAAACCGCATCAAATTTCGTGCAGTGGTTGCCGAGAAAAACGAATTCTCCTTCTACATGCATTTAGATAGGAGCATCCGACCTAATGTTTCCTCCTAGGAGGAGGCCGAGCTGCATTGTGAGCCCCCCGCCGAACGAAATTTCTGGCTACGCCACTGCATCACGGCCAACCGAGGCACGGCAGGGAACAAATCCCAGAGCTTTGTAGCCCCGTATAGAGGTTGTGCTGAAGTCTACCTTTCGATGAGCGCAGACATACGAGTTCGATATACGCTAACTTCAACAACAACCAAAATATTGCCGCATCCAAGATTCTAACCTGGCCTATTGCGGCGACAACGCAAAGTACTAACCACTATACGATCACGGCAAACCGAGGTACGGTAGGGAACAAATCGCAGAATTTGTAGCCACGTGAAAGACGTGGCGCAGAGTTCTACCTTTCGATGGGCACAGACATGCGAGTCGGATATGCGGGAACTTCAACAACAACGACAACTACAAATAACAACAACAACAAAAATATTGCCTTGTCCAAGATTCGAATCTGCCCTATTGCGGCGACAACGCAAAGTACTAAACACTATACGATCACGGCAAACTGAGACACGGCAGGAAACAAATACCAGAGCTTTCCAGCCCTGTGACAGGGGAGGCGCAGAAATCTACCTTTCGATGAGCGCGGACATGCGAGTTTGATATATGGGAACTTCCACCACAACAGCAAAAAATATTGCCGAGTCCAAGACTCTAACCTGGCTTATTGCTGCGACAACGCAAGGTACTAACCACTTTACGATCACGGCGAACCGAAGGACGGGAAGGAACAAATCCCGGAGCTTTGTAGCCCCGTGATAGAGGTTTTGCAGAAGTCTCCCTTTCGATGAGCGCAGACATGCGAGTTCGATATACGGGAACTTCAACAACAACAAAAATATTGCCGTGTCCAAGATTCGAATCTGCCGTATTGCGGCGACAACGGAAAGTACTAACCACTATACGATCACGGCAAACCGAGTAACGTCATGGAAGAAATCCCAGAGCTTTGTAGCCCTGTGATATAGGTGGCGCCGAAGTCTATCTTTCGATGAGCGCACCCGCCGTGGTTGCTCAGTGGCTATGGTGTTAGGCTGCTGAGCAAGGTCGCGGGATCGAATCTCGGCCACGGCGGCCGCATTTCGATAGGGGCGAAATGCGAAAACACCTGTGTGCTTAGATTTAGGTGCACGTTAAAGAACCCCAGGTGGTCGAAATTTCCGAAGACCTCCACTACGGCGTGCCTCATAAACAGAAAGTGGTTTTGGCACGTAAAACCCCATAATTTAATTTTAATTTCGATGAGCGCAGACATGCAAGTTAGATATTGGTCTCGAGCTCCACCATTGGAAAATCTGGCGCCACCTTCCGCGTGACGTGTTAGGAGGGATCACGTGGACATAGCGGCCGCGTCGGCTGCTTCGGGAGCGCCGAAGCGGGCTGAAAATGAGTTTTAATTCCCTCGTACGCTGCGGTCCTCGTTTAGTGGCGAAATTTTCCCGCTTGGAGTGTCTCCTTTACAACGCTTGAAAGCACTACAATAGGTAGTGCCTGCCTTTGAAGGCGCGCAACATGGTAGGCTACTGCTCGGTGCCTCAGGGCCGGGCGTACGTAATGGAGGCCGGTGTCAGCCTTATTCACACGTAGCCGCATGACAAGAAGCTGCGTGAAGCTTGGCTCGCGAAACATAAAACCGGCAAACAGTCATCGGCTACAACTAGGGTATGCAGCAAGCACAGACGCGAGGAATATTTCTGCTACGGCGCCCTGTCTGCGATGTTCTGAAAACGCGCACTGAGACGCTCGCCCGAGTCTGCTGCACGACTAATGTTATGACGGTTCGGTCTATCAATTTGTCGATGCTATAGATACTCGCAAGTTCACTGGAGTGGAAAGGCAGCGGTAAGAAGCACATTTAAAAAAAGCATGCCATATGGTCATGTTTGTGTTATGAATTAATGCACTGGATAACAAAAAAGGAGCAGCGGGATATTGCACGCTGAGAACACTGATAAACATACAGTGCGACGCAACTCGGAAAAAAATGTTCAAAAGTCAAAGAATTTAGAAGAAAAAAAAGATTGAATCGTCGCAACGGCACATCATAGTCCCTGTAGGCGTTGAAGTCTCTACAATGAAGTTATTTTTGAACAGCTCTGATAGCTCCCACGCAACAATGGTTGCTTGTATATTGTCAAGTTCTCATATTCTGCGGCCTAAAGCTCATGGCACGGTGCGAGAACGCGCGCGCGGAGAAAGCGAAACAGTGCGCGGACAAGCATGCAGACGCGCAGTCAGTCGCTGCGAATCTGCGCGATCGCTGCATTGAGACTTCTTTCTATTACGCTCCATTTAGTTATACAAACACTATAAGAACATATTCCAAATAGTCTGCTCAAAGCGTTTACCTACCTTTCACGCAAGAAGCCGGGTCGGGAGACTCCATCGCGGCGACCGCGCGCAGTGGCGTTCACTGTACGTATTCGGTAGACATAGCGTCCGTAAACGATTCTGTGCTTTCAGTTTGCCCAAGATTATTATTTAGACAGTAAACAACTTCTCTCGTTTCGAAAGTACTTACAGAAATGTCCGGGAGAGCTCGCACGTGGTGTTTTCAGTGAGCGCTGAAAGCAAAACCTATGAGGAGCGGGTCGCGTGATCCCTCATGCTACGCCAGGGTGCGGTTCCGATAGATGGCCACTCCGTAACTCCTCGCCGCCAATACGGGAACTTCAGCAACAACGATAACAACAAACAACAACAACAACAAAACTATTGCCTTTTCCGAGATTCGAATCTACCCTATTGCGGCAACAACGCAAGGTACTAACCACTATACGATAACGGCTAACCGAGGGAGGTGAGCGAACAACTCCAAGAGCTTTCTAGGCCCGTGATAGCCGTGGCGCTGAAATCTACCTGTCGGTGAGCGCAGACATGCGAGTTCGATATACGGGACCCTCAACAACAACAACATTGCCGTGTCAAGATTCGAACGTGAGATATTGCAGTCGCAACGCAAGGTACTAACCACTATACGATCACGGAACTTAGGGATGGGAGGGAACAAGTCCTATAGCTTTCCAGCACCGTGATAGCGGTAGCGCGGAAATATACGTTTCGTTAAACGCAGACATGCGAGTTTGATATACGGGAACTTCAAAAACAACGACAACAACAAACAACAAGAACAACAACAGCAACAACAACAACAAAAATATTGCCGTGTCCAAGATTCGTATCTGTCTTATTGCGGCGACAACGCAAGGTACCAACCACTATACGATTCCAGCAAACCGAGGGACAGGAAGGAACAAATCCCAGACCTTTGTAGCCCCGTGATAGCCAGGGCGCAGAAGTCTACCTTTCAACATTGCCGTGTCAAGATTCGAACGTGAGATATTGCGGTCACAACGCAAGGTACTAACCACTATACGATCACGGCAAACTGAGGGACGGGAGGGAGCATGTCCCGCAGCTTTCCAGCCCCGTGATAGCGGTGGTGCAGAAATTTACGTTTCGATAAACGCAGACATGCGAGTTGGATATACGAAAACTTCAACAACAACAACAACCAACAACAACAAGAACAACAGCAACAACAACAACAAAAATATTGCCGTCTCCAAGATACGTATCTGCCCTATTGCGGCGACAACGGAAGACAGTAACCTCCATACGATCACGGCAAGCCGAGGAACGGCAGGGAAGAAATCCCGGATTTCTGCGCCACCTGCTAGCGGTGGCGTAGAAATCTTCCTATCGATGAGCGCAAAAATGCGAGTTGGATATGCGGGAATTTCCAACAACAACGACAAAAACATTGTCGTGTACAAGATTCGAATCTGCGCTATTGCGGCGACAACGCAAGGTAATAACCACATTAAGATCACGGCGAACCGATGGACGGGAGGAAACAAATCCCAGAGCTTCGTAGCCCCGTGATAGTGGGGGCGCAGAAGTCTACCTTTCGATGAGCGCAGACATGCGAGTTCAATATACCGGAACTTCAACAACAACAACAGCAAAAATATTGCCGAGTCCAAGATTCTCACATGGCTTATTGCGGCGACAACGCAAGGTACTAACCACTATACGATCACGGCAAACCGAGGAATGGCAGGGAAAAAATCCCAGAGCTTTGTAGACCTGTTATAGCGGTGGAGCAGAAATCTTCCTTTCGATGAGCGCAAACATGCGAGTTCGACATACGCGAATTTCAACAACAACCAAACAAATATTGCCGTATCCAAGATTCTAACCTGGCCTATTGCGGCGCACACGCAAGATAATAAGCACTATACGATCACGGCAAACCGAGGCACGGCAGGGAAGAAATTCCAGAGATTTCCAGCCCCGTGATAGCGATGGCGCAGAAGTCTACCTTTCTATGAGCGCAGACATGCGAGTTTGATATACGGCAACTTCCACAACAGCGGCAAAAATATTGCCGAGTCCAAGATTGTAACCTGGATTTCTTGCGGCGAGAACGCAAGGTGCTAACCACTTTACGATCACGGCGAACCGAGGGACGGGAGGGAACAAATTCCAGAGCTTTGAAACGCCGTGATAGATGTGGGGCAGAAGTCTACCTTTCGATGAGCGCAGACATGCGAGTTCTATACACGGGAACTTCAACAGCAACCACGACACCAATAAAAACATTGTCGTGTCCAAGATTCGAATCTGCACTATTGCGGCGACAACGGAAGGCACTAACCATTTTACGATCACGGAGAACCGAGCGACAGGAGGGAACAAATCTCAGAGCTTTGTAGCCCCGTGATAGAGGTGGCGCCGAAGTCTGCCTTTCGATGAGCGCCGACATGCGAGTTCTATACACGGGAACTTCAACAAAAACAACAACAGTAAAAACATTGTCGCGTCCAAGATTGGAATCTGCCCTATTCCGGAGACAACGCAAGGTACTAACTACTTTACGATCACGGCAAACGGAGGCACGGCAGGGAACAAATCCCAGAGCTTTGTAGCCCCGTGATAGATGCGGCACAGATGTCTACCTTTCGATGAGCGCAGACATGCGAGTTTGACATACGGGAGCTTCCACAACAACAACAAAAATATTGCCGTGTCGAATCTGCCCTATTGCGGCCACAACGCAAGGTACTAACCACTTTACGATCACGGCGAACCGAGGCACGGCAGGGAACAAATCCAAGAGATTTGTGTTACCATGATAGAGGTGGCACTGAAGTCTAACTTTCGAAGAGCGCAGACATGCGAGTTCAATATACGGGAACTTTAACAACACCACCAACAACAACAACAAAAATATTACCGTGTCCATGATTCTAACCTGGCCTATTGTGGCGACGACGCAAGGTACTAACCACTTTACGATCACGGCGAACCGAGGGACGGCAGGGAATGAATTCTAGAGCTTTCCAGCCCCGTGATAGTGGTGGCGCAGAAGTCTGCCTTTCGATGAACGCAGACATGCGAGTTCGATATACGGTAACTTTAACAACAGCAACAACAACGAAAATATTGCGGTGTACAAGATTCGAATCTGCCCTAATGCGGCGACAACGGAAGGTACTAACCACTATGCGATGACGGCAAGCCGAGGAACGGCAGGGAAGAAATCCCAGAGCTTTGTAGTCCCGTGGTAGCGATGGCGCAGAAATCTTCCTTTCGATGAGCGCAAACATGCGATTTCAATGTACGCGAATTTCAACAACAACCAAAACAAATATGGCCGAGTCCAAGATTCTAACCTGGCTCATTGCGGCGACAATGCAAGGTACTAACCACTTTACGATCACGGCAAACCGAGGGGCGGAAAGGAGCAAATCCCAGAGCTTTCTAGCTCCGTGATAGCGGGGGCGCAGAAGTTTACCTTTAGATAAGCGCAGACATGCGAGTTCTATAAAGCGGAACTCCAACAACAACAATAACAACAACAAAAACAAAGACATTGTCGTGTCCAAGATTCGAATCTGCCCTGTTGCGGCGACAACGCAACGTACCAACCACTCTACGATTTCGGCGAACCGTGGGATGGGAGGGAACAAATCCCAGAGCCTTGTAGCCCCGTGATAGACGTGGCGCCAGGTCTATCTATCGATGAGCGCAGACATGCGAGTCCGATATACGGCAACTTCAACAACAACGACGACAACAAACAACAGCAACAACAAAAATATTGCCTTGTCCAAGATTCGAATCTTCCCTATTGCGGCGAACTGGGATGGTACTAACCATTATACGACAACGGCAAACTGAGGAGCGCCAGGGAGGAAATCCCAGAGCTTTGTAGTCCCGTGATAGCGGTGGCGCAGAAATCTACCTTTCGAAGAGCGCAGACATGCGAGTTCGATATACGCGAATTTCAACCACATCCAAAACAAATATTGGGGTGTCCAAGACTCGAATCTGCCCTATTGCGGTGACAACGCCAGGGACTAAGCACTACACGATCACGGCAAACCGAGGCACGGCAGTGAACAAATCCCAGAGATTTGTAGCCCCGTGATAGAGGGGGCACAGAAGTCTAGCTTTCGATGAGCGCAGACATGCGAGTTCGATATAGGGGAACTTCCAAAACACCAGCAAAAATATTGCCGAGTCCAATGTTGAATCCTGGCTTATAACGGCGACAGCGCAAGGTACTAACCACTATACGATTCCGGCAAACTGAGGCACGGCAGGGAAAAATCCCAGAGCTTTGAAGGCCCGTGATAGAGGTGGCACAGAAGTCTGCCTTTCCATGAGCACAGACATGCGAGTTCAATATACGGGAATTTCAACAACAACCAAAATAAATACCGCGTATCCAAGATTCGAACCTGGCGTATTCTGGCCACAACCCAAGGTACTAAGCACTATACGATCATGGCAAATCAAAACACGGGAAGGAAGAATTCCCAGATCTTTGTAGCGCCGTGATAGAGCTTGTGCAGAAGTCTGCCTTACGATGAGCGCAGTCAGGCAAGTTCGATATACGGGAACTTCCAAAACAGAAGCGAAAATATTGCCGAGTCCAATGTTGAAACCTGGCTTATTGAGGCGACAGCGCAAGGTACTAACCACTATACGATTCCGGCAAACTGAGGCACGGCAGGGAACAAATCCCAGAGCTTTGAAGACCCGTGATAGAGGTGGCACAGAAGTCTACCTTTCTATGAGCGCAGACATGACAGTTCGATATACCGGAACTTTAACAACAGCAACAAAAACAACAATAAAAATATGGCCGTGTCCAAAATTCTAACCTGGCCTATTGCTGCGACAACGAAAGGTACTAACCACTATACGATCGCGGCAAACCAAGGCACGGCAGGGAACAAATCCCAGAGTTTGTAGCCCCGTGATCGAGGTGGCGCCGAATTCTACCTTACGATGAGCACAGACATGCGGATCCCATATACGAAAACTTCAACAACAACGACAACAACAAACAACAGCAACAACAAAAATATTGCCTTGTCCAAAATTTGAATCTGCCCTATTGCGGCGACAACGCAAAGTACCAAACACTATACGATCACGGCAAACTGAGGCACGGCAGGGAACATATCCCAGAGCTTTCCAGACCCGTGATAGCGGAGGCGCAGAAATCTACCTTTCGATGAGCGAAGACATGCGAGTTCTATACACGGGAACTTCAACAACAAATAAAAGAATATCGCCGTGTCGAAGATTCTAACCTGGCCTATTTCGGCGACAACGCAATGTACTAACCATTATACGAACACGGCCAACAGAAGCATGGTAGGGAACAAATCTCAGAGCTTTGTAGCCTCCTGATAGAGGTGGCGCAGAAGTCTACCTTTCGATGAGCCCAGACATGCGAGTTCGATATAGGGGAACATCCACAACAACAGAAAAATATTGCCGAGTCCAAGGTTCTAACCTGGCTTATTGCGGCGACAACGCAAGGTACTAACCACTATACGATCACGGCAAACCGAGGGGCGGAAAGGAACAAATCCCAGAGCTTTGTAGCCCCGTGATAGCGGGGGCGCAGAAGTTTACCTTTCGATGAGCGCAGACATGCGAGTTCTCTATACGGAAACTTCAACAAAAAACAAAAAAATATTGCCGTGTCCAAGATTCTAACCTGGCCTATTACGGCGACAACGCAAGGTACTAACCACTATTATATCACGGCCAACCGAGGCATGGCATGGAAAAAATCCCTGAGCTTTGTTGCCCCGTGATAGAGGTGGTGCAGAAGTCTACCTTTCGATGAGCGCAGACATGCGAGTTCGATATACGGGAACTTCCACAACAAAAGCAAAATATTGCCGAGTCCAAGGTTCTAACCTGGCTTATTGCGGCGGCAACGCTAGGTACTAACGACTATACGATCACGGCAAACCGAGGCAAGGCAGGGAACAAATTCCAGAGCTTTGCAGCCCCGTCATAGAGGTGGCACAAAAGTCTACCTTTCGATGAGCGCAAACAGGCGAGTTCGATATACGGGAATTTCAACAACAACCAAAATAAATACTGCGTATCCAAGATTCGAACCTGGCCTATTGTAGCCACAACCTAAGGTACTAAGCCCTATACGATCATGGCAAATCAAAACACGGGAAGGAACAAATCCCAGATCTTTGTAGCCCCAGGATAGAGGTTGTGCGGAAGTCTACCTTACGATGAGCGCAGACAGGCAAGTTCGATATACGGGAACTTCCAAAACAACAGCAAAAATATTGCCGAGTCCGATGTTCAAACCTGGCTTATTGAGGCTACAGCGCAAGGTACTAACCACTATACGATTCCGGCAAACTCAGGCACGGCAGGGAACAAATCCCAGAGCTTTGAAGACCCGTGATAGAGGTGGCACAGAAGTCTACCTTTCGATGAGCGCCGACATGCGAGTTCGATATACCGGAACTTCAACAACAGCAACAACAACAACAACAACAACAACAACAAAAATACTGCCGTGTCCAAAATTCTAACCTGGCCTATTGCTGCGATAACGCAAGGTACTAACCACTATACGATCACGGCAAACCGAGGCACGGTAGGGAACAAATCGCAGAATTTGTAGCCCCGTGAAAGAGGTGGCGCCGAGTTCTACCTTTCGATGAGCACAGACATGCGGATCCAATATTTCGGAACATCAACAACAATGACAACAACAAACAAGAACATCAAAAATATTGCCTTGTCCAAGATTCGAATCTGCCCTATTGCGGCGACAACGCAAGGTACTAACCACTTTACGATCACGGCGAAATGAGGGACGGGAGGGATCAAATCGCAGAGCTTTGTAGCCCCGTCTTTGAGGTGGTGCTGAGGTGTACATTTCGATGAGCGAAGACATGCGAGTTCTATACACGGGAACTTCAACAACAACCAAAAGAATATCGCCGTGTCGAAGATTCTAACCTGGCCTATTTCGGCGACAACGCAAGGTAATAACCACTATACGAACACGGCAAACCGAGGGGCGGAAACGAACAAATCCCAGAGCTTTGTAGCCCCGTGATAGCGGGGGCGCGGAAGTCTACCTCTCGATGAGCGCAGACATACGAGTTCGATATACGGGAACTTCCACAAAAACACCAAAATATTGCCGAGTCCAAGGTTCTAACCTGGCTTATTGCGGCGACAACGCAAGGTACTAACCACTATACGATCACGGCCAACCGAGGGGCGGAAAGGAACAAATCCTAGAGCTTTGTAGCCCCGTGATAGCGGGGGCGCTGAAGTTTACCTTTCGATGAGCGCAGACATGCGAGTTCTCTATACGGAAACATCAACAAAAAACAAAAAAATATTGCCGTGCCCAAGATTCTAACCTTGCCTATTGCGTCGACAAGGCAACGTACTAACCACTATACGGGCACGGCGAACCGAAGAGCGGCAGAGAACAAATCCCAGAGCTTTGTAGCACCGTGATAGCGGTGGCGCAGAAATCTACCTTTCGACAGGCGCAGACAAGCGAGTTCGATATACGGGAACTTGAACATCAACCAGAACAAAGAAAAACAAATATTGCCGTGTCCAAGATTAGAATCTGCCCTATTGCGGCCACAACGCAAGGTACTAACCACTATGCGATCACGGCGAACCGAGGGACGGGATTGAGCAAGTCCCACAGCTTTCCAGCCCCGTGATAGCGGTGGGGCAGAAATGTACTTTTCGATGAGCGCAGACGTGCGAGTTCGATATACGGGAACTTCAACAACAAACATATTGCCGTGTGCAAGATTCGAACCTGGGTTACTGCGGCCACAACGCAAGATAATAACCACTATACGATCACGGCAAAGCGAGAGAAAGGAGGGAATAATCCCAGTGCTTCAATCCCTATGGCCGACGGGACTACTGCCTGACGTGGTATGCATAGGGGCGTACCAGTTCAACCACGTCTTGGTGGTGACCCTCAGCGATGCGACTTCCACAATAAGGCTGCTGAACCTTAAGGAACTGCAAGTTAAGGAACGACGGTGCGTCATCGTTGACCAGCAGGATCAGCAGGTGAAGCTAAGGCTTCACTGGCGGCTTTACGGCGTTGCCGACGACGACGTCCGGACGGTATTCGCGGCTTTCGGCAAGGTGGAGGAAGTGAGCCAGGAGCTTTGGCGCGTGGAAGCCATGGGAACGAAGACCTCAGCCACCAGGACCCTCATTCTCGAATTGAAAAGCGGCGTGAAAGTGGAAGACCTGCCGCATCATATACGCTTCGGCGGAGAGTTGGCCTTGGTCGTCGTGCCTGGTCGACCGATGCAGTGCCTGCACTGCCACGGCACGGGACACGTCCTCCGTCAGTGCAGAGTCCCCCGCTGTTGTCGATGCTGACGTTTCGGCCACGTCAACGCTGACTGCGTAAAATCTTATGCCACCGTAAGAGGCCCAGTAACTTGTGACGTTGCGGCAGAGAACGCCATGGACTTGGCCGAGGCGGAGGACGCTGCTAAAGGAACGCTAGACACGGTCTCGACAGCGACATCCATTGGGACGGCGACTTTGGGCGTGGACAGCAAGGTGGCTAAAACTAACCCTGAATCCGAGTGGGGCTGTACATGTCGCGACTGCAGTGGGCCGGTCTACGCGGAGCAGTAGTGAAGACGCGCCCGGCAACGGCATGACGGCGATGCAGCAGGACGAGGCCGTCCACGACGGCGACCGGACTGGGACTCTTCGTGCCCCAGTCAAGCGTCCCCATGACCATACTAAGGACCGGAACGAGTGTGCGACAAGCGCCAGCGAAGGGCCACCGACAAAGACCCCTTTTGGGAGGCTGATGGGCTTGAAACCGAAGCCGATAGGCAAAGTGCCGCCCACACACAACGCCGGGAAGCTAGGAGGTGCCGGAGGCGGCTAGCCGAGGGCTAGTCGTCAGCGGTAAGCACCATGCTCCTGGCCTACTTTTCTTTTTAGCTCAACATGGCTCAGATACGGTCCCTTAGTATTGCCACTTTAAACGTGAGAGGGTTGGCGGCTAGTCGTAGGCAAATTCAGGTCCTACGGTTGGTCTCTGAGCACGATGTAGACGTACTAGCCGTCCAGGAGGCTAAGGTTGACGGGGAGAACGAGACCGGGAGCATGGTGCGCCGTTTCACGACTAGGTATTTTGCGGTGGTAAGCCATGCGTTAGGTACGGCTGGGGGGTGCATTCTTTTTGTGAAGAAACTGCCTGGACTACACATTCAAAGTTTTTTTTTTCTTGTCAGTCTGGAAGGATTGTTTTTTTGTGATATTGTTTTGTGTGATGTTCAATTCTGCGTCATATGCGTATATGCGCCGAATTCAGTAGAAGAGCGTGCCCTTTTCTTTTCGAACCTTTCGCAGTATGTTCTATGCGATAAGCGCTTTATGCTGTTAGGAGACTAATTCTGTAAAGAGCGTTACAGACAGAGACAATAATGGCGGTGTGCGTGACAGAATCAGTGAAATCTTATCAAAACTAATTAGTGAAATGAACTCGATGACGTTTTTTAGTGTCCGTAAGGGGCTCGTGACGTGACTTTTGCACTTTTTCAGGGCAGTAGCCATGCGCGATTGGACCGAATCTACATTTCGCTGGATACAATTCCAAGATGCCACGGTTATTGTGTAATACCCGCGTTGGTCTCAGATCATTGTCTCGTAAAATGTAACGTAGGTATACACGGAAACATGCGTTTAATTGGGAGATGTGGAAAATGAATGCCTTGTTGCTAAAGGACCAGTCTTTTTCAAAAGCGGTAGGGGGTGCGATTAATGAAGTACGCAGTGATGTAGCGGGAACAATCGCAGAGAAGTGGGAATGTTTTAAACAAAAGGTTAAAATGAAATCCATAGAAGGGTCAAGTTGTCTAAAATTAGAGATGGAAATGAAACAAAAGGGTTTGCTAAGACTGCTTCAACAGCTGATCACGCTAGAATGCAGAGATCCTGGTGCGCACAAAGATGACGTGCGAAACATCAAAGAAAAGCTTGAACAGTTCGACCAAGAGCGTTATCAATGTACCATAGAGCGAGCACGAGCAGATGCATTAGCGGCGGGGGAGACGCCCACAAAAAGGGCGTTTGGACTTTAGAAGGCGCACGGACGACGAAACAATGTCGATCAGATTCTAGTGAACGGGGTTGTTGTTGACGACAACGAGAGCATTGAACGCGCCTTCTTTCAGTACTACCAGTCGCTCTTTGCATTTCAGGCAGCGAATGTAGAGAGTTTAGAGCCGATTTTCTTCAGCGGATGCCGAGACTGGGAGATGACGCCAAAGAATGATTAGAAGGCAACATTACCGAGAAGGAAGTCGAAAAGGCAATCGACGATTTGAACTCGGGCAAGTCGCCTGGGCCTGGTGGATTCTGTGCGGGGTTATATAAGGCTTTCAAAAGAGAACTGGACCCATTATTAGCACACATATTTAATGACGCGTGCGAGAAGAAATCATTGCCCCCTTCCTTTGGAAAAGCGCACACAATACTAATACCTAAAAGTGATCAAAGACACAAACACAGATTCGTGTCATCCTATAGACCTATATCACTAACAAACATCGATTACAAGATCTTTATGAAGATTTTGGCTATCAGACTTCAAGGCGTCATCAAGGAAATTGTCGCAGACCACCAAACTTGCGGCATCAACGAACGGTCCATTTTTTCGAACATCCATCAGATGCGATGTGTGCTCAAGTGCTGTGACGTCACCGGTCGCGGCGTTGCAGTTCTTCAGCTCGATCTGGAGAAAGCGTTCGATTGTGTCGCTCACGTTATTTTGTTTGCCATCTTGGATTTGTTTGCCTGTCTATGTTAATGTCGGTTCCATCATCACTGAGGGCGTGGCCTTGGCGTGCCCGAATCGCACAACCAGAATAATTGTTAATAAAGATCTGGGGGCCCCCAATAACATCACGCGTTCAGTACGCCAAGGCTGTCCCCTCAGACCGCTGCTATTTGCTATCTATATAGAAGCAATGTGTGTAGTAATTAACGGAAATGACAAAATACGTGACTTCAGATTAGCAGTGACAGAGTGAAGCTACTGGCGTATGTAGATGACATTGCAGTGTGTTGCACATACAAACTAAATGTAACGGAAACAGTATCGGTAGGGAAACATTTCTGTGATGTCACGGGTAGTAGAATAAATTGGGGCAAATCCCAGGGCCTGTGGCACGGGGAATGGATTTCTGCACCGGACAACTTCGCGAACGTCAACTGGTTCAAAACGCCGACGAGATATCTGGGTGTTCCTCTCAATAGCTACAATAGTAGTGATGAATATTGGAGGAGCCAAGTCGATGAAACGAAAGAAAAGGCGGACAGATGGAAAGCTACGAAGCTGTCTATTTTTGCAAGGGCGACAGTCTGTAACATGTTTTTTGTCACGAAGGCATATTATGTCATGCAAGCGTTGTATTATTCGAGAGCAAATGTGTAAAGGCTGCACAGAGTGTTTGCGCTTGTCATCTGGGGGTCAACATAGGAAAGGTGCAGCCAAACAAATTTGTTCAGAAGAGTGAAGGACGGGGGCGTGGGTTTGGCGCATCTTTTTTTAGACAACTGGTAAACCGATTTTTGTTTTTTCGCGATGTGCATGATCCTTTTCTGCGCACCGTATGTCAGCTCAGATTGAGCGACGCATTGCCGGCCCATGTTGTCAGTACGGCAAGCAGGAGTGAAACACTTCGTGGCTATTTCAAGGAAGTGGTCGACAGTGTCCCTTTCCTTGCTGTTCGTTTTTCAAATGATTACCTGTGTGAAGTGAAAAGGAAAACGCTGTGAAAAGATGTGTGCGATATTGTTTTCCCAGTGCCACTATACAGAGCCATATAAAGTGGAGGGCCAGGACTTGATGTACTTAAACGGGTAAAATGCATGGAGGTGCCACCAGAGGTAAAAACCTTTTTTTAAGCTTCACACCGGAACGCTCTCTCTGAAGACGTTCATGGAAGAGCGGGGTTGTATCGTACCATGGGGAAAGCATTGCTTGATCTGCAAGAAGTAGGAAACCATAGAACACGTTTTCTTGGAATGTGGGGAGGGCATTTTTTCTGGGACGTATTAAAGCGAACCCTGAAAAAAGTTACCGGTGGACCCCCAAGCGATCAGGTGTCTGACAATAAAGGATGATGACGGGGTTCCATACGACTTTATTATGTTGAACGCTCTCCACTGTTTAGGCGGGCTCGTATGGCAGGGTGCTATTGTGATCCTGACGTTAGGCCCGCTCGTGTTTTTCAGAGAATGCATGTCACGATTTATTGAAATACAGAAAATGCAACAATGTTTTCCCGATTGGCTGTGGAGGCTAGAACCTCTGACAGCCATGAAGGAATTTTAATTTGACAACGCCTGTCCAATATGTTCAATTCAATGGATAGAATTGAACATGCTCTCATGAACGGAGGAAGCCTAAAACAGTGAAGAAGAAACTAGGAATTGGCAAGGACCAGATGTATGCGTTAAGAGACAAAGCCGGCAATATCATTACTAATATGGATGAGAAAGTTTAAGTGGCTGAGGATTTCTATAGAGATTTGTACAGTACCAGTGGCACCCTCGACGATAATGGAAGAGAAATTAGTCCAGAGGAATTCGAAATCCCAAAGGTAACGCCGGAAGAAGTAAAGAAAGCCTTGGGAGATATGCAAAGGGGGAAGGCAGCTGGGGAGGATCATGTAACAACAGATTTGTTGAAGAATGGTGGACAGATTGTTCTAGAGAAACTGGCCACCCTGTATACGCAATGCCTCATGACCTCGAGTGTACCGGAATCTTGGAAGAACGCTAACATAATCCTAATCCATAAGAAAGGGGACGCCAAAGACTTGAAAAATTATAGACCGATCAGCTTACTGTCCGTTGCCTACAAACTATTTACTAAGGTAATCGCAAATAGAATCAGGAACACCTTAGACTTCTGTCAAGCAAAGGACCAGGCAGGATTCCGTAAAGGCTACTCAACAATAGATCATATTCACACTATCAATCAGGTGATAGAGAAATGTGCGGAATATAACCAACCCTTATATATAGCTTTCATTGATTACGAGAAAGCGTTTGATTCTGTCGAAACCTCAGCAGTCATAGAGGCATTACGGAATCCGGGTGTAGACGAGCCGTATGTAAAAATATTGAAAGATATCTATAGCGGCTCCACAGCCACCGTAGTCCTCCATAAAGCAAGCAAGAAAATCCCAATAAAGAAAGGCGTCAGAAAGGGAGATACGATATCTCCAATGCTATTCACAGCGTGTTTACAGGAGGTATTCAGAGACCTGGATTGGGAAGAATTGGGGATAAAAGTTAATGGAGAATACCTTAGTAACTTGCGATTCGCTGATGATATTGCCTTGCTTAGTAACTCAGGGGACCAATTGCAATGCATGCTCACTGACCTGGAGAGGCAAAGCAGAAGAGTCGGTCTAAAAATTAATCTGCAGAAAACTAAAGTAATGCTTAACAGTCTCGGAAGAGAACAGCAATTTACAATAGGCAGCGAGGCACTGGAAGTCGTAAGGGAATACATCTACTTAGGGCAGGTAGTGACGGCGGATTCGGATCATGAGTCGGAAATAATCAGAATAAGAATGGGCTGGGGTGCGTTTGGCAGGCATTCTCAGATCATGGACAGCAGGTTGCCATTATCCCTCAAGAGAAAAGTATATAATAGCTGTGTCTTACCAGTACTCTCCTACGGGGCAGAAACCTGGAGGCTTACGAAAAGGGTTCTACTCAAATTCAGGACGACGCAACGAGCTATGGAAAGAAGAATGATAGGTGTAACGTTAAGGGATAAGAAAAGAGCAGATTGGGTGAGGGAACAAACGCGAGTTAATGACATCTTAGTTGAAATCAAGAAAAAGAAATGGGCATGGGCAGGACATGTAATGAGGAGGGAAGATAACCGACGGTCATTAAGGGTTACGGACTGGATCCCAAGGGAAGGGAAGCGTAGCAGGGGGCGGCAGAATGTTAGGTGGGCGGATGAGATTAAGAAGTTTGCAGGCATGGCATGGCCACAATTAGTACATGACCGGGGTTGTTGGAGATGTATGGGAGAGGCCTTTGCCCTGCAGTGGGCGTAATCAGGCTGCTGCTGCTGCTGCTGCTGCTGCTGCTGCTGCTGCTGCTGCTGCTGCTGCTGCTGCTGCTGCTGCTGATGATGATGATGATGATGATGATGATGATGATGATGATGTCCAATATGGACAGACGGCTTTGTTGTACGGTTTGACTCTTTCCTTTCTTTTTCTGTATTGCAATTGTGATACTGTAATGTGTGCAAACTACAGGTTCTGCGAAAGAGCGGTAATAAATAAAAAAAGGGAATCAATCCCAGAGCTTTGTCGCTCCCCCGTAATAGCGGTTTCGCGAAAATCTACTTTTCGATGAGCGCACACATCTGTGTTCGTTACGCGGGAGCACCAACATAATAAAAAAATATATGTTGCCGTGACCAGGATTCGAACCTGGGTTATTGCGGCCACAACGCAAGGTACTAACCACTATACGATCACGGCAAAGCGAGAGACGGGAGGGTATAAATCCCAAAGCTTTGACCCCCCCCCCCCCACCGTAAAAGCGGTTGCGCGAAAATCTACTACTGGATGAACGCACACATCTGTGTTCGTCACGCGGGAGTATCAACAAAATAAAAAAATATATATGTTGCCGTGACCAGGATTCGAACTTGGGTTATTGCGACCACAACGCAAGGTAATAACCACTATACGATCACGGCAAAGCGAGGAACGGGAGGGTGTAAATCCCAAAGCTTTGTCCCCCACGTAAAAGTGGTTGCGCGAAAATCTACTTTTGGATAACGCAGACATCTGTGTCCGTTACGCGAAAGCATCAACAAAATAAAAAATATATATTGCGGTGACCAGGATTTGAACCTGGGTTATTGCGGCCACAACGCAAGCTACTAACCACTATACGATCACGGCAAAGCGAGGGACGGGAGGGACTCATTCCCAGAAATTTTGCTTGGCCGATCGTGCGTTGATATCCTCATTTCTGATCGCCATCCTCGTTTTCCACACACTATGCAAACACAGTAACATGAACATGTCGCATGGCATTTCATCTGGTTCTACACATGGCAAGAATCGTATACCAAAGGGTGATACTGGCAAATCCTTCTTGAGTGTCCGCTTAAGAATGTCCCACAGGAAAAGAGCATCGTGACAGTCCAAAAAATGTGTTCTATCGTTTCGGCCTTCTGATATATCAATCAGTGTAATCCCCATGGGGCAAAATTGTCTTTAGTTTGAAGCCACTGTTTTACAGCGAGCGTGCCTTTGTGCAGTTGGAAAAACAAAGATTTTGATGACGCTCTTACTGGCATTTTTTGAACTCGTTTTAACACGTCTCGTTTTGGCCCTAGTTGACAGATGGAGCGGTACAATGGTATGGGTAAAAAAAACATCAATTAGGTCTTTGTACAATTGTTTACGCGAAACTGTACTCAGGTATTCTAAGGAAAACCGTGGCTTCAGTACTTGATATGCGGATACTGTTTCGCGCCAGAAACTGCTCAGTATTCCACGTGTATCTGGGTTTGAAGACAGAATATATTCCGGGTTATGATTACACTATCTCATGTCTAAAACAGTGCGCAAGAAAACATCACTTTGGTCTCTCAGAAAGAAAAATCTTGAAACAATTTATTTCAAAAATAAATGACACAGAACAAGCCCTCCGTTTCGTACCGAAAGGAACAAGTTTGACCGACTGGTGCGTTCCCAGGTAGAATAGGTTGCAAACACTCTGTGTAATTTTTGGACACTAGTTCTGCTCATACTCAACACTTGAAGTACATAAAACACTTTTCCAACAAAAGACACATTGCATACTTTGGCGCGTGAAAACATAGAAAAGTTATGCCCTCCCCATTTTCCAGACTGATCCTTGAGCCTTTCTGTCTCTCCTGCCCAGTATTCTGCAGTATTTCGATAATGTTGAAGAGGAACCCCCAAGTATATAGCTGGAATACTTGTCCATCGCATGTTTGCATACGCCTCCAGCGCTTGCCCCCAATTTCTATGCCAAATACCCAGAGATTTATCCTAGCTAATGGCACTTCCGGTAGCACTGCAGAATGATGTAGCTTCCTTAACAGCTTCTTTAATACTGTCCTTGTCTTTGCAGAATATGGCTATGTCATCTGCATAGGCCAGTATCTTTACTTCAGGAGCATAAATGTAATAACCATGCACCCTTGTATTTATGCGAATTTTTAAACTTAAGTGTTCCAAATAAAGTGCAAAAAAGAAGAGACGAGCACGCACACCCTTGTTTTATACCTGACAGTACTGGAATGTTTTCACTTAAGGTGTTGTTGATTATAAGGTTTACTGAACACCCTTCATACACCATCTTGATGCCCTCAGTAATAACACTACCTACATTACAATGTTCTAATGATAACTGTAGTATTTCATGATTAATTCTATCAAATGCTTTCTGAAGATCCAGTTGTATCATAGCGATGTTGTCGTGAGTCATGTCACAGCATTCTAGGATAGTTCTAGCGGTGTGTATGTTTGCGCAAATTGTCCTTCCTTTGATACCACACGTCTGGTGAGGTAATATGAGGTGTGTGATAACGCTCTGCAATCTCTTGGCTATCACTTTTGTAAATATTTTATATTCTACATTCGTGAGACCTATAGGTCGATAGGCCTCAAGAGCCAACAATTTCCTGGGATTCTCCGATTTTGGAATGAGTACTACATGGCATTTTCTAAACGATAAAGGTGCTCTTTTTCGATCATAGCATCCATTGATCACGCGATGTAACGCTTGTGTCAGTTCTTCCTTGAAGCATCTGTAAATGGCAGCCCCTAGTCCATCAGGCTCATGTGCTTTGCCGGTGCTTAGTTCATCAATGGCCTGTTTTACTTCATGCACACTAATTAGCCGTTCAAGCGTTTGTCTTACTTCATCGCCTAGCCTTCGCATGAGCGACAGAAATTCGTTTCGAAAGGCTTCTGTATCTTTTATTTTTGGGCTTAGCAGTTTGTTATAGCATTCAACAAATGCTTTCTCTATCAATTCCTTGTCACGGGTCACTTCGTTTCTATATCTTCTTTCTTTTATCTCTTTTTTTACTGCTTGCCTTTTTTCTTCACCGAGTGCCCGCTTAGTAGGCGTTTCCCCTAGCCATAGTCTTTCAGCCCGTGCTCTGACGATCGCTCCACAATATTTCTTTTCATCATTCACTTCCAGCTTACTTTGAAGGTCACGTAGTTCCTCGCTAAAGTGTCCAGGGTTAGCACTCGCAACGGCAATCATATAAGCTATAACGTGCTCCTAAGTTCATTCTCTTGCTGCTTTTCAATGCTGCGCCGCACGCAAGCTCGTTCAATCGCCGCAACCTTTACTTCA
Organism: Dermacentor variabilis; assembly: GCF_050947875.1. NCBI lineage: Eukaryota > Metazoa > Arthropoda > Arachnida > Ixodida > Ixodidae > Dermacentor > Dermacentor variabilis. The sequence continues at coordinate 169,744,992 of NC_134572.1, read as the reverse complement.
TTCCTAAATTGCTCCCAAAGCGCTGTGAAATAGGAAGTTTCAACCGAACACATTTCGTCTACCTTTTCCTTTACTTTTTTAACGAAAATTTCATCATCCAACAGTGTTTCGTTTAATTTTCACAAATTCCAGCTGAACTTGGACACTTTTGTCTTGGTTCCTAGCGTCGCTATCACCAAACAGTGATCACTAAATGTGACGTTCTTTACTTTGTATGCAGTAATGTGTGGTGGGACAACTGCCGGAACATATATGCGATCTAGTCGAGCGTGACTTACACCTTGGCAGTGCGTATACTGTACGTGCTTGTCGCCGTCAAAAATGCAACCAATGTCGTCTGGCTCAAGTTCGTTTACACGCGCGTTTAACAGTGTCGAACTTCTATCGCGGTAAGTCAATCTGTTGGCTCTGTCTTGCGGCCTGCACACACAATTAATGTCTCCAAATAAAATTATGTTTCTTTCGTACGTCATGCTGGTTCTCAGGTTTTCTATATATTATATACGCTCGTTAATGTTATTCGGTGCATACACACATTATACGCCAAGGGAGGCCACAAAATCTAAAGTCGATGACGAATAGCCTGCCAACATCACTGGACTTTACAGATTGCGTTACAATATCGGTGCATTTCCGAACAAGTACCATGCAACCCGCTGAAGTGCCTCGGGCATGAGACACACATAGATTATACCTATCCTTGAAAGGCTCGACCATTCTGTCCGTTTGCTCTTCGCTTTCTACTTTGGTTTCCTGCACTGCCATTATGTAAATGTCATTTTGCAACAAGAGACGGCTTAACTGGCACTGCCTCCTGCGGGACGCCAAACCTCTCACGTTCAAGGTCGCTACACAAAGGGGAACTGTGAGATTAACAGCCATTTTCGGATTAGCAAACAGACGGAATGATACATCTGGACAGGCAGTAATGGCAAAAACCATCACAGGTCAAATTCTACTTGTCTGCTAGGTAACGTCTTATACTGAAGACAGGCTGCATGGTTCAACACACTTCGCGCCCCGCTAAGGCGGGGACGATGTTGAAGTCGTCCGCCTATCAGGCGGTATCATCGGCTTCGGTTTGAGGCCCAGTCGCCTCGTTATAGCGGCCTTCGGCAACGCCTCGGCGCTGCTCGATGGTTCGGGTGAACCTTGAGATCCGTCGGTGGCTTCACGAGGCCTCTTTGCAGCTGCTTTAGTGGCTGCTGTCATTTCAACATCCTCAATGCCTTCGGTCCCGCCTTTCGCTGTAGTCTCTGATGTGCTTACTAAAAGCGCGTCCTTTCTCCCATTGACATTTTCGTCGTTAGTCGGCGTCCCAACCAGCACGTTCTTTGCCTCGCTAGATTGGCTTCCGCCAGGGCCAGTGGAGTTTTCCGGAAATACAGACGCCTCAGAGGGTGTGCTGTCTACCGCCGGTTCTTCGGTTGTTGCTCGGAATGCTGCATCGGCTTCAGCATGGTCCATTATGTGTTCAGCCATCTCGTCGCCTTTAACTGGGCTTGTTGCCGCTGAATAGGATCGCACGCAGTCTTGTTCTTCGAGGCCGAATCGTCGGCAGAGTGCACAGCGCGGTATGCGACACTCGCGTCTGATATGTCCAGTTCCATTGCACCGGATGCATAACGGGGGTCTTTCTGGTACATGTACGAGCGCTAAGTTTTCCGTGACGCGCACCTGATGAGGCAAGTCTTACCTGTAATTCCAGGTTTTGGCAAGAGTGTCATTAAACGGGTGGTGTACCCTTTATCATTACATCCCTGTACTCGCCACTTTTCTCGGGTGATATCTGTAACCTTTCCGTAAAGGGATAACGCTGCTCGAACTTCGTCGTCGTGTACGAAATGCAACAGCCAATAAAGTTTCAGTCTGATGCCTTGGTTGCAGAGACCATAAACAACGCGGGGCTGGTCTTTTACGTTGACAGCTTCTGCCGCAAGCATCTTTTTCTTCGAAGCTTCATCACGGAAGGTCACCGCCGATACATGATTCATTTGGAAGGCGCCAAGGGCCACCACTTCCGGCAGCAGTGCAAGACGCGCGAGCGCATCTCGAAAGGGTTCGACCCGATACGGCCTGGTTTTAACGTCCGCGTGCAAAAATACTGTGTACAAAACTGATGTGCCTGAAAGGCAGATGAGGCAAAACAACTTGATAATCCGGGTAAGGCTTATCCGTACACCTGGTGCCACGGCCGAGGGCCGTTGTAACCGCCCCTACGGAGCAATGCATTCCGCGTCCGTTCACTGTGGTGGCCGGAAGTGGAATCGGCAAAGCGAGGGACGCGAGGGAATCAATCCCAGAGCTCTGCACTCCCTGTAATAGTGGTTGCGCGAAAATCTACTTTTCGATGAGCGCACACACGTGTCCGTTACGCGGGAGCATCAACAAAATAAAAAATATATATTGCCGTGACCAGGATTCGAACCTGGGTTATTGCGGCCACAACGCAAGGTACTAACCATCATATGATCACGGCAAGGCTTTTTTTTTCTTTATTGCCGACTTCGACTTACTCAATCAAGGTTTACAAAGATAAAACGTGTGGACTACACTTTGGCCAACACGGCACTCAAATCTTTTTAACAACGCTAATTCATCAAATAAGGAGATCCATTGTGGTGGATCAGGCAGCGCTTTGAAAGCATCTCTCACACACACAACACTCTGAATGAAGTTTTCCCGAGCCGGTCGAACAACAATGTCTCCGTTTTGAAATTGCAATCTAGTTTTCCACATAGCGTGGAGGCTCAGGATCATAATAAGGTCATAAGGGACATCCTCGGCGTTATCAATCGGTAAGAAGCGTATTCCATATGGGTCCAGGGGTAACTGTTTTTTCAATGTTCTCTGCAAAACATCCCAGTGAAAGATGGCGTCCCAGTAATCTAGGAATGCATGTTCTATTGTTTCCAGTTTTTTACATAATAAGTAGTCGGTGCTCCATAGGATGAAAATACCCTTCTCATGAAGCCAAGTCTTAACGGGGGGTGCGTTTGTGTCCAATTTGAAGAAAAAAGATTTAGCTGACGGCCGTATTGGCATTTTTTCACTCTCTTCAGAACGTCTTGTACTGGGCCTCCACGTTGCGGAAAACGGTACAAAGGTGTAGGGAATATCGTGTCCACGAGATCTCTGTATTGGTTTTTCTTGGTAACGGTGGACAGGTATTGCTGTGAAAAACGTACTTTCAACATCTTATATGAACATACCACTTCACGTAGGTAACCACTGACTGCTCCTGGCATATTGTGAACAGTCGAAACAATGAATCCTGGAAGTTGTCTACACAGCCGTACCTGTATCACTGTTCGCAGAAAAGGATTGTTTTGATCCCATAAAAACACAAAGCGTGTCACGACTTGTCGCAGAAACAAATGAGCTAAACCAAGCCTGCCTTTCTTGACCGGGAGGAACAAGTTCGTTCGACTCATCCTCTCCATGGTGGAGGCCCAAATGAAAATAGCGAAAACACGTTGAACTTTTTGTACGCTTACCCTCGCAGCACACAACACATTCATAACGTACCATATCTTAGAAACTAAAAAAAAACATTCGCAAACAGTGGCTCTAGAAAACATTGACAATTGTTTTCCTCTCCACCAGTCGTCAGCCTTTTCCTTTGCTTTCGACACTTGATCGAGCCAATATGATTCAGGTTCACGGTAATTTCCGAGAGGCACACCCAAGTATTGCATTGGTAACGTCGACCACTTCAGTCGATAAAAGGTCTCCGGCGTGTCTTTCCAACTACCATGCCAGAAGCCGTAACTCTTATCCCAGTTTATCTGGGCTGTAGTTGAATCACGCAACTTTTCAACGACAGTCCTTGCCTCCTTAATGCTCGCATTGGTTGCGCAGAAAATCGCGATATCGTCGGCATATGCCAAAATTTTAACGTGTGCTGCCTGCAGCCGATAGCCTGCTATGCGCTCGTTATTCCTGATAGCCAAACAGAGTGGTTCGAGATAAGCAGCAAATAGAAGCGGTGACAGCGGGCATCCTTGCCGCACCGACGAGAGCACGGGAAAGCTATCGGTGAGCTCCCCATTAACAATGATGCGCCTTAAGCATTCTCTGTACGCCATCATGACGCCTTCCGTTTTGACTTTGCCAACGTTGGCATGTTCAAGTATGCAGAACAAAGCCTTGTGCGAGACGAGGTCGAAGGCTTTTGCCAAATCGATCTGCATCATCGCGACGTGATCGCCAATCGCATCGCAGCACTCAAGCACACTTCGAGCCGTGTGTACATGTGTTGCGATGCTGCGGCCTTTAGTGCCACAAGTCGGGCGCGGCCCTACCAATGTTTTAATTACAGTTTGCAGTCGTTTGGCCAAAGCTTTCGTGAATATTTTATAGTCGACATTGGCTAGAGTTATCGGGCGATATGACCCTGGCAACAAAAGTTTTTCTTCATCATCACTCTTCGGAATTAGCACGATATACGAGGTTGTGAAAGACAAGGGCAATCTTTTTCGTTCATACGCTTCGCCGATAACTTTGCGAAGAAGAATAAGAGCCAATGCAGACTTGAAGGTTTTATAGAAAGTGGCCCCAAGCCATCTGGCCCAGGTGCTTTGCTGATGGATAACTCGTCTATTGCGCACTATCTCACTCAGGCTAATTGGCAGTTCCAGCCGTGTCCTGACTTCTTCATTGAGCTTTGGCACCAGTGAGAGAAATTCATTCTGGTAGCTACATTTAGGATTCCGCGGATGAGCTAAAATTGCTTTAAAGTGATCGGCGATCCCTTGCTTGATTTCATGTTTGTCGGATGTAATGTGATTGCCTTTAGCTAGCTGGCGGATTTCTTTCCGACAAGCGTACTTTTTCTCGTCTGATAAAGCTTGTTTCGTTGGTGTTTCTCCCGTCCACAACTTTTCCGATCTTGATCTCACTAGTGCTGCTTTGTATTTTTCGGTATCCATCCTTTCCAGTTCAGTTCTCACTTCTTTTAATTCGTTAACATACACACCAGGCTCGATACTTTCCATGCTAATAAAGAATTGCAGTTGCTGGCGAAGCTTTGTTTCTGCTTGTTTCAGGTTGTGTCGAATGACACTGCTTCTTTCAATGGCCATTGTTTTTCCTTTCTGTTTAAATTCTTCCCAATGAATGGCAAAGCTTAATGGCTTCGCTTAAGTCAGGTTTTCTAGTTCCTTCGCTACAGCATCGACAAAAGAATCGTCATTCAACAACTGCGCATTCATTTTCCAGAGATCCCAGTTAAAGGGCGGTTTGCGCTGTCCTTTCCCGAACGTGGCAGTTACCAAGCAGTGATCACTGTATGCTACAGCTTGCACATCATATTCACAACAAAAGGGCACTAGTTCGGCTGATGCGTAATCGAGCGAATATCACACTGGAAGTGGATAAATCGCGGGCGAGTACCGCTGGCAAAAACACTACCGACATCTTCCAGGTCATACTCATGCACCACTGCGTTTAGAAATTCGGCACTCTTGTCACGAACGCGTGAACATTTTGCTCGGTCTTCAGAATAGCAAACATAGTTAAAATCAGCCAGCAGTATTACGACCTTGGAACAGTTTACGTACGCTTCAAGGCGCTCAAAGAAAGATCGATGGTCCGTTTCAATATTCGGCGCATAGATCCAAATAGCATGGTAATCCATATCCCCAAAACAAAAATCAGCCACTAAGAGGCGCCCAGTTCCACACGAAAACAGACTGCACACAAATGCCAGAATTATTTCTTAGAAATATAGCGCAGCCGCCTGACCACCAACCGCGTGACAAACGAACACGTCAAAGTGAGCTCTAAAATTGGACACGATTATGCCTGCCAGCTCTTGGCTCTCAATTTTCGTTTCTTGGATTCCTACTATATGTAAGTCATTATCCAAGAGGAGACGACTTAGCTGACTTTGCCGTCTTCTTGCACTGAGCCCTCGTACATTTAACGTAGCTACACGTAGCGTTCGTTCGACATTAACCGCCATGGCTACACGGTAGAATGGTGCCCATCACAGTTACACAAGTATGAGCGCTCATCAAGGTGCGCCGATAACCCCGTCGAATGCCTGTAAAGGAGACGCAGCTCGACCTTCCGGAAAGGGCACTCAAGTGAAACTTGGGCCCCCCTTCCTGGCAAGGTTCTAAAAAACTAGCGCTCAGGGTGACGGCCATTGCACCCACCAACCCCCCAACGCCACTCGAGCTGGACAGCACGGAATTACGGAGGCAGTTTACCCGCCTGCCGTGTATCGACCGTAATGTTCGGACGCGGCTTCAAGGTTGACCTTCTTATACCTGATGCTTTGGGTGGTGGCTCGTCTCCGCCACTGCCGTCCTGTTTCGCTGTCCGGCTAACGGTCTAATTGTGGGGCCGTTTCCCCGTTGGTTGGCTAGTTGGGCCGGTAAGGGTGTCCATGCCTTCAGGTTCGACGAGGCAGGAGGTCGCCTCCGTCTCAGGTGGGGTTTTCTCTTCAGCATTCGGCATGGCCGCAATGTCCTCCGCAGTCGCTTGTTGGTGTCCTGTGGCTACAGCTTGAGCGACTTGTTTCTCCTCCGGTTCTAGCCGTACCACCGTCTTTGCCAAGACGTCAGCTGCTTCAGCCACCGCGGACGACGTGTCTTCCATGTCCGCCTCGTCCATGAGTAGGGCAGAGTTGTCCTCGTTGCCCACGGGTCCGGTCACGCTAGCGTACGTGCGCTCACACTGACTGTCATCATGACCGAAGCGTCGGCAGGCACCACACCGTGGAATACGGCACTCGCGACAAATGTGGCCCGTGCCGCGGCAGCGTAGGCAGAGAGGAGCCCTGCCCGGCGCAACCACGAGAGCCAGTTAGCCGGCGACGCTCACCTGATGCGGAAGGTCGTCGAGCTTTACGCCAGGCTTCAACTTCAGCGTAACCAGCCTTGTTGTTGAGTTCTTATCAGCCACGCCATGAACCCGCCAGCGCTCGCGGACGGTGTCCGTGACCTTTCCAAACGGCGCGAAGGCAAGGCATACGTCCTCGTCAGGAACGCTGGGCAGCAGCCAATGCACTTTCAGGCATACGTCCTGGTTGGCGGGGTCAATGACGAGACACCGGCCCTTTTTTACCTGCAGCTCTCCAACGCTGACGATCTTTTTCACCGCGTCGCTGTCCTTGAAGGTCACGGCCCTGTTGCGTTTCGCCTGCGACACGTGGTTTTGCCGGCGCGACTGCGGCGGGGCGGCAGACATTTTGGCCCGATCGTCGTCGCCACAACACTCATCGCCAGGTGTTTCCAGGCGCGACTGCGGCGATGCGACCGCCTAGGGATCATCCTCGCATTCCAGTTATTGGGCCCGAAACAGGCGATGCCAAAGCAGGGATCTCGTTCCAGTCATTGTGCCCGAAACAGGCGATGCCAAAGCAGGGATCTCATTCCAGTTATTGGGCCCGAAACAGGCGATGCCAAAGCAGGGATCTCGTTCCAGTCATTATGCCCGAAACAGGCGATGCCAAAGCAGGGACCATCCTCTCATTACAGTCATTGTGTCCGACCGGCAGCGCCACGACAGGGTGCTACGAGATCGTGCTCGACATGGTGCTACGGCATCGCTACGACAGTGTGCGTCACCATTAGCCCATTGTACATTCACGTGCTCGTCTTTTGAGGGGTTCCTTCTTGCCCTCAACTGCGAGAGTATAAAAACAGCTGCCCCCGGACGCCAAGAGGGAGGGCTCCGATTTCTTCTGTTGAGTGAAGTGCTCTCCCGTCTCTCTACTTCGGTCAACCTGACCGCCAACTCTTTGCGATGTTAAAATAAACAAGTTGTTTTGTTGTTACCAGTCGACTCATGCTTTGCCGGGACCTTCGGATGCTTCCAGTTGTACCCCAGGCCGCCAGGCCAACGCTACCCTTGGGGCTTGCGACCCAGGTACAACCACGGGCGTCAGCGCCGAGTTCCCAACAGATCGTACCAGCGGTCCGATCCCAAACATCTGGTGGCAGCGGTGGGATCGCGACAACGGAGGCCAGCAGCGAAGAGATGCAGTTGACGGTATGCTGAGCAGCTCAACGACGATCCGGGAGCAGTGCAACGAGCCCTGTGTGACGACTGGTTGCCTGCAGCGGAACGACTGCGCGGAATTCCTGCCTGCGAGGTTTGGTGAGTGCGGGACTTTCTTCTTCTGAGCTTTGCCAGGCTTTTGTTAGTGTTAGAAACAGAGCTGGTAATTGTGGTTGTCGTTGCTGCCGGGTTAGTTTGCGGCAAGACAATAGTAAGCAGTAGAGAAAGCAGCATTCAGAGCAGCCATGGATTTGAAGTCGTTGCGCAAACCGAAATTGTTGGAGCTTGCAAGAGAGTTGGGTCTGGATGTCTCAGACAAACTAAGAAAACCTGAACTGCTAAAGGCTATTCTTGAGTTAGAGGCTGAGGATGACGAGCTGTCGGAATGCCTTGAGACTATTGAGGAGAGGTCAAAAAGACAGGAGCGCGAACTTAAAGAGCAAAAAGAGAAACAGGAGCGCGAACTTAAAGAACAGAAAGAAAAAGAAGAGCGTGAACGTAAAGAACAGAAAGAGCGAGAGCAACAAGAGAAAAAAGAAGAGCGCGAACACGCTTTGGAAATGAAGCGTCTCGAGGTAGAGATGGAACGCGCTCGTAATGGAAGTCAGGCACACGGTGCAGGAGAACGAGTATTGTTCAAAATGACTGACCTGATGCGGCCGTTTAAGCTTGGAGAGGACATTGGTTTGTTCCTGGTTAACTTTGAGCGAACGTGCGAGAAGCAGGGGTTCTCTCGGGAAACGTGGCCACAGCGCTTGCTCACTTTGTTACCCGGCGAGGCGGCCGACGTAGTCGCTCGCTTGGATAGAGAGGAGGCAGAGGATTTCGACACAGTGAAATCGAGTCTTCTAAAAAAGTACCGGCTGTCTGCGGAGGCGTTCCGTCGGAAGTTTCGGGAAAATGAGAAAGGCAGAAGTGAGTCATATACAGAGTTTGCGTATAGGCTTATGTCGAACATGCAGGAGTGGCTCAAAGAAGAGAAAGCGTTTGGTGACCACGATAAAGTTCTGCAGTGCTTCGGGCTAGAACAGTTTTATAGTCGGTTACCTGAGAACGTGCGATACTGGGTCTTGGATAGGCCAGACGTGAGTACGGTGGCTAGAGCCGCTGAGCTAGCCGAGGAGTTTGTGACGCGTCGAGCTCGCGGAGCTAAGGACGGTCAAAAGGGTGAATTTGGCTCGAAGTTTGAGAGGCCGAAGTTCACACCCATGAGAGCAAAGGGGAACACGCGTAGTGCGGATGCGAGTGGAAGCAGTGCGACCGAACCTAAGGAGACGGCGGCAGCCGAAGCCGAACGCAGAAAGCGGTTCGAGATGAGGCAAGCGCGCGTTTGTTATACGTGCCAGAAGCCGGGTCACTTTTCGGCGCAGTGTCCGGAAACAACACCAAAAGTTGTGTTTTTTTCAATAGGCAGCACTGACGAGAACATGAAGCTTCTCGAGCCTTACATGCGAGACCTCCTCGTGAACGGGAAAGAGTGCCGAGTGCTTCGCGATTCCGCAGCTACGATGGATGTAGTTCACCCATCTTACGTAGAACCCCATATGTTCACGGGCGAGTGCGCGTGGATCAAGCAAGCCGTGGAAGCTCATAGCGTGTGTCTGCCAGTAGCAAGGGTGCTTATTGAAGGACCTTTCGGAGCGCTTGAGACAGAGGCGGCAGTGTCATCTATGCTGCCCCCCCAGTACCCGTACCTATTTTCAAACAGGTCCGATCACCTCCTGCGCGAGAAGGGGCTTTTGTTTGGTGAAGCTAGTGTTCAGGCCTTAACCAGATCGAAGGTTCGGGAGCTCGCTGCAAAGGCGATAGTTGCGGGGCCGACGTTATCAAACAACGAAAAAGGGTCAGAGGCGCAGCAAGCTGATATTCCGAGCACGCCCGAACTGAATAAACTTGAGTCTGTAACGTTAAAGGCGCCAGATACTGGAGAGGAAATGCCCGACACGGGAAAGTTAGAAGAGCTATCTACTGATTTGCTCATCGCGCCTACGTCAGACGGACTTGATAGGTTGCTAAAAGTCAGCCGGTCGGCTTTGATAGCCGAGCAAAAAAAGGATGGCAGCCTGGAAAACGTGCGCTGCAATGTCAAAGAAGGTATCGCCAGGAAAACTGCGCGTTTTGTGGAAAGAGGTGGAGTCCTGTACCGGAAGTATCTAGACCGCAGAGGAGTGGAGTTCGATCAGCTGGTCGTGCCTCAATGCTATCGTCAGGATCTGCTGCGCTTGTCACACGGGGGTTCGTGGTCCGGACACCTAGGAGTTAAGAAAACTAAGGACCGTCTCTTGCAAGAGTACTATTGGCCAGGGTGTTTTCGGGACGCAGACCATTTCGTGAGGACATGTGACACTTGTCAGCGGGTGGGCAAACCAGGGGACAAATCGAGGGCGCCGTTGAAATTGGTACCTATCATTACGGAGCCTTTTAGACGGCTCGTTATTGATACTGTGGGACCTCTGCCGGTAACAGCCACGGGGTACAGACACATTTTGACTGTGATCTGCCCAGCGACAAAGTTCCCTGAAGCAGTGCCGCTTAAAGAACTCAGCTCAGTTGAGATAGTTAATGCACTACTGTCCATATTTGCGCGAGTTGGTTTCCCTGCGGAAATCCAATCAGATCAGGGCACAGTGTTTACTAGCGCTTTGACGACAACTTTTCTCGAAAGGTGTGGGGTAAAGCTGTTACACAGCTCAGTGTACCACCCACAGTCGAATTCCGTTGAGAAGCTCCACTCCGTCATGAAGCGCGTGTTGAGAGCGTTGTGTTTTGAACATCGAACTGACTGGGAGCTGTGTCTGCCTGGGGTGATGTTTGCTTTACGGACCGCGCCGCATGCAGCTACGGGGTTTTCGCCAGCTGAACTGGTGTACGGTCGCTCGCTTCGATCTCCGCTTCGCATGCTTAGAGAATCGTGGGAAGGTAGGGGCGACGACCCAGTCGTGGTGGAGTACGTGCTTAAGCTCCTCGAACGCTTAAGAAGGGCACAGGAGTTGTCAGGTGAAGCAATGGCAAAGGCCCAGCAGAGGGCCAAGGTTTATTATGATCGGACAGCCAGGGCCCGTCGTTTTGAGGTTGGCGATGAGGTCATGATATTGCGCACATCGCTAAACAACAAACTAGACGTGCAGTGGGAGGGCCCAGCACGAATTGTTCAGAAACTGTCGGACGTTAACTACGTGGTAAGTCTGCCAGGAAAGCGGAAAGCACAGCAAGTTTACCACTGTAATCTGCTCAAACCTTATAGACAACGGGAAGCAGTGGTGTGCATGATGATAAACGTTCCTGAAGAGCTTCCAGTCGAGCTTCCGGGACTAGGCTCAGTGACGAACAGGGAAGACACCGGTCAAGTCATTAGTGACCTTATCAGTAAAGCACCGCTGTCGCCCGAGCAGAAAACCGAACTACACCAGCTATTACAAGAGTTTCAAGGTCTGTTCTCTGAGAGGCCTGGTAGGACTTCTGTACTTACTCATGATATTGAACTTACCTCCCCAGAGCCAGTACGATCCAAGGCGTATCGGGTGTCACCCCGCCAGAGCGATATTATGGAGGCTGAGGTAAAGAAAATGCTACAGCTCGGTGTTATTGAGGCAGGTGAGAGTGATTATACCTCCCCTTTGATTTTAGTTGAGGTACCGGGCAAGGAACCTCGTCCTTGCGTCGACTACCGCAGGCTTAATTCCATCACTAAGGATCAAATTTATCCGATCCCTAACATCGAGGAGCGCCTTGAGAAAGTTAGTAGCGCTCAGTTTATTTCCACCCTAGATCTTGTCAGGGGTTATTGGCAGGTTCCACTTACAGAAGAGGCTAGTAGGTATGCGGCGTTCATTTCACCAATGGGAACATTCCGTCCTAAAGTGTTGAGTTTTGGTTTGAAGAACGCGCCATACTGTTTTTCAAGCCTCATGGATAAAGTGTTGCGGGGACAGCAAGAATTCGCTTTACCGTATCTAGACGACGTAGCGATATTCTCCGCATCCTGGTCTGAGCATATGGCACACTTGCGGGCAGTGCTAACCCGCCTGCGCGAAGCGGGCTTGACAGTCAAGGCTCCTAAGTGCCAGTTAGCACAGGCCGAGGTTGTCTACCTCGGTCACGTGATTGGTCAGGGTCGTCGCCGCCCCTCTGAAATAAAAGTGGCCGCTGTGCGAGACTTTCCGCAACCGCGCACCAAGACCGATATTCGGTCGTTCTTGGGTGTCGCCGGCTACTATCAAAGGTACATCCCTAGGTACTCTGATATCGCGGCTCCCCTGACGGATGCTCTAAGAAAGACAGAGCCTCAAACAGTCGTCTGGGACGAGACAAAGGAAAGAGCTTTTAGCGCCCTAAAGAGTGCCCTAACAAGCCAGCCTGTGCTACGATCGCCAGACTATACAAAAGGGTTCATTGTTCAGTGCGATGCTAGTGAGCGAGGCATGGGCGTTGTACTGTGCCAACGGGAAAATGGAGAAGTAGAACACCCCGTCCTGTATGCTAGTCGTAAGCTGACCAGTCGTGAGCAGGCGTATAGCGCCACCGAGAAAGAGTGTGCGTGTCTCGTGTGGGCCGTTCAGAAATTGTCATGCTATCTAGCCGGCTCGAGGTTTATCATTGAGACGGACCACTGCCCTCTCCAATGGCTGCAGACCATCTCTCCCAAAAATGGCCGCCTCCTGCGCTGGAGCCTCGCTTTACAACAATATTCCTTTGAGGTGCGTTACAAAAAGGGGAGTCTCAACGGTAACGCCGATGGCTTAAGTCGAAGCCCCTAACGTAGGAATCAGCCTCAAAATTGTTTGTTACTGATGTTTTCTTCCTGAGGCAGGATTTTTTTTAACATATTGCTTTTGTTTAGTGTTTCAAAGTGATGATATGCTTTCTAGTGCGATTTTTCAATTTGTGGACGCGTTCTGAGTGATGCTAGACTACTGTAAGGAACTAGGCAGTGGTATAAAAAGGGGAAAGAGCCTGGCAGGGCTTAGTGAGGGTTGTGCCGTGCTTGCTGACTGAGCGGTTGAGTTTCAGCGTAGTTCTAACGCTTGCCGGGAACGAGAACAAAAATGTGAACTCTCCCGAAGTCACTTTGCAGTGTCCCGTGCGAACCTGAACTAGAGAACGAGGCCTTCTCTGTGCGCTGCGCTCAAGAAACGTCGAGGGACGCCCGACTTCGGTTATGAGCATCATCGAGCGACATCCCTCCGGCCAGCGGATGCAGTCCCCTGTCCATCGGGATCTCCTTCCCCCGGCGGGGCGGTCTGTTGCGTTTCGCCTGCGACACGTGGTTTTGCCGGCGCGACTGCGGCGGGGCGGCAGACATTTTGGCCCGATCGTCGTCGCCACAACACTCATCGCCAGGTGTTTCCAGGCGCGACTGCGGCGATGCGACCGCCTAGGGATCATCCTCGCATTCCAGTTATTGGGCCCGAAACAGGCGATGCCAAAGCAGGGATCTCGTTCCAGTCATTGTGCCCGAAACAGGCGATGCCAAAGCAGGGATCTCATTCCAGTTATTGGGCCCGAAACAGGCGATGCCAAAGCAGGGATCTCGTTCCAGTCATTATGCCCGAAACAGGCGATGCCAAAGCAGGGACCATCCTCTCATTACAGTCATTGTGTCCGACCGGCAGCGCCACGACAGGGTGCTACGAGATCGTGCTCGACATGGTGCTACGGCATCGCTACGACAGTGTGCGTCACCATTAGCCCATTGTACATTCACGTGCTCGTCTTTTGAGGGGTTCCTTCTTGCCCTCAACTGCGAGAGTATAAAAACAGCTGCCCCCGGACGCCAAGAGGGAGGGCTCCGATTTCTTCTGTTGAGTGAAGTGCTCTCCCGTCTCTCTACTTCGGTCAACCTGACCGCCAACTCTTTGCGATGTTAAAATAAACAAGTTGTTTTGTTGTTACCAGTCGACTCATGCTTTGCCGGGACCTTCGGATGCTTCCAGTTGTACCCCAGGCCGCCAGGCCAACGCTACCCTTGGGGCTTGCGACCCAGGTACAACCACGGGCGTCAGCGCCGAGTTCCCAACAGATCGTACCAGCGGTCCGATCCCAAACAGCCCACACATGGCTCATACGGTAGGATCCGAGAGCAGCCACTTCCGGCAGGAGCGATACCTGAGCGAGCGCGTCGCGAAAATCTTCCACCCGGTATGGGCGGGCCCTGATATCACAGTGTAGGAAAACCGTATTCAAAACAAAACGCCCTGTCGGCAGACTAGGCAAAACAACTTGGTACTCGTTGTCCGAGGCAAAAATCCTGTTACCGCGGACCGTCTGGGCCGCTGAAGTCGCTCTTACGGAGCCCATGATATATACGCCCGTCACGCTCGGTGGCCGGAACTGGAATCAATTCACGGCAAAGCGAGGGACGGCAGGGAATCAATTCCAGAGCTTTGTCGCCCCCCCCCCCCTAATAGCGGTTGCGCGAAAATCTACTTTTCGATGAGCACATACATCTGTGTCCGTTACGCGGGAGCTATAGCGGGAGAATCAACAAAATAAAAAGATATTTATTGCCGTGACCAGGATTCGGACATCGGTTACGGCAGCCACAACGCAAGATACTAACCATATACGATCACGGCAAAGCGGCAATCAATCCCAGAGCTTTGTGCCCCCCCCCCCCCCCCGTAATGTCGGTTGCGCGAAAATATACTTTTCGATGAGAGCACACATCTGTGTCCGTTACACGGGAGCATCAACAAAATACAAAGATATTTATTGCCGTTACCAGGATTCCAACCTGGGTTACTGCGGCCACAACGCAAGGTACTAACCATTATATACGATAACGGCAAAACGAGGGACGGGACGAAAGTAACTTCAGGAAGATTTCGCTCGCGGCCAATTCCGTTTTCGTCATTCAAATACACATAAAATGAAGAAATGTTCTCATGGCATTACTGTTAGCGTAAGTTTAATGATATTGCTAGCATTTGAGAGAGAATATTACGTTGCAACTGTAGGAGGCAGATTTTTATTTAGGACCTCCCATTTTTTTTACATAAATTACTGAAAATGGGTGCGATGTAAAAAATGGGAGCGCAAAGTTTACAATTTCTTAACTTCAGACCAAAATACATATGAGCCTACGTGCCTAAGACAGCTTCCAGCTAGAACAGCTTCCCCACCTTCCATTGCCAGCAGTACCGACCCTTTTTTTTTTCGAAAACCGCGATCTCTGTTGTATGTTCTGAGATTTACTTATTTATTTATTTATTTATTTATTTATTTATTTATTTATTTATTTATTTATTTATTTATTTATTTATTTAAAGGACCTCAAAATACCCCTTTTCTGTGGTTTTACATGTGGTATGCCCAAGGGTACGTTGAAGCAATTCAATCACCGGAAAGAAACGCTAATTACATGAATGCAAAATAACTATGCATACCGGCTTAACAAATACAACCAAGTAGTAAACACAACACACTTAGTAGTAAAATAGGTAAATGCAGATATATGTAATATTTAGCGCATTAAGAAATGTTAGTTCACTTGACCTATACATATAAAGGTTCTTCTTCGTGATTTGGGAGAGGGAAAATACGCTCAGTCTCCAGCCCATATGGGAGCACGGCGCAGCGTAATGGGGAATGGGGGCGGGGAAAGAAAGATGAGAGGATAGAGGGGGAAAAGGAGAGTAGGTTTCAGGCAGCAGACGTCAGCATCATCCAGGGGCGATGGCCGGCGGTCGGGCAGAGGCCGTGCGAGGCCGAAGTCCATTGGCGATCTAGGAGCCCGTTTGTGTACACATATTCAAGCAGGCTTGCCAGTGCTGGGAGGTGGTAGCGGGCCGGGAAGAGCAGGTGTGTCTCTGAGGTAGCCGGGAGTCAATACCGTCGGTAGGTGGCAGTGACTGGAGCACGCTCCTGGGCTAATGCAGGACAGGTGCAGAGTAGGTGCTCGAGGGTCTCGGCGTCACCGCACCTTGTGCAGGCCGGCGAGGCGATGCGTCCCTTGGCATGGAGCCTAGCTGCCGTCCACACGGAGCCCGTGCGCAGACGAAGGAGTGTGGAACAGTCCCGTCGCGAGAGGCCGTTCTCAGGGAGGAGTTTTGGGGCGCGGTTGGTAGCTACCCTGCTATCCGGATGGCTGGATGTGCGCAGCTGTTTGAGTCTCTGTCTGGAGAAGTCCGATGCTGCGACTGCTCTGGTGAGTGGAACGGTCGGGTGGTGGGCGGCCTTAGCAAGGACATCCGCCTCCTCGTTTCCAGCGATCCCTACGTGGGAAGGCAGCCAGTGGAAGGTAATGGCTACCCCCACTGCAGAAAGGGCCGAGATTTTTGCTCTCAGGAGGGTCTCAGTGACTCCTTGTCGATGGTGATCGGAGAGTGCCTGGAGAGCCGGTCGCGAGTCACTTAGCACCGCCACTGGTTTTGCCGGGGGGTCCTCGGCCAGGAGGTCTGCAGCCAGTTGGAGTCCCGCCAGCTCAGCTGGTGTGGAGCTCGCGCGAAAAGGAAGTCGGCACTGCCTGCTCCTGCCCTCAGATGGGATGGTACATGCCGCCGCTGCGGAGCCGTTGAAGAGCACGGAGCCATCCGTGTACACGAGCAGCCTGCCGTCCAGCTCTTCCAGGAGTTTGCCAGTAGCTGCATGTTGTAGTGCGGCTGCTGGCGTCCGGCGCTTTGATGCTCCATTCAGGGATAGGTGCACCTCTGGAGGCTTCTCGTGTGGCGGAGGTGTGACCATGGGCACTGGTCGCTGTACAATCAGCTCCTCGTAGAGCTGACAGAGGCCCCCCATGCGAGATAGTGGCTGGCTCCGCAGTCGGCAGAGCAGAGCCCCACCATCTGGAGCACGGTGCAGACGGTCAATGTGCCCAAGGGCACGTTGGAGCATGTGCAGCGACAGTGGCCATTCGCCAGCCTCAGCCAGTGTGGCAGCAATTCGAGAGTGCTTGGGGAAACCTAGGATGCTCCTAACTGCACTCCTGTGCAGTCTCTCTAGTTGTTGCTTCCTGGCTGGAGATAGTAGAACCAGCGGCAGGGCCTATATCAGGATGGATGTGGCCGCCGCTTGGTTCATACGCAGCGCCCACTTGACGGTGCAGCCCCGACCACGCTGCTGCATCTTGCTCACTGCCCCCTGGACTCTTCGGACTTTGGAGGTGACAGCCTTGACAGCAGGAATCCAGGAGAGCCGATGATCAATGGTTAGGCCTAAATACGTGACCTGCCGCTTCCATGGGACGGTGGTGTTTGCAATGCGCAGCTGTTTCACGTAGATGCGTGCGGAGGCTAGTGGGTGCACAAGTAGTGCCTCTGTCTTTGCCGGGGACACGGAGAAGCCAATTCCACCGAGGAAGGAGATGACCGCTTCTAATGCCCTCTGTGGAGAGCCCCGGATGGCAGCGATGCTTCTCCTGGGTCCTCGTATCCACAGCGCCACATCATCTGCGTAGATAGCGCAGCAGACTGGGTAGCGGCTGTCAGCCGGTAGTGCTGCTGCGAGTCCTGCCAGTGCCAGGTTGAAGAAGAAAGGGCTCAGCACTGATCCCTGCGGGACACCGGAGGTGATGTCTGGGATCGCTGAGCACCTTGCCTACCCGTACACGAAAACTCCGGCCCACCAGGACGGCAGAGATGAAGCCCCGGAGACATCCGGTGACGCCTAAGCAGTCCAGTGCAGCCTCGATCACCTCGTGGGGCAGCCGGTCAAAGGCACTCTGGACGTCCAGGAGCAGCAGCATGGCGACGACCCCACTGCCCCTGGCATCCTCCAGGGTGGCCACCACATCTGCAATGGAGTCCGCCGTTGAGCACTTTTGCCTGAAGCCAGATTGCTGTTCTGCAAAGTACTTCTGCTGGGCAGCTATCCATTCGAGCCGTGATAGGGCCATCTTCTCCATCAGCTTGCATGCTGCAGAGGTAAGGGAGACGGGCCTGTAGGAGGAGAGCGAAGTCGCAGGCTTCCGTCGCTTCAGCATAGGCACCACCACAGCCGTCAGCCAGCTCTCAGGCAGGACCCCGGTGCTCCAGTAGGAGTTGAACTGCTCCAGGAGTCGTACCCGTTGTGGCTCTGCAAGGTTACGCAGCATCTGACAGGTTATCCCGTCGGCTCCTGGAGCACTCCGTCGTCGTGTGAGAGCTAGCGCCGACTCGAGCTCGTGCATGCGGAGAGGCTCGCTGCATAGGGCGGAGATCTGTGCTGCCACCCACTCTGGATGGTGGCAGGAGGGAGGCAGCGTCTTGTGGCGACCGTCGAGGGCAGTATCTGCGGGATTGGAGACCTCTCAGCAAACAGGTCGGCTAGGCGCTCGACCAGGGCCAGCTCGCTGATACCCATGAGGACGGCCACGGTTAAGGACTGGCTTTGCGCGCTTGGAGCATCCATCAGTGACCTTAGCAGGCGCCAAGCTCGAGCACCATCTGGATTGCGACTGATGGTGGAGCAAAGGCTCTCCCAGCTTTGCCGTCTGCGTCGTCGGGCGTGGCGGCGGCAGACAGCATCCACGCGGCGGTAGGCCGTGCATTGTTACGGAAGCATGGTGCGCCGGGCCCTGCGTTCCACACGGCGCCGAGCAGCTCGCAGTTCAAAATGGCGTATATCCGGAACTGGTTTGCCCTCTGGGACAGTAGAGCGTATGGTAGCGGCATTGGCGCACTCCACGATCATCTGCAACAGATCCCCGTCGTTGTCCGCCTGCCGGCAGAGCTCACGGAAGGCCTTCCAGTTGACTGTGAGGCACTCTCTGCTCCTGGGGGACTTGCCTCGAAAAGGAGTCGGGAGCAGGGGCAGATGGTCGGAACCCCAGGTGTCAGGAAGCGTCTCCCAGCTGTACCGGCAGTCCTCTGTGGTCAGGCTCAGGTAGATTGCCGTCTGTCTTGGACGAGCTCCGCGCCGGATGAAAGTGGGGACGCCAGTGTTTAGAATCTGCAGGCCGAGTTGGTCAGCAGCATCCCGTAGAGCCTTGCCACGAGGACAGCAGTGCCGGCCACCCCAGGCTGTGTGGTGGGCATTGAAATCGCCACAGAGGACGAAGTCTTTGCCAAGGTGTCTAGCCAAACGCAGCAGGCAGGAGGGGTCCCGAGGCTGGCAGGGTCGGACATACGCACAGGCGATAGAAGTGTCCACGCCCCCGATGCGTACGCGCACTGCACGCGGGAGCATCAACAAAATAAAAAGGTATTTATTGCCGTGACCAGGATTCGGACATCGGTTACCGCGGCCACAACGCAAGGTACTAACCATATACGATCACGGCAAAGCGGGAATAAATCCCAGAGCTTTGTCCCTCCCCCCCGTAATGTCGGTTGCGCGAAAATGTACTTTTCGATGAGAGCACACATCTGTGTCCGTTACACGGAAGCATCAACAAAATACAAAGATATTTATTACCGTGACCAGGATTCCAACCTGGGTTATTGCCGCCACAACGCAAGGTACTAACCATTATATACGATAACGGCAAAACGAGGGACGGGATGAAAGTAACTTCAGGAAGATTTCGCTCGCGGCCAATTCCGTTTTCGTCATTCAAATACATATAAAATGAAGAAATGTTCTCATGGCATTACTGTTAGCGTAAGTTTAATGATATTGCTAGCATTTGAGAGAGAATATTACGTTGCAACTGTAGGAGGCAGATTTTTATTTAGGACCTCCCATGTTTTTACATAAATTACTGAAAATGGGTGCGATGTAAAAAATGGGAGCGCAAAGTTTACAATTCCTAAACTCCAGACCAAAATAGATATGAGCCTACGTGCCTAAGACCGCTTCCAGCTAGAACAGCTTCCCCACCTTCCTATGCCAGCAGTACCGACCCCTTTTTTTTTCCGAAAACCGCGATCTCTGCTGTATGTTCTGAGATTTATTTATTTATTTATTTATTTATTTATTTATTTATTTATTTATTTATTTATTTATTTATTTAAAGGACCTCAAAATACCCCTTTTCTGTGGTTTTACATGTGGTATGCCCAAGGGTACGTTGAAGCAATTCAATCACCGGAAAGAAACGATAATTACATGAATGCAAAAGAACTATGCATACCGGCTTAACAAATACAACCAAGTAGTAAACACAACACCTTTAGTAGTAAAATAGGTAAATGCAGATATATGTAATATTTAGCGCATTAAGAAATGTTAGTTCACTTGACCTATACATATAAAGGTTTCAATGCAGCGTGTTAGAACCTGGAGAGGGCGAGCAATGCATAAAACTTTTTTATAATGTCAGCCAGAACCGCTTTAAATATATCAGGTTCGGTATTGTTTACAACATCTACGGTACATTGTTCCAATCGTTTGCCGTTTCGACGAAAAATGAAGTCATATGCGCAGAAGTATGGGCATGTGAACGATGAACGGCTTTTTCGTGACTTTTTGGCGATAATCAATGAACGGGGGTGATGACAGCGGGGTTAATTGACGAGTGGTAAAATTTGTTAAAATTGTACTGCCTCAAAATTTTGCGGTGGCATTCAGGACCGAGAAGGTTGGCTCGGGATTTTAGTACTGTGACGCTGGTTAGATAAGAGTACTCTGGTTAAATGAATCTTGCAGCACGATTTTTGACTGATTCCAACATGCCTGAAAGGCTAATCTGATGTGGGTTCTAAACGGTTCTGGCCTACTCGAGTTTTGGTTCTGCCAGTGTTTGGCAAGCAAGTATTTTTGCAGAAGTCTGGGTGTGATGCAAGTTTCGACGTAAATAAGTGAGGGTGCGGTTAGCATCATTTGTAATGTTAGTTATAGGAGACGACAGTGTAAGGTCACGAGCTCGGCAAACGCAAAGTTATTTATGAACGTAAGGAAGATAGTTGGTAACCGTACATTAGTGTTACATGTTGTGGGATACGTTGACTGACGGTGCGAGGAAGTGAGTGCAGTTTTCGTTGTGTTGAGGGACATCACCCACATGTCGCACCGTTTTTCTAGTTGATGCAGTTCTTTTTGGAGTTTGGTAGAGTCAAAGTTGTTATTGATGCGGCGGTAAATGACCCTCTTGTCGCCGAATAAACGAATGTTAGAAGATGTATTATTGGGAAGATAATTTATGCAAATTAGGAAAAGTAAGGGATTCAGAACCGTGCCCTAGGGCACGCCTGAGACAACCGGTGTATTACGAAATGCATGGTTGTTAGCCCACACAAACTGTTCACTATTAGGAAGGAAGTCACACTACCAGTTTAGTACTAAGGGGTTATTGTTTAAATGCGAGAGTTTAAGTAGAAGGTGTTGATAAGTAACTCTGTCAAAAGCTTTCTCTAAATCTAGAAAGAGTGCGCAGACTGGTACCTTAACGTATAGACTGGAGCTGATATCGCTAATGAACCGGGCTATTTGGGTAGAGCACGACCGATCGTTTAGGGATCCATGTTGGCAGGGAGGAAGAAAGTTTACAGATATTAGAAATTTCGTAACGTGTGAATAAACGAGGTGCTCCATTATTTTTTAAATCACACTTGTAATAGATATCGGGCGGTAGTTTTTTTCGCGATGATTTGGGGTCGTTTTTGTGCATAGGAATTATTTTGCTAACCTTCCAGTCATGGCGTACAATGAGGGCCATGAGGGATTCTTGGAAAACGTGCGATAAAATATCACCGGAAATGTATTTTGTATTTTTTAGGATCTTTGTATCGATGCAATAGATTCTAGTTGACGATGTTAGATCCAGACACTCGATTATTTTTATTATTCCTTTAGCTTCAATTGTTATGCTTGGTATCTCATGGTGATCAGTGCGGAGATAATCTGCGAGATCACCTGCGGGCTCCTGAAGAGAAACACTTAAGATAAGGTAGAGTTCAGCATTTCAGCGATGTCCTTGTTTCGTACGGGAATGTTAAGGTCATCACAGAGTGATATATGCGGACTGGGTTTAGGGTTGATAACGTGCCAGAATTGTTAAGTATTGCTTTGTAGCATAGCCGGGAATGTGTATGATAGAAAGGAACGTTCAGTTTTGGCTGCAAGAGAATCAAATTCCTTTTCGATGGCGCGATACCTACTCCATGCGGCAAGTGCGTTAGATTGTTTTGCCGAACGAAATCGCCTTTTCTTCTTGTTCTTCCGTTGCTTTACCGTGTTGGTAAACCATGGTGGAGCTGAGAATGTATAACTCAACTAATTATTTTATTTCATTTTTGTATAGGGACGAGTTCGACACGACTGAACGCTGAACAAGGTCATTCATAAAATATATACAAAAGCCGTTAAATTCCTTGTTAATGGCGCCATAGTTACGTTCATCATAACGTTTTACCGCTTTTGCTTGCTTATTAATGCTCGTTAAGTAACAAGAATATGTGCCGTGAAGTACTGCGTGATCACTCAGGCCAGATAATTAGTGGTGGAATGCGATCGGGATCGGTTGTGAGCACGCCGTCCAGCATGCTGTCTGAACGTGCGCTTTCTCTTGTAGTCTTCGTGACAGGTTTAAAGTGAGGCGTGTTAATAAAACCGCTTTCGATAGAACGTTTAGACGCCGTGAGGGCGAGATCGTTCCACGTCATTTAGGGAAAATTGAAATCGCCTGGCAAGACTCACGCTGTGCGATACGAGCGTAGAGTGTAGCGCATCATGAAATTGGTTGACGAAGGAACAGTTAGCGTCCGCAGGTTGGTAACACGTGCCCATATTAAGGGATGGGGGGAAAGCTTGCGAACATATGAAAATGATTTCTACATCGCTATGGTTACCAAGTTGATAGCAGCGTAAGGTGTGGGGAGTTGCAATTAGCACGTCCCCACCCTGCCTGCATTGAGAGCACTGAAATGTAGTTCAGTTATAACTAACTAAAAAAGAGAGAAATTTATTTTGTAACCAAGTGCGCGCTTTCTTCGCCCAGAGGTGGCCATCGCTTTTAGCCGACGCCGGGTCCTGTCCACAAGGCGGAGCTGGTCCTCGGGCTGTGCGATCAGAATCGGTCTCTTTATATTTCTCATCTTTATCGATTACCTACCTTCTCATGTTTCTTCCAGTATCGGACAATTCGACGACTATTGTGTACTTTACAGTAACACTAGATGTAACGCTGACCGCCTAGCTTTGTGGACGTTCTGGTCAATAGTTTAAAAGTTTTCTGCATCTTGAACTATGTCTTTCACTAATCTCATCTCTCGGCTTAAAGCTACTTACAAAAAAAGTAAACAATCAGCCCTTGAACTGTAGTCGCGTTTACATTGCTGCGATAAGTGGCGAATCGCATAGCATCGCATTAGCTCTCAAGCGCATCGCATTCATGTAAACGGGGCTGATGCGCGGGGAAAGCGCGTCACATTAATGGGCCAAAGAGGGGTAAATTGAGACGAGTAAGTCGACTTTCGGACTGCATGTAACCGCGATCGCATCGCATTAGGAATTATGGGAAGGAAATCTCCTGCGGATCAGCTGCGCCGGACGCAGCGGAAGCCCTGCAAAAAGGTCTGAACCTGAGCTTGTCGTTTTAGCTAAATTACGGAGAAACACTGCTAAACAACAAGACGGACAGGACTGGCCTCTGTCCTGTCCGTCTTGTCGTCTCGTTTTTTTTTCACCCTGTTTCTCCGTAACGAAAGCACTGCTTTGCCTTCGATGTGTGGCACCGCGTTCCGCCACCATTGCACCAGGGGTAATGCGCTACATGTAAAACACTGGTGCATCGTGTTACTCGTGATGCACTAAGAAATGCGATCCGCTACTGTCACGTTCCGTCGTATTCATGTAAACGGGGATATAGTGTTTGCCTTACGGTGGCGCCGAAACATTAACCTTACGCTTACCTCTGCCAACCACCCCCTATGGAACTGCTCAAACGCTACCCCCAACACGATTGTGTCCACGTGCGCAAAGGTTGCTTTCACTGCACTGATACGCCAAAAACAAGACCACTGATCTTTCATCTATAGAAACCAAGAGCCTGCTTACATAAATGCTAACATCGAGCCCTCGCGAAAGCAATGCTTTTTACTTAGTTTGCTCTGGCTACTCGCGTTACACTGTGGCGTCACTGCTCTGAAAACGCGGAAAGAGCTGCCTCACCTATACCACGACGCCTTAACAGTGCTCGCCTTCAACTACTTCACAAGTTGTGTCGCCATTCATCCCTGCAAGGTGATTTCTGTCTGAAACAAGCAGCATTGTTTCCGCACCCGCAACGATCCTTCAAAACCAAGCGCGTTATGTGTGAAACATCCCACATTTAAAGTTATTTATACCACACACTTGCAATGAGTAGGATATTAACATGTCGTTTTCTACCTCGACGTCACAAGATTTTAAAAAAAATTAATAACTGTTTTAAATAAGGTCTAATATAAAATTTATCGTAGTCGTTCTCGTGATTTTCTTGATGTTCTGTCGTCACAAGTGGTTATTGTGCAGTTTTAGGTTCGGTTGCTCAGCACTCCTGTTCATTAACGTTGACGTGTTGCCTTTATTCTGCTGTAAACCATATTCGACTTGATGTCTTGTATTGTATGCGAAACATGCATTAACTAGCACCTTTTTATATTCATTTCATTGCTATTGTTTACTTTCTTTACTTCACAAGTATATATTTGTCAGCTTAACCTTAATATTTGGCGGTTAACCTCATTCCTTGCGCGTTTACTTCATTATTTTACAATCTGCGTGCTGTTGTTCTCCTTATTGCATGTGACCTAAATTTACAGAATGCGTTACTGTATATTTTAAGGAACAAAATTGTGTCAGTGTTCTCTAGTCACTCCCCGCCTCCCTATCCCACATAATGCCCTCCATGTCAGATATACTTTTCAACGCAAATAAACAAAAGCTGTTATGAGATAAAAAAAGAAGAAAGCTGGGAAAGTTTATTTTTTCGTTCTTTCTTCACGCTTTCGTTCAGTCATGGTTGTAATAGACATACGAACTGTAACAAAGTATTTATTTTTATTTATTTATTTATTTATTTATTTATTTATTTATTTATTTATTTATTTATTTGTTTATTTATTTATTGTGCCCCGAAGGTGCATACGTAAATTACAAAGGGGAGTGACGATAAGATTTGCACATACTGGGTGCTTCACGCAACTTCAAGCGAAGCTTTGGTGAAGAGGTTAATGAAATACTATAAATTCGCTGATTTCATTCGTGCGTCTTTAGCGTAATGGAAGCTGGCGTGCGAACACGTGCTCTCGGTCAGCCACGCTAGGCAATGTGGCAGCTCTTATAATTGGCCTGCATAGGTTAGTTTCGTCTGTATTGTTTTCAGTCTACCGACCACTTCTCGTGAACAGCTCGATGGCTTTGGGATGCAAGAATTACGCGTGCGATGGTGATTTGATGGTTGGAGCATCAGGACGTGGTGCTGCAGGCGTGAGCTTCGATTCCGCCTTCTGCCTCGAATTTTCTTTTTTACGAAGAAGGTCCGAAACGAAGCGAGAGAGGAACCTACTTACCTACCTACCTCAATGTGCCTGCAAAAGAGTGATTAACCCTTGGCATTAAACGGTTAGAGATACATTGCAATGTGATGGATTAGGTGGGTGACTTGGTATTGCACTGTAGGAATGAAACTTAGTTTCGTTACCATAAGGTTGTAGAACGGTGAAGGTACCGCTTCGTGCAGAGGTACACTGCGACACCACTGTAAGTCAGTGAGCTCTGTAGAGGTATAGGTTTCTGAGCATGTGGCAACGGTTTTCGTCGTGGGGCTGCACTACGTGGGGGACGTATGTGAGGTCCGTGTGGATACTCGTGAACACATTGCTTTGGTTGCCGCACGTTGCAGATTTGATGGATTCGTGGCCAGGTAATGTAACGGAACTTGATAGGTTAAGCTTAGAGCCGATCTGAACCGGAACACGGAGTATAACAGGATTAAGGTATAAGTGGTGCAGGAGGGATCTACATGTAATACAGATGTAGATCGTGATAGAATATGTCCTAGTAAATGCATGTACGAGAGTGCATTCCATTGTTGAAGGAATCCACAGTGACACATTCATGGAAGCGACGCAGGATATTCGATGATGGACGCCAGGCCCGACCATAACGACGACGCCAAGCGGGACGAAGACCGCGGGCTGCGACGACGGTGGTCGGCGGTCACATATGAATATTCAAAATGACATAGGGGCCGCAAGAGTGACAGGGAAACGTTTTTCAGATTATATTGCTCCGTGACACCAAGAAAATAGAAAAAACACAAGCTAGCGGCCAATGGATGAACACGACGAAGTGCCTTGCTTTTACGTGGGCTGGCTTACACCTCGGTCAGTACGTGTTTGCTATTCTTGTCAATATACCTTGTAAACAATTTCTTACCTACTCTAATTCCACGCAATAATATTGACCATCTAACTGTCCCTGTCCGTGAGTTGGTTCCGCACACTTTACCTGCGCCCCGCTCCTATATATACCCTGTAATGGCTTGAAAGAAATCCAAAACCACGCCTAGCAATATGCGTTGCCATATCGAGGTTATCTGAGGACTGGGACAAGCAAGAATAATGACTGGTGGGGCTTAGCCACCTCCCCCCCCCCTCCCGAAGAGAAAAGGCTATGAAAGGCATCGTGGGTGAGGGCATTGACCACGCAGGTTTATTTAGCATGAACCCAATGATCGACACGCGAGTACTTTTAAACTACGAGCCCGTCGACAGGTGGCCGGGGATTCGAGCCCCTCACCGACCCAGCTCTCACTACATATACGCATGCACGCAAAAAAAAAACAATAGAAGACTTCCTTCATTTTTTCCCCAAGTTCAAATTTCTGACAGTCTTATTGGCAGTCAGGAGTCTGCGTGACCTGTTGGTGTGTTACGTGGACGTATGTGCACCCTTTGACTGCAACATCAATTACGTGTGACCGAATAGCTGTAAAAAAGTATGGGAAGAGGCTATTTTTTATCCATTATGGCCAATTCACAACGCGCAAACAATACAAAAACGAGAATAACGTAAACTAGGGCATGGGCTGACTTCCGCTTTTCTTGCAACTTAACAAATGTTTGCCAAGTCCTCCTTTCTGAGATTATGGCAGGAAATGGTGTGTCAATGTTATAAGGTTTCGCATGACATGGTTTCAGAAAAAGGGACGGCAAAAAAAATTTCACCGCTTGTTCCTAGTTTACGTTCTCGTCCATGGCCACAGTTTTGTATAGCGATGCCTTTTTTAAAGCGATTCTTCCTTTGCTTCTTCCTTCGACTTTCCCCCTGCTCCTGCTGC
Source organism: Dermacentor variabilis (assembly GCF_050947875.1). Lineage (NCBI taxonomy): Eukaryota > Metazoa > Arthropoda > Arachnida > Ixodida > Ixodidae > Dermacentor > Dermacentor variabilis. Next base: position 169,717,862 of record NC_134572.1, on the reverse strand, counting down.
TGCTGTCGTGCACACCTCGTCGGGGGGTGGTTCAGGTGCGAGTAAGAGAGGAAAGGCGGCGAGAAAAACTCGTTTTCACCCCACCGCGTCGAATTTGCACAATACCCTCTGGAGAACCCTGGCCGGTGCCACATTAGCCGCTTGACAGCTGTAATTATCCGCGACTCCGCTCAGAAGCATTACAGAAACTGCAGCACTTCCTTTTCTGCTAACGTGCGAGGCCAGAGGGCACGCAGATAGAACTGTAGAAAGCAGAAGAAGGAGAGGTAGGAGAAGAGGCAGTTTCCATACAAGAAAGGGGGAAGCTGACGTGAGAAGGCAAAAAAAAAAACTACTATGCGACAGTGCTGCGGGGTCACAGGATAAGCTTGCTGCTACGTTGCCGCTATTTCTGAAAAATAAACGCCATGCAAATATGTCAGGCGGGCAACTTACGCAGGACGCGCAAACGCAGAGCCACATTAATTAAAACACACCGCAGGGTCCAGAAGACACTACGGAAGCGGTCGACCGTGAAATCAACACATTCTGTGCCCGCCACGTTAGCTTTGCGGCTATGGCATTGCCAGAGCTCGTGGATTTGATCCCAATCGTGGCAGCCGCTTTTCGACGAGGGGAAAATGAAAAACGCAGGTGCACTCACACTTTGAGTCAGGCTAAAGGACATCGAGGTGTCAAAATTAATTAGGAGTCCGCCAATACGGCGTACCTCATAATACGAGTGTGGTTTTGGCACGTACAGCCACATAATCTAATTCAAATTTAATACTTCTGCCACGATGCGACGTGCCATGTGAGGAAATGACAACGCTCAACCCTCTCAGGAGTTATAAAATGTGGCGCACAACAACGCCTCAAGCAAACAGCTCGCCCTGTGTGTTCTGTGAACTACGCAGACAAACAGCAGTGGTACACGCAAGGTAAAGTTTAACATGAACTCGCCACCCCTGTGTTAACCTAAGCGTTGAAGAAATTAAGCTTTAGCCGTCAACATGACCGCTAATTATCGTCAATCAAAGCATCCAGCACGGAAAGCTTCGCTTACATCGGTTCCCACAGTGCGTGGGATTTGCATAATTTTTTACGCTATTCCTTTTTCGCGTTTTGCGCGCTTCGTCAGTGGTCAGAGCGACCCTTTGCCCGCGTTTTCAATCGCACGAACTGCTCGTGAACTGTGGATAATAAGAACATAGGAACCAGCTGAATGCCTCGCTACAAATCGTGGCCCATGTTTTGTTTCCGCGCTGCCAATCTGCCCCGTACAATCCAGACTCAAACGGAGCAAGGAAACCTAGCACGGTCGGAGTACGCCTGTGGTGCCACTCAGCCGCTTCGAACTCTTTTTCTTTCTTTCTCCTTGCTTAGTTGCGATTATGAATGCCTTAGGTGCGCCACTTCACCTTCTCCCATATCGCTATCGCGCAAACGAAGCATTCCAAGAAGGCTGGTTCCTATCGGGAGGCACCAGCCCGCGTGCGAGCAAAACACTTGTCTTCCAGGAAGCAGTGGCCTACAAACAGATCGCTGTTACAAACAACGCCGATATTTCTTACATGTACAGCGTCTTGAGCAGTTTCACAAGCACTCGGCTCGGCAGCGACTGTCATTTTGGTTGTTTCTTCTTTCATGGTATTTGAAGAGTGCATTGCTTTCCACAGTGCGTTACCCGATGATGGTCGTTTTATGTCGTGCGCTGAATGTAAACGTGGCTACCATTTGGGTCAACCTTGTTCAGGCATAGCGCCTAGTACTTTTGCGACCAAGAGCCAAGCTAAGCGAGAAACGTGGGTCTGCAAAACCTGTCGGGCTGGAAGCCAGCGAGACGCTTCAGCATCGCAGATGGAGTGTAGCCAGACAGGGAACGGCAGTTCTGTGGAGCCATCCTTGGCTTCTGAACTCAGGGAAATAAAACACAGAATTGCTTCTTTGTTAACTCTGCATGCAAAAGTGCATTCCCTTCTTCGGCTGAAAACTGAGTTTACTAAGCTTTCCTTGACTGTTAAAAACCTAGAGAAATCGGTCTCATTTGTGTCTAAACAGTATTACCCAGTACTGTAGGAGATGAAAGCTAACAAAGAACGCGGAAAGGCCCAGGAAGAGGAAATTGTGCTCTGGAATGAAGCGGTCAAGGCCCAAGCGATACAGCTTGATTTTCTGCAGGATGTACAGAATGAGAACGAACAGTACAATAGAAAGAATAATAATATTTAGGGTTTTACGTGCCAAAACCACTTTCTGATTATGAGGCACGCCGTAGTGGAGGACTCCGGAAATTTTGACCACCTGGGGTTCTTTAACGTGCACCTAAATCTAAGCACACGGGTGTTTTCGCATTTCGCCCCCATGGCTTCGATCTCGCGACCTCGTGCTCAGCAGCCCAACACCATAGCCACTGAGCAACCACGGCGGGTGTACAATAGAAAGAATAAGTTGGAAATTGAAGGTCTTCCAGTGGAACAAAATGAAAACCTCAGGTATGTTTTAGCAGAGGTAGCCCTTAAGCTAGAGCTAACGAGATTTTCAAGCGCTGACATAGAAGCGGTGCACCGCTTGCCTAGTAAACGTAAAACAATCCCGACAGTCCTGATACGATTCACTTCTGTAGCAACGAGAGAAGCTTGGTTTGATTCACGAGGAAAGCTGCGGCGATTACAACAGAATGGTTCTCTACCCAAATTGTTTTTCAACGATAACTTGACAACGGCAAATCGCAGTTTGTTTTGGCGTGCAAGAAACGTGTCTAAGGAGAACGGGTACAAGTTTGCTTGGTAAAAGGCGGTAAGATTTTTGTAAAGAAGGACAAAGGTGCACCTTTGATCCGAGTAATCAGGCCAGCTGATATTGCTAAGATTGTATAAGCAGCATGGCGTCTAGTTTCTGTGTGGTTCCTGATTTTAGAAGTTTCAAAAGTACGTTTGGCTTGAGGTCACAACATAATTTTACTTTCGTCAGCGTAAACATAGGAAGCCTAAGAAAGCACTGGAATGATATTAAAGAGATAGTGGGAGCGGCTAGCAATTACGTTGACGCTTTTGTTCTCACTGAGATAAATATACCACAAGTCGGGGCTGATATGTTTACGCTGTCTGGTTATCGTTCACATTTCGTGACCCGGCCACGAGGGCGTGGAGGTGGTTTAGGGATTTTAGTTCGTGACTTGTATGTGACGCCTGGAATAGATATTCGTTCGTTCATGCGGAACGCCTGGCCATAAAAAAAATCTTTCAAATACAGAGCTAATCCTACTTTCGATATATCGTCCACCATGTAACAGTGTGAGGCGATTATTGGTGGAGCTCGATGAAATACTGCGCAAATGGGGTTCCGCTGTGCAGTCATGCTTAGCTGGTGATTTGAACATAAATACGCTATGCGTCACGTCAACCACTGTTTCCGATTACTTATCCATTTTGTCTTCTTATGGTTTGGAATCCACCATAAATCATCCGACTAGAGAAGAGTACTTAAATAACCGAGTCGTAGCGTCCTGCATAGACCACATTGCGGTGCACGCATCTGACTATTCTGTGGCTGCTTGCGTCATAAATCAGAGATTAGCTGACCACTATTTTGTGGCCTGTCGCCTTTCGAAGCCTTCTCTAGCTGTAGAACATCAATCGGTTGGGAGCGCAAAAAGAAATATAATGAAAATTCAGATCACTAATACAAAAATTTTTGACCAACACATCAATAATTTTGCCTGGTCTTTGCTGATTGATGGCAGTGCACCCGATAAGGTACACGAAAAGTTCTCCACTCAACTTAAACACTTTGAGCGCCTAAGCACATATACTTTTATGAAAAAATGCAGAAATAATGTTAGCTAGCTTAATGCCGATATTATGCGTGCCATATCATTTAGGGATTGGCTCTGGAAACGCTGCAAACGTTCTCCTAAAATTGAGAGATTAAAAGCTGAATATAGAATGACAAGAAACAGGGTAGTCAGGGTTTTGCGAACAGCAAAGAGAATGTATTTTTAAAATAAATTCAACAAATCGCGCAAAACTCCCGAGAAAACGAGGTCTATAATAAATAATCTTAGGAGTGGAAGTGACGTCCATTCTTATCCCATCGACACATTTCTAGATGACAAAACAGTGGTAGTTAACGCATTCAACCGTTTTTTTCTCGCGTGCTTCTGAAAACGCCTTATCCCTACAGGAAAATCATTGAAGGAACCTGTGTCGGCGTCCGCCTTTATGCCTAGCTTATGAACGCCTGACCTGAAAAGGATTCTTTTTAGTTTTGGGCAAAGTAAAGCACCAGGAATAGATGGCATATCAGTAGGCGCTCTACGAAGAAACTTCGATGTGCTTGCGAACATCTTGCTTTTTTTAATTAATGGCTTTTTAGAAACTGCAGTAATTCCCGAGACTCTGAAAACGGCTATAGTGAAGCCACTATATAAGGGAGGCAGGAAACATAAGGTTGAAAACTGTAGACCCACCTCAATTATACCGGTACTTTCCCAAATACTAGAAAAATTCCTGTACGAATGCATGACGTCTTACTTAATGAAGTTTTCGATTTTATCGCCCAGGCACTTTGATTTGGTTGTGAATCGAGGTACCACAGTCCTACTAGAAGAATTCTCAGATGAAGTATATTATGCATTTGAAAACAACTTATACACCTGTGCGCTGTTTCTAGACATAGCAAAAGCTTTTGACACAGTGAATCATAACATTCCACTAGAGAAACTTACCTTAATGGGATTCAGAGGACCATTCCACAACGTACTGCGAAACTACATGTGTGGTAGGTCACAGATAGTTATGGCCGACAAGGAAACCGTCAGTAGCAAGCAATGGCTTATAGCCGGTGTTGCCCATGGGTCGATTTTATCACCTCCTTTATTTAAGATATTCGTAAACGATCTTCCTCTAGTAATTTCTAAAGGCAGTATTTATCAGTATGCTGACGATACGGTAATATTAACAAAGCATATAAATTATTAAAAAGCTGCGGGCGCCCTGCAAAATACAATACATAGTGTAATGCACTGGTGTGCGAAAAATTATATTGATGCAAATATCAGGAAGACACAGTTATATGTTTTAGAAATCATTTAAAGACCAAAGCAATAAACATTCCAGTATTCTTGCATGACTAGCACTGCGTTTCATGTACATGTACCGCTGTTCAGTATGTAGACTGTGTGACATGTCTCTGTTTATTTATTGATAACAGCATGTTGTCGCAGCATCATCTCTGCAGCATGTCATCAGCATAATATCTGTGTGGCAGACTTAGGAGTGCCGCTTGGTTGCTTTTTAATATCAAAGCTTTCACGCCATTATTGGTAAAGAAAACCATAGTGCATGCACTCGCATGCAGCATATTGAGATACGGGATCACCGTTTTCGCTTTCTGCGTATTGCGATGGCAAACGAGAATTGACAGTTTACTAAAAAAATATATTGAAAAGTGTTGCCTATGGCTGTGTGCAGGCGTCAGGTACACATTTCATTTTCATCGTTAGGTTTTTCTTCATTGCAGTCGTTTAAGCAAACTGTTGTTCTTCGTCATTTTTGGAACGACCAATTCAGAGAGAAATATGTAGCCCCTCGACTTTTGAGGGACAACATTCCTTTCAATGTTCCTCGTTCCTTAACTAGGTATGGCGAGGCACGACGATGTGTCTATGTGCCAAAAATCTTTAATGATCAACCTGACGAATTTTTCTCGGTTCAGTCAAAAAAGGTTTTAAAGAAAATGTCATCTTCAGTTTGAGTTTTTTTTATGTATGGGTATGTGTTTATTTGAAGTAATCTGGTTATCTTAACCTGTATATCTATATGAGCATACAAAAATGTTCACTACGTTGCAATAACTTGTTTTCGATTTTTGTTTTTGTTCTATATAAACATGAAAAAAATTTTTACTACGTCGGAATAACGTGCATTGATTTTTTTTATATATAGAAGCGTGAAAATATGTTCACGCTACATTGTAATAACATGTATTTAAGTTTCCTTTTGTTTCCACCATGTTTAGTCGGCACTAGGGAAACGCCTGTATGTGCATACACTGACCTAATCGCTGTTGCCGGGGCTGCCGGGCCTAGTCACAAAAGCCATTTAGGCTTCGACATGCCCGAAGACGAAGCACGATGCGCATACACCGTTCCACGTTGAGCGTCTCCGACGATGCTTTCAGCGGGCTCAGTGATTCTTCTCTGCGGTCAAGGTCTTGTTTGTTCAAGCAGTTTTGCGGTAAGCTCCACGAGAGCATGAATTTGTGCGAGGGGCTGCAAGGAAAAGAGGTGGGGAAAGACGAGACAAAAGGAAAGATATCAGTGACGCAGCAGACTTCTGCATCTTCTACAAAAATATTCGAGGCAAGCGCGCTAATCTTAGCGAGTTCTTTTTTTTCTTTCAAATATTGTTTCTTATGCTCATTGTCTAATGGCTATAGTGACACCTGGCTTTTACCGGAATAGCATCCGTTTTGTATTTTCCTCCGTATGATTATGTCTTTCGTGAGGATCGACATTATTCCTCCTGGAAGCAGAACTGTGGTGGCGTCCTTACGCTGTTGCATGCGCCCGTCACTTGTACTCGAAGTGCGATCACGAGGCTGTTTGCATAGACGTGCGCTCTTCAGTTGGTGAACTACTGTTGCATAGTGCGTTCTATGTAGCACCTGACGTAACTCCTGCTGCATTTCGTCTTACCCTGGCATCAGTTTAAAAAAGATATAATTTCGCACAATAACCACAAAGTGGTTATGTACTGGAAGCTTTAATGCACCAGAAATTTCATGAATTGATAGTACTGTCTGCCAGAATTCCTTCTACATTAAAAAGAAATGCCACTCCTTACTTGACGTTATCTCATTTAATTCCGTACAGAAGCTTAACTTCACTGAGGACTGCTGTGGCGATGTTCTAGATCTTTGTCTTACGAGACCGTGGTGGAAGACGGAGTTGCAGACGTGGATCCAATGTGTGGAGAGGTGCATTGGTTAATTTCCTGGTGTACCACAGCATCTGCGTAGGCTCGCATGCGAGGGAGCGAAACCTTGTAGCTGTAACTGTTCTCGGATACTGGTATTAGTATAATATGGGCACCATCGTGCGCCGATGGGTCAGCGTCATCCGCACTGTGATTTCCCGAAATTCCACAGAGACCTGGTATCCACTCGTAGATGATGTTGGGCCGCTTGTCGATTGTGTGATGGTGGAGTAGTCGGATGTCTGCGTTTAAGTGCACGTTAGGTCCGCGGTTGAAAGGGGACAGCAGACGATGGAGAGCTCCCTTCTAATCACGAAAGATGTATCATGACTGTGATGATTTGTGACTAATAAAATCCAGAGCAGCACGGTAGCTGCAAGTTGTGCAGCCGTCGATGATGTAACGTGAGACGTCTTGAACTAGGTGGTGACAGATTTCACGGGAATTGCCACTGCTGCAGCTGAACTTTTGGGGGAGACAGAACCGTCCGTGTAAAGGTGGATACGTTCACTGTGCTTCTCATGCAATAATGAAAGCACGGTTTGTTTCAGGGTGGAAGATGACATCTCCGTTTTCTTTTTGAAGCCGGGCATGGCAAGAAGGGCTTGGAGTGGATGCAGGACCCACAGCGGCATAGAGATACGAGATGGTCGTGCTGTACGCGCGATGTTCAACAGTAATTTTCCGTGGCTGGCGGGAATAATCCTGCTTAACGCCGAATAAGGTCGAGCGGCTGGACGGAAGTCGAGGTGCCTCATGGGCATCCTTAATCCGCCTACTTGAACATGCGCATTGATGGGGTGGTCATGCGCGATGGCTATTGCTGTGGCCGTGGATGTACACCTGAAAAGGTCAAGACATATTCGCAAAGCTTGGGCTTGCACAGACTTGAGGGCATGGAGGTTAGTCATACCGGTCTCACCCAGTACATGCAAGCTATAGCGCAGGAGACTAAGGAACAGTTCGTTAGAGAGCTGGAGCATCGCCCTCACAGACACACCGCATGACTTTCGCGCAAGAAATATGAGGACATGGGTTATAATGGCTAGGTTCTCTTTTAGGTAGGAGACGTGAGGACTCCATAAGAGGTCTCGATCTATTATCATTCCTACAAAGCGGTGCGTCTCTCGTAGGTGATAGGGTCTCTTTTAATTTTGACAACGAACGTTCTCATTGCTTTGCTCCTGAAAGCGACCATGGAGCACTCGTCCGATGACACCTACAGACCTCGTGCTCGAAGAAAACCTGACGTTAGTGTGGCCGCTTTTCGGAGTATGGCTCGCACCTGGGGACGCGTCGCTCCTGCTGACCAAAGGCATGCATATCGTCGACATAGATCGACAGATGGACGGATTGCGGAGAGTGAGAAAGGGAAAACTTTATTAATATGTCGAAGGTGGACTCAAGGTGGGCGTAGGCCGGAAGACTAGCCCCACCAGAGCTCCCTTTCCGGAGACCATACCTTAAGCCTTGGCTGCGTTGTCGGCCAGTCGGACTGCCCAAAGTTGGTTCTCCGGGCATGCGCTGAGCAGCACAGCCTTCCCCTGCTCAGGCGTAGTGATGTTAACTGTAGGGTTGCTGCTATGTTTCATGGTGTGTGTCGGATCGTGGAAGGAAATGAACGAGGTCTATGAGCACCAGGTTAAATAGAGTTGGACTCAAGACCACCTTGTGGTATGCCCCGATAAGTGTGTTGTGATGACACACCATCCTCTGTTTGCACAATGAATGACCCGTTTATTAGTAAACGAGAAGAAATGGGGCTAACCAAGGGGCCCGATTTTATTAATCACATAATAAACCAACAAACATTGATATCAAGGACAACATAGGAGAAACTACTTGTACTTACTGAAGGAATTAAAGAAATTATAAATTAATGGAAATGAAAGTGGATGAAAAAAACAGCTTGCCGCAGGTGGGGAACGATCCCACGTCTTCGCATTTAGCGTGCGATGCTCTACCAATTGAGCTACCAAAGGCTTACACGACGATATCTTGCATATGCTGGTAACCAAGAACCCACAGACTATCACCCAAGTATGGTTCGATCAGGTTTTACGTCGATTACCGCCGACTAAACAACATTACAGGCAATGATGTCTATCCGCTACCGCGTATTGACGGCGCCCTGGATTGCCTTCTAGGAGCCGAATATTTATCGTCGCCGGATCTGCGCTCCGGCTACTGGCAAGTGCCCACGGCTGAATCCGACCGCCCGAAAACGGCTTTTGTCACCCCTGATGGTTGATATGAATTTATCGCGATGCCATTCGGCCTTTGCAACGCGCCTGCAACTTTCGAGAGGATGATGGACTCTATTCTCAGAGGATTCAAATGGCAGACCTCTCTGTGCTACTTCGACGATTTAGTAGTGTTTTCTGCCGATTTTTCCTCTCACATCACTCGCCTTCAACAAGTTCTCGAGTGTCTCACTGCCACAGGATTACAGCTAGACTTGAAGAAAAAATGTCATTTTTGTGCCCTTAAGCTTACGATCTTAGGCCACGTAGTTTCGAAAGAAGGCATCTTACCGGATCCTGCGAAGATTCGTGCGGTTGCCGTGTACCCTAAGCCCTGCACTCTAAAGGAGCTTCGTAGCTTCGTCGGCTTGCGCTCGTATTTCCGGCGTTTCATCCGCAATTTCGCCTCCATTATCGCTTCCTCGACCTAGCTTTTTGCCGGCGGCACTGACCTCTCGGCTTGAATTCAGAGTGTGATGAGTCTTTTACAACGCTTCGCCGACTCCTCACATTCCCTCCAATACCGCGTCACTTTGATCCTAACGCGCCAACTGAAATACACATGGACGCTAGTGGTATCGGACAGGGCGCCGTACCCGCCTAACGCAAGCGTGGCTTTCACGAGTATGGTGTGGCATATGCCAGCCGTACGCTAACAAAGGCAAAGTAAAGTTACTCCATAACGGAAAGTGAATGCCTGGCCATTGTTAGGGCAATTGGTAAATTTCGCACTTACCTTTACGGTCGTCAATTTGACGTTGTCACCGACCACCATGCCCTGTGCTGGTTGTCGTCGTTTAAAGATCCCACTCGACGCCTCGCTCGCTGGGCTTTACGCCTTCAAGAATATGATATTCGTGTCATTTATCGCTCGGGAAGAAAACACTCGGACGCTGACGCCCTCTCTCGTTCATCGTAGCCTTCTAAACCTGTCTGCGCAACAACTTCCACCTGCGATTCGTCATCCCTTACCGTCATCGACATGCCGGCGGAACAGCCCAAGGATCCCTGGATCACTTCGCTGCTTGACCAGATATCTCGATCTTCTCCTGACTCGCCCTCACGCACCCTTCGTCGTCAAGCTCCACACTTTGTCATTCGCGAAAATAAATCTGTTGTCGCAATTACTTAACCGACGGCCGCAGGTGACTGGCTCCTTGTTATTCCTCGTAATCTGTGCTTGGACATTTGCAGCGTTTTCCACAATGGCCCCTAATGTGGCCACGCTGGCACATTCAGGACGTACTCCCGCCTTCGCCTGCGGTACTACTGGCGCGGCATGTATCGCTACGTTCACCAGTATGTTCGGTCATGCCCTACGTGTCAGCGCCGCAATACACCTCCTCACAGCACCGCCAGTCCTCTACAGCAATTGCCTTGCTCTGCCCGACCGTTCGACCGCGTTGAAGTCGGTCTTTCCGGTCCCCTTCCGAACACTCCTGACGACAACCGGTGGGTCATTGTCGCCGTTGACCACTTCGCACGGCATGCTGAAACATCTGCGCTGCCAACCGCCACCGCGAAAGACGTTGCTTACTTACTTCTTCATCACGGCATTCTGCGACATGGTCCACCACGCGAAATACAAAGCGACCGTGGGCGCGTGTTTCTCTCAAGCGTCGTCGAAGCCCTCTTAAAGGAATGTCAGATTGTACATCGCACCGCCTCAGCCTGCCATCCTCAGACTAACGGCATGGCGGAACGTTTCAATTGTACCCTTGCCGACATGCCGGCGATGTACACCCGTGAGCAAAACCATGCGGACCAGGGATTGCCCGATAAAGCCAATTTTTACTCCGCCTGTGAATGCAATTTGAAATTGAGGACTGCGGTCCAAACTTGTCATTGTTAACTTTCCAGTGTACTCGTCAATTTTAGTTTACGCACGTTAATTACACAGAAATTTAGTTTTTTTTTTCTTCGACCCTGTGGTCCGTATACTTTTGCTCCCGGGTGTACGTGTCCAACGATCACACGAATTGGGACCAGATACTTCCATTCATAACCTACGCTTATTAATCTGTGGCCCAGGCTACCACTGGTTTCCCATCTTTCTTTATTCTCTATGAACCTGAACCATCATACTCCATATACGCAATTCTGCCATACCGACCTGACGTTTCTGAAGCGAAACCTATTTCTCAAGCGGCTGCTCATGCAGAAGAATGCCGTAAACTGGTGCGTTGGTTTACCACGCAAGACCAGTGTCGTTAAAAATCTCGCCATGACGCCTCTGAATCTACTGCCTACTATTCCCCCGGAACGCTCGTTTGGCTATGGGTTCCATGCACCACTCTTGGCATTTCTACCAAGCTCTTGTCCAAGTACCACGGTCCTTACAGAGTCCTAGGGCAAACGTCGCCCGTGAACTATGTCATCAAGCCGGTCGAGCCAGCTCCCGACAATCGTTTCCGTGGGCGCGAAACAGTTCATGTCACACGGCTTAAAGCGTGCTACGACCCGCCTGTGCTGTCCTCTACGTAGGTCGCCAAGTTGGCTACTTTCTACCCGGGGAGTGTTGTACAGGAGCACTTCGGCGCCAGCTCTGTGCCAGCACGGAGGAAGAAGTTGACGTTCGTGTGTGTCTCGCTCTGTCGGTTTTTCGGGCTGCGGCTGCCTTTTGTTAGTGGCCCTTTTCCAGACGCCGTGCACACGTTGCTGAGATGAACACGCCTGTTACAATATATATATGCTAGGTCACAAAAATTAGATCGAAACAAAGAGAAGAGACTGTAAACGGGGTGACAAGCTCAGCGGTCACGTGGGCGAGGGGCCCCAGTTTAGTGTTATATATAAAAAAAACTGCTTAGCGCGATATAGATGGCTGGCTTAAGCAAGGCCGTACATGCTTCACAATATGAAAAGCTTCGGCATTTTCATGGGTGCGCTGATCTATACAGTCACAATGGGAGACAGTGAAGAATCTGGCATCACCAAACACTACGAGTGACAAAGCTAACCCTCTGTTGGTCGAACTTGTGCTCAGAAGAAAACTCAATGTGATACTGAAAGCACTACGATAGCGGCGAGCATAGTCATCCGAAGGTGATGGCGATCGTTTCTTTTTTTCTTCTTCTTCTTGGGCCTTTGAGGAAGAGTGCATAGGAAATTTTTTTCCCTGCTGGACAGACTGCCAGTCAGCACTTTTGCTCGTAGTCATTGGGGCGACTGGGAGAGGATGTGCAAGGGTAACGCGAAAAATCGTGAAATGCGGGCGATTCGTTTCCCAGTACCGCAGTGCCCAAGCTTGCATTCGTTGCGCCTCGCTGGAAGCACCGCAGGCATTGCTTTAACAGCGAAGCTGTGTATGGCTAAGGTTCCCTGCATTTTGTTTCTCTGTGAGCAAATGATATCATTGTCAATGGCTCATACCCTCGTAAGCATTCATGCTCCCGTAAGCAAGTCAAAAATGCAATGGCTCATAGCGCCGTAAGGCAGAGACTACAAGCACTCAGCAAAGTGGAGCGAACAGTGCTTAACTTCTTCCTAATCACGCATGCAACATACAGAATAGCATGTCTAAAGGTGTCATCATCAGTGACTCACATCTTTGTGGGAAATGGCTCGTACCGCCGTAAAAAAGCAAAAAATACAATGACTTATAGTCACGTAACGTTCATGGCTACTCACTTCGCGTGAATTAGCTGCAATGACACTACCCCTGTTGTCGTCGTGGGTTATTTCAATGTGGATGTGTCGGCACCAAAAGGGGAGGAGTTAAAGCGTACCGTGTTGCAGACATATCCCTTGCAATGCCACACCAATCGGGCCCAACCGACCACCCAGCGGCGTACGTGCATCGATTTGACATTATCAAGGAATGCGATTGCAGTTACGAGGGAAATAATGACCACCGACCAAGACAATAAATGAGTGTACGTACCTTTCGACACGATGCCCACCCATCAAGACAGTAAATGAGCTTGTACCTTTGTTCAAAATTACGTGTCACCTCAGTGTCGTGTGCTAAGCAGCTTCGCTGGTCAACCACCTTCACAGAGTGGAATGGCGCCCGACTTTTTTCTTTTTACCTTTTTTATTTTTATACATAACCGTTATCGCTCCCTCTCTCTTTTTCTGTCTCTTCTAGGGATGTGCTGATGTTTGCCATCCATCCTATGCGTTGCACCACGGGTTTTCCGCACTTTTTCTTTGACGTTAAAGCTGAAAATCCAATAAAGATGGAGATTTGCCACTGTGCACAAGGTGAAGACAGATTCGCAGAGGCTACTCAGAAATTTGCTCGAGCGATTTCATAGTAGCTTCGAACATTGTTATAAAAGGTTGGTCGAGTGAATTGACCCCAATGAATATTTTAACGCCAATTACTCCAACGAAGAGAAGGGGCAGTCTTTTCCTGTGAGACTTGAATGTGTGAGATCCGTGATTCTTTCTCATATTTAGTATGTTTTATTACAACTACTGTAAGTTGCTTCCTTGGGCATTTTGTCAGCTTGTTACCGGTTTTCGATTTTTTTTATCGCATTACTACATTTGTTTACCACTTCGCACTCTGTGTATTATAAGCTTGCTACCACTGCGTGAAACGTTTCTGGGAGACGAACCCAGTCAGGCCTTCTCAGGCTTTTTGTCCGTGCCCCAGACATCGGTAAGATCTTTAATGAGGATTGATTGATTGATTGATTGATTGATTGATTGATTGATTGATTGATTCATTGATTCATTGATTCATTGATTCACTGGCAGCAGTGGCATTGCATGAGCCACATCTTTAAAAAAGTTCATCGTTTATGCAGATACCCTGACCGGACACTTTCCACCCATCCCCCTCTGTCTCAAACGGCGACCTTCGTGGTGACACATCAACGTACTGCCCTACCGGACGCTGAATCATCGCCACGTGGTGAATGCTGCGACTGCGTGGATTCATCGTGGCCTGCTGACATCATCAACAAGACTACCACTGGAGGTCGCTGCCCGGAGCACCTTCCCTTTAAATAGCACGCACCGACGCCCACCCTTCACTGGCAGCAGTGGCATTGCATGAGCCACATCTTTAAAAAAGTTCATCGTTTATGCAGATACCCTGACCGGACACTTTCCACCCATCCCCCTCTGTCTCAAACGGCGACCTTCGTGGTGACACATCAACGTACTGCCCTACCGGACGCTGAATCATCGCCACGTGGTGAATGCTGCGACTGCGTGGATTCATCGTGGCCTGCTGACATCATCAACAAGACTACCACTGGAGGTCGCTGCCCGGAGCACCTTCCCTTTAAATAGCACGCACCGACGCCCACCCTTCACTGGCAGCAGTGGCATTGCATGAGCCACATCTTTAAAAAAGTTCATCGTTTATGCAGGTATTCTTACCAACTCTTTTTCTTTTCTTTTTCCATACCACTGCCACTGCTGCCACCAACTGTGTTCTCCTCCTGCTTGTGTTCGAGTTTGTATTTTATTTTTATACCATGCCAACTAATGCTGAACTCTCAAAAAAATCGAGGATCTAGAGGCTAAAATTAACAGTTTAGCTAAAGACACCTCTGATAAGGTGTTCGGCAGATTCTTGCTAAAAATGAAAGATTCCGGCATTGATGTTGCGGAGTTAAAGAAGGAAGTTGAGTCCCTTCAATCAAGTGCACAACACTTGAATCGACTTGTCGAAGATTTACGTGGCCAAAATGCCTCATTGGCAAATGAGAATAAAGAACTAAAATCTCAAAACTCTTCACTCACTCGCAAGGTAGAAGAACTTGAGCAATATTCACGCCTCAGCAATGTTGAGATCAAGGGCGTTCCCTGTTCCCAAGGAGAGGACTGCGTCGCAATCATGGAAATGCTAGGGGAGAAGGCTGGATGTTCCATATCGCCTCATGATCTAGACATTGTTCATCGCGTGCCCACACGATCTACTGACAAAAAAAACATCATTGCTCGTTTCTGCTCTCGAACTAAAAAATCTGACTTCATCAGTAAAGCACGTAAGGCCAAGCTTTGTGTCAGTGATCTAGGCTTCTCTAGCATTTCTAACGCACCTATCTTCGTAAACGATCATCTGACCCCATGTAACAAGGCCCTGTTTTCCAAAGCTCTAACACTGAAGAAAGAAAAAAAGTGGATGTTTCTTTGGACTGACAACTGTCAAATCAAGGCTAGAAAGACTACTAACAGCAGAGTTCTGCGAATACGTGATCATTCCGACTTGACTAGAATAGACTAATACTATAGCAACCTGTGTTCATTGTCTCACAGCTTATCATGGCCTCTTTCCTGGAACCTAATCAAGTTAACTCTTTCATAAGTGGATTTCATTCCGTCATTCATTTTAATGCTAGAAGCCTTCGCAAACACTTTGAGGAGATTAATCATTTCCTTTTTTCATCTTCTAGCTCATTCTCATTAATTGCCTTGACTGAAACTTGGTTGTCAGACGTTGACAAAAATCTTTATTGCTTCCTTAACTACAATTCAGAATATTGTAACAGATTAAATAGCAGTCATGGTGGTGCGGCAATATATATCTCTCCTGATCTTACTTATCGCAGACGACATGATCTACATTTACCCATCACTAATTGTGAATCTGTCTGGATTGAAATAGTTAATTGTTCTCCCTCTAATGATAACAGAAATTTCATATTTGGATGCATTTATCGTTCGCCTTCATCGTCAGTCGACGACTTTTTTTATAATCTTGATCATACTTTACATACCCTTTCACTAGAAAATAAAAATGTCATTATAATGGGTGATATCAACATTAACCTACTCAATGACACATCACCAACAGTTATTTCTTACACCAGTCTACTACAAAGCTACGGATATGAATGCTTAATTGATGTTCCTACACGACAGGTTCCTAGTGGCACAGGGACGCTAATTGATCATGTCCTATCTAACATAATAACTTCACCAGAGGCAAAAGTTCTTGATATGGACATAACAGATCATTACCCATTGCTTCTACGTTTTAAACATAACTCGAGTCCTTGCCCTCTTCCACACTTCAAATATGTTCTGGACAAAGAAAGCTTCATAACTGCCATTGCTAATATAGACTGGTCTGAAATAAAAACTTTTAATGATCCTCAGAAAGCATTTTCTAAATTTCTTACTGTAATTATATCACTTATTCATAAATTAACTTGTAAAAGGAAATGTAAAAAAACCCATTGCATTCTCTCACAATCCATGGATGTCTAAAAAGTTATTAGCAGCTTTGCGTAAACGCGATAACCTGTACAAAAAAACTAAAAACCAGCCTTTTAATACCAAATTAATTGCCCGATATAAAAGGTTACGTAACTCTATAAACAACCAGTTAAAAGTGGCAAAACGATTATATCTTGAACAAAAAATCTTACAAGCCGGCAATAATAGCAAATTGAAATGGAACATCATCAACTCTTTTCTAAACAGGAATTCTAAACCAGAGCAGCGATCAAAAATTGTATATAATAACTCAGAGTATAACTCCCCTAACCAAATAGCCAACGCCTTCAGCTCCTATTTTTTTGATAATGACACACCCTCTCCTTCACAAGTAACTCAACTTAATCGTCTCCCTCACACATTTTTTATTTTCCCCACAACGCCAGAAGAAATATATAACGTTATATGTCACCTAAAACCCACCAGTGCTGGAATAGATGAAGTTCTACCTGCTACCATTAAAATGATTGCCCACCTAATTTCTGATATCATGTCTCATATTACTAATTTGATATTCAAGACTGGTGTGTTTCCTAACGAGCTTAAGCGCGGTAAAGTCATTCCAGTTCTAAAAAAAGGTGACAGTACATTAATACATAACTACCGCCCTATTTGTATTTTACCTTTTTTCGGCAAAGTTCTAGAGAAATTAATCGCATTGCGTCTAACCAAATATCTCACTAAATTTAATATTCTCGCTTCATGCCAATTTGGCTTTCGTAATGGATACTCCACAGATTTGGCACTCATACATCTAACTGACCAATTAAAAAAAATAATTGACGATGGTCTATTCGCAGGTTCAGTTTTCATTGATCTAACAAAAGCATTCGACTGCTTAAACCATATTATTCTTTTTGCTAAGCTTGAGGCTATCGGCGTTCGTGGTCCTGCGCTCTCATTATTCAAAAGTTACTTATCAAACAGGGTTCAAATAGTGTCTGTGTCTAACGTCTACTCCAGAGAACAAACCACTAACATTGGCGTCCCTCAAGGATCCATCTTAGGACCACTACTGTTTTTGATTTATATCAATGACCTACCTAACTGTTTGACCTCTACTAAGTGCATTCTGTACGCTGACGATACTACCATATTTTCCTCTGATAAACACATGTCACTTCTTATTAACAAGCTAAATACTGATCTACAAAATGTTTTAAGATGGTGTAATGCCAGCCTGTTATCTGTTAATGCCACCAAGACTAAATTTGTTGTATTTTCCTCACATCAACAACAATCGGCATTCTCCCCTTTAACTTTCGGCTCACACTCCATCTCTCCCAGTCCATGCTCATCTTTTCTTGGTATTTCTCTTGACTGTAGCTTAAAATATAAAGATCACATTTCTCACATCAAAAAGAAAATAGCATACGGTATTCGCGTTCTAATTAAAACTCGTCCCTTCTTCACACATAACACATTAATCTCGCTATACCACTCATTCATTCACTCTCATATTAACTACGGCATACTATGCTGGGGTAACACTTATAACACCCATTTGGCATCTCTCCAGGTAATCCAGAATCAATCCATAAGAATAATCACAAGGAGTTCACGCTTTGCTAATGGAAAATCCCTTTTACATGAAAACAACATCCTAACCATTTCAGAACTCACCAAATATAATCTAGGAATTTTATTCTACAAATATATGACTAAGGAACTACCATCAATCTGCTTCTCACCTTGTGACCTAATAGCTCATAGTCACACTAGATTTGCACTCAATAATAATTTTCTTCTACCTAAAGTGCGAACTAACTATGGTAAACAGACTGCGGAATTTTCCGCAATATCGCTTTGGAATACTCTACCACCTATCATCAAAAATGCAAAAAATTTATACCAATTTAAAAGAGAACTAAAATCATTCATAATAAATACTTACTGAAACTCTTCTTGTTTTTTTTTCGTTTTGTTTTTTTTTGTTTTTTTTATTTTTTTATTTTATTCCGTTTTTTTATACCGTCTTGCTGTTAACAAGTGTTCTTATTACTCATATGCTATAAACATGTTTTGATATTACTCTTCGCTCTCATCTGTACTACTGTTGCTTTAAAGATTGTATAACATCATAAGTGTCTTTAGAAGGAGGTCCCGATACAGTCTTTGACTATGGGACCTCCTTATGTATACTACGCACATGCAATTATTTGTATTTTTACTAATAAATAAATAAATTATTATTATTATTATTATTAAATTATTATTATGATTGATTGATTGATTGATTGATTGATTGATTGATTGATTGATTGATTCATTCATTCATTCATTCATTCATAACTAGCCCGAACGCACTGACGGTTATGTCTTTAATGTTTACCTTGAAAATAGTCCGCAGGATAAGAAAAGCACTGCGGTACATAAAGACGGAATGCCATTTCCGAAATATTGGCGTGGCGCAGAGTAAAATATTTACCCTGTGGGACACAAACACTTGATCATATTGCTACGGAATATGATCTAGTAGGCTTAAGGCCTACTACACTGCTTCCGAGTCCGGCCTTTAGTCGCTCCGGGACGGTGCTTTTGCCGCCGGGGGTAGTGCTACGGAATTGTATTACCGATGACGAAGAGGCTAGCAGTAAGAAGACGACGACGACGATTGGAGGCTAGCGCGGGTTGTTGCCTCTTGGCCAAGCGCGGCGTATTACGTTGTAAATATACTTGTATATAGCTTTTCATCTGCGTCTTCTTACGTAACAATATTATAAGAAGCCGAGCAACAAGAACACCAAGGCCAACATAGAGGAAATTACTTGCACTTATCAATTGAATTAAAGAAATGATAAATTGATGGCAATGAAAGGGATGAAAAAACAACTTGGCGCCGGTGGGGAACGATCCCACGTCTTCGCATTACGCGTGCGGTGCTCTTGCCAATTGAGCTACCGCGGCGCCATTTTTCCGTCGCTCTTAAAACAGTTGCACCTTTTGGGGTGTATATTTGTCCCACAACAATAATCACCATCTGTCTTGCTTGCTTTTCATTTCCTGAAAACTAAGCGTTCGTTACTTTCCTGTCGAGAATGCTGCGTCACGCTGATAACGCGCAAGCCGTTCGTGACTTAGAAGTACCGGGTTCGCAGCGTTAAAGAAAGTAAATACTGGCTAGACAGGTGACGATTACTGTTGTGGAGCATGATAAGTCCCAAAGGGAGTAAATTTTTAGGAGTGATTCATTTTCTGGGGTATTTATGTTTTACTACTAGAACAGGCCGCCATTGGAATCTGAACCTGGCAACGTTTAACGTTAGAACGCTATCTAGTGAGGCCAGTCTAGCAGTGTTATTGGAGGAATTAGAGGGTAGTAAATGGGATATAATAGGGCTCAGTGAGGTTAGGAGGACAAAAGAAGCATATACAGTGCTAAAAAGCGGGCATGTACTGTGTCACCGGGGCTTAGCGGAGAGACGAGAACTAGGAGTCGGATTCCTGATTAATAAGGAAATAGCTGGTAACATACAGGAATTCTATAGCATTAACGAGAGGGTGGCAGGTCTTGTTGTGAAACTTAATAAGAGGTACAAATTGAAGGTGGTACAAGTCTATGCCCCTACATGCAGTCATGATGACCAGGAAGTCGAAAGCTTTTATGAAGACGTGGAATCGGCGATGGGTAAAGTCAAAACAAAATACACTATACTGATGGGCGACTTCAATGACAGGGTAGGCAAGAAGCAGGCTGGAGACAAGTCAGTGGGGGAATATGGCATAGGCTCTAGGAATAGCAGAGGAGAATTATTAGTAGAGTTTGCAGAACAGAATAATATGCGGATAATGAACACCTTTTTCCGCAAGCGGGTTAGTCGAAAGTGGACGTGGAGGAGCCCGAATGGTGATACTAGAAATGAAATCGACTTCATACTCTGCGCGAACCCTGGCATCATACAAGATGTAGACGTACTCGGCAAGGTACGCTGCAGTGACCATAGGATGGTAAGAACTCGAATTAGCCTAGATTTGAGGAGGGAACGGAAGAAACTGGTACACAAGAAGCCAATCAATGAGTTAGCGGTAAGAGGGAAACTAGAGGAATTCCGGATCAAGCTACAGAACAGGTATTCGGCTTTAACTCAGGAAGAGGACCTTAGTGTTGAAGCAATGAACGACTATCTCATGGGAACCATTAAGGAGTGCGCAATAGAAGTCGGTGGTAACTCCGTTAGACAGGAAACCAGTAAGCTAACGCAGGAGACGAAAGATCAGATCAAGAAACGCCAATGTATGAAAGCCTCTAACCCTACAGCTAGAATAGAACTGGCAGAACTTTCTCAGTTAATCAACAAGCGTAAGACAGCGGACATCAGGAACTATAATATGGATAGAATTGAACAGGCTCTCAGGAACGGAGGAAGCCTAAAAACAGTGAAGAAGAAACTAGGAATAGGCAAGAATCAGATGTGTGCGTTAAGACACAAAGCCGGCAATATCGTTACTAATATGGATGAGATAGTTCAAGTGGCTGAGGAGTTCTATAGAGATTTATACAGTACCAGTGGCACCCACGACGATAGTGGAAGAGAGAATAGCCTAGAGGAATTCGAAATCCCACAGGTAACGCCAGAAGAAGTAAAGAAAGCCTTAGGAGCTATGCAAAGGGGGAAGGCAGCTGGGGAGGATCAGGTAACAGCAGATTTGTTGAAGGATGGTGGTCAGATTGTTCTAGAGAAACTGGCCACCCTGTATACGCAATGCCTCATAACCTCGAGCGTACCGGAATCTTGGAAGAACGCTAACATAATCCCAATCCATAAGAAAGGGGACGCCAAAGACTTGAAAAATTACAGACCGATCAGCTTACTGTCCGTTGCCTACAAAGTATTTACTAAGGTAATCGCAAATAGAATCAGGAACACCTTAGACTTCTGTCAACCAAAGGACCAGGCAGGATTCCGTAAAGGCTACTCAACAATAGACCATATTCACACTATCAATCAAGTGATAGAGAAATGTGCAGAATATAACCAACCGTTATATATAGCTTTCATTGATTACGAGAAAGCGTTTGATTCAGTCGAAACCTCAGCAGTCATGGAGGCATTACGGAATCAGAGTGTAGATGAGCCATATGTAAAGATACTGGAAGATATCTATAGCGGCACCACAGCCACCGTAGTCCTCCACAAAGAAAGCAACAAAATCCCTATAAAGAAAGGCGTCAGACAGGGAGATACGATATCTCCAATGCTATTCACAGCATGTTTACAGGAGGTATTCAGAGGCCTGGAGTGGGAAGAATTGGGGATAAAAGTTGATGGAGAATACCTTAGCAACTTGCGATTCGCTGATGATATTGCCTTGCTTAGTGGCTCAGGGGACCAATTGCAATGCATGCTCACTGACCTGGAGAGGCAAAGCAGAAGGGTGGGTCTGAAAATTAATCTGCAGAAAACTAAAGTAATGTTTAACAGGCTCGGAAGAGAACAGCAGTTTACGATAGGTAGCGAGGCACTGGAAGGGGTAAGGGACTACATCTACTTAGGGCAGGTAGTGACCACGGATCCGGATCATGAGACTGAAATAACCAGAAGAATAAGAATGGGCTGGGGTGCGTTTGGCAGGCATTCTCAAATCATGAACAGCAGGTTGCCACTATCCCTCAAAAGGAAAGTGTATAACAGCTGTGTGTTACCAGTACTCACATATGGGGCAGAAACCTGGAGACTTACGAAAAGGGTTCTGCTGAAATTGAGGACGACGCAACGAGCTAAGGAAAGAAGAATGATGGGTGTGACGTTAAGGGATAAGAAAAGAGCAGATTGGGAGAGGCAACAAACGCGGGTAAACGACATCTTAGTTGAAATCAAGAAAAAGAAATGGGCATGGGCCGGACATGTAATGAGGAGGGAAGATAACCGATGGTCACTAAGGGTTACGGACTGGATTCCAAGGGAAGGGATGCGTAGCAGGGGGCGGCAGAAAGTTAGGTGGGCGGATGACATTAAGACGTTTGCAGGGACAACATGGCCACAATTAGTACATGACCGGGGTAGTTGGAGAAGTATGGGAGAGGCCTTTGCCCTGCAGTGGGCGTAACTAGGCTGATGATGATGATGATGATGACTAGAACTAACCCTAGGAGTATTAGCCAGCGCCGCCACTCACAAACCTTGGCGGTGGACGTGGAACATCCTGTCTGCGGGAAGCATCATGAGTATGTGATCTTTTTGGCTTCATGCAACTGGTCAATAAACCCACACATGCTACCTAAATTCATCAAAGTGGATGGCAAAACGGCGCCGCGATAGCTCAATTGGTAAGAGCATCAGCCGCGTAATGCGAAGACGTGGGATCGTTCCCCACATGCGACAAGTTTTTTCATCCACTTTCATTGCCATTAATTTATCATTTATTTAATTCAATTATTCATCATCATCATCATCAGCCTGGTTACACCCACTGCAGGGCAAAGGCCTCTCCCATACTTCTCCAACAACCCCGGTCATCGGCTAATTGTGGCCATGTTGTCCCTACAAACTTCTCAATCTCATCCGTCCACCTAACTTTCTGCCGCCCCCTGCTACGCTTCCCTTCTCTTGGTATCCAGTCCATAACCCTTAATGACCATCGGTTATCTTAATTCCCTCCTCATTACATGCCCTGTCCATGCCCATTTCTGTTTCTTGATTTCAACTAAGATGTCAGTAACTCGCGTTTGTTCCCTCACCCAATGTGCTCTCATTTTATCCCCTTAACGTCACCACCATCATTCTTCTTTCCATAGGTCGTTGCGCCGTCCTCAATTTAAGTAGAATCCTTTTTGTAAGCCTCCAGGTTTCTGCCCCGTAGATGAGTACTGGTAAGACACAGCTGTTATACACTTTTCTTTTGAGGGATAATGGCAACCTGCTGTTCATGATCTGAGAATGCCTGCCAAGCGCACCCCAGCACATTCTTATTCTTCTGATTATTTCACTCTCATGATCCGGATCCGCGGTCACCACCTGCCCTAAGTAGATGTATTCCCTTACCGCTTCGAGTGCCTCGCTGCCTGGCAAGCCTGGCAAGCCTGGCAAGAGACCAAGAATTCAGGATCACCAGTCAGACTCTAGAATCTGTGGAAGAATACGTTTATCTAAAGCCCAAATACTCGCACGGGACCCTGATCATGAGAAGCAAACTTACAGAAGAATAAAAATACATTTGAGCGCACACTTCAGGCATTATCAAATCATGACCAGCAGCTTACCATTTTCCTTTAGAGGACCAGTGTAAATCATGGCAGTCTACCGGTGTTAACATATACCGGGCAGAAACTTGGAGGCTAATAAAGAAGCTTGAGAAGTAGTCAAGGACCCCGCAATGATCGATGGAATGGGAAATGTTAGGCGCAACGTTAAGAGACAAGAAGAGAGTGGTGTGGATCAGACAAAAAAAAAACGGGTTCTAGTTGACATTAAAAAATAAGATGGAGCTGGACAGGCCATGGCTTAGATCAATGGTGGACCATTATAGTTGCAGAATGGGTGCCAAGAGGGAAGGGAAGCGCAGTCGAGGACGGCAGACAATTAGGTGGTGTGAGGAAAGACAGAGAGAACAAACATTTAATGATGCGGATCAGGATGCAGCGATGGCGTAGAGGTAGAGCATCCGCTTCGTGCGCGAGAGGGCGTGGTTCGAATCCTGGTGCCGCGCAATTTTTCACCGGATTAAAAAAAAACAATCCGCGTGTTGAATAAATTGCATAAATAGGCCTGCAGTGCGGCCTGATCCCAGTGACCAGAAGCGGTAACGCACTCACTCACCAGAGTAGGATTGGCCACCCTGGTGCAGCACTTGGCCACAACCTTCTATATAAATACAACAATGAAACCCCGGTCGTCTTATTGTGATATGTTTAATAAAAATTGGGGCCCCTCGGCTAACCCACATTCTTCTAGTTCAAACACTCGCACATGTGTCTTCCGCTTGTTTGCGTATGCGCTAGAGAGCGGCAGAAGATGGCTTCTTTTATCGCGCATGTCGATATTGTACCACTCTCACACGTTTCTTACTTTCTTGAGTCCTTGGCCTAATGATATCAGTCGTGATGATAAGGGCTGCTTTGCCTTTTTATCAAGCCACTATAGACTAGGCACACGGCTGAGGAAATGGGGAAATGCCAAAAGGTAGTGGATATATATATATATATATATATATATATATATATATATATATGTATATATTGTTATGTGTGAGAAGACACAGATTAAAGAGGCTATATACAGGCTATTTACACTGGAGACAGATCGCCAGGCCGACACTAGCTCGCGCCAAGGGCACAGACCCACTTTGTCGTCGTCCTCGCGGCGGCTCGTCCCTTGAGCATCACTCGGTGATATCGTAATACTACCCCTCCACGCAGCTTCACCTCCAGAAGCTGCTAGTGCCTAGTTTTCCGGCTGGATCCGGGAGGTGATAGGCGACGGAGAGAAGCGACGGGGCTGGGGCGAACGAGACTGATGGCGTCGAGGTTAGGGCGAGCGGCTGTAGCGTAAGTTCGGGGCAGGAGCATCAGCGGCAATGGGTTCATGGCGGGTGGCATAGGGAACAGAAGGTCCAAAGGGGCGGGAATGAGCGGCGGTGTATGTCCGAGGAGGTGGTGGCCATCGGTTGCGGCAGTGACGAGCGACGTGGCCGATGCGACAGCAGTGAAAGCAGATCGGCCTGTCATCAGGGGTACGCCATTCGGCCGGGTTGCGGCGAGGTGTGGCAGAAAAGGACTGCCGGGGACGAGGAGGGCTGCTAGAGAACTGAGGAACCGTGGGTGGAGACGATGAGCACACGGAGTTGAGGCCCATGTTCTCAAATTCCTGTCTGACGACGGCCTGAATCAGCGCAATCGTGGTTGCTGGTGGATCGGGAGGCGTCGCGGAGAAAGCTGGCAAACAGGCAGCCTCGAGCTCGCGGCGAACAATACGAGTTACGTCGTCACAGGGGGTGGTCTGACGCGGTCGACCCTCACATGTCGACGTAGCAGCAGTGTTGGGTAGCCGCGTGATGTGTGATACGGCGGCTCTTAGCTTGTTCAAGGCGACGGCATTCTTTGATGATGGCGTCGATAGTCGAGACGTAGCCGAAAACAATTGAAAACATCGTCGGCGATGCCTTTTAGCATATGTGACACTTTATCTGCTTAAGACATAGTATCGTCAGCTTTGCGGCAGAGCGCCAAGACGTCGAGGATGTATGAAACGTACGGCTCTGTAGATGTCTGAACACGAGAGAGCCTTTCTCGCGGCAGCCTTGCGCCCAATGGGGTCGCCGAACAGTTCCCTGAGCTTTTCTTTGAAACTGTCCCAACTGTTTATCTCGTCGTCATGCGTTTGGTGCCACACGCGCGGGGTGCCGCCGAGATAAAAGATGACATTGGCGAGCATGATCGTTGGGTCCCACCTGTTATTAGCACTGGCGTGCTCATAGAGCTTGATCCATTCGTCAACGCCCTCTCCCTTAAGGCCAGAGAACACACCAGGGTCGCGATGTTGGGCAACCGTGATGATTGGAGCAGTCGGACAAGCCGAAGCTGTTGCAGAGGTGCTCTCGTCACCGGGAGGCATGGTGACAAGCTCGATGTACCGACCACTCTGGAGTTCCGTGGTGAGGACGGGGATCGCCGACCCCCACCAGAATGTTACGTGTGGAAAGACACAGATTAAAGAGGCTATATACAGGCTATTTACACTGGAGAGAGATCGCCGGGCCGACACTCGCTCGCGCCAAGGGAACCGGCCCACTTCGTCGTCGTCCTCGCGGCGGCTCGTCCCTTGAGCATTGCTCCATGATATCGTAATAATAATAATAATAATAATATATATATATATATATATATATATATATATATATATATATATATATATATATATATATATATATATATATAAAACAGAACAGGTAACTAGACCGACAAGGCGGCCATCACTGTTTATTTCAGCCCATACCTGCCCCCCCCCTCTCCACTTCTTCGTCTTCAGAATCATCTTCTCGCTTCTTCTTCTTCGGCTAGGTTACAAAAAGCAGACCAAAGCAAGCTGTGGCTCAGGCTAACGTCTCTGCCTTTCTCTGAATATGATTCATGTCTCTTTATTCATTTCTCTATCTACGCGACATGGCTTCAAAAATACTTGACTATCTGAAGCAGGAACAGCATAATAAAAGAAACGTTCGCCTAAAAGAAGTTTTCCTTTCTTTTTTTCTTTTTTGCATAGAATGGACGCACGAGATGTAGCTATTGCGCCTTCTGCGTACCAAATTTGTTGTAGGCAAGGGTTACCGCACGAAACGGTCATCGTTGTTTCTGGAGCGGCGCTGTTTCTCCGCTGCGCCTTTCCTAACTTCGTTTCTGTTTTTGTTCCGAGCGCATTTGGAACGTGTCCAACATGTCTGACGTCTCAAGCCGAACGCGAGGGCCCTTCGAGGTTAAGAAGAAGGGGGCTTGTTTTCATCCGTCAGGCGAGATACGGACGCTCTCAGTGAGGCGGTATTGTTTACAGCAACCTTTGCAGCCGAATATAGGGCACTGTAATGTTGCTGAGAGAACTTATGCGCTGCGTTGCATTACGGTTAAAAGGAACCTCGTTGACCGCTATGTTATTTCGCTAACTATGCAAGCGGAATTAAAGGCTACGGAAAGGTACCGCTTGTCAAAAGGCAGAGTATCACACTTTTCGCGATAACGCGAGGTGTCTTCAGCCAAATGTGACGGACGTTTTCCAGCAGAGTACTCAAGAGATAACGAGTGGTCCTTTCTTTTCGCCAGCTAATTCTTCGAACTAAATTGCGTCGTAATGAGTGTCGCATAGTTGCTGATACGTTATTTTGGTATGTAGAATTCGCCGGTTACTCTAATCTTTGAAAATTTAGGAGGTGCATTGCCATTGCGTAGTTGAAGCGAGCCAGTGCTGATAATAGCACGAACATCATGAGCCGTACCCAGGCCTTGTTGTTTGTTTGGTCAGTCGGTCGGTCGGTCAGTCGTTTGTTTGTTTGTTTGTTTGTTTGTTTGTTTGTTTGTTTGTTTGTTTGTTTGTTTGATTGTTTGTTCGTTCGTTCGTTCGTTCGTTCGTTAACTGTGAGAAAACGGGAACTTTAGCTGCTGATAAGCCCACTATCCCAATATCATAGCTAACACACACGCATATTACAAACTGCGCCAGATAAGAACTGAAATAGAAAAATAAAACAATTAGACAAAAGCTTTCCCAATCGCACCGGGTAAAACTCCATAGACTCAATCTATAAATTTATAAAGGTCATGACAAAAACTGTGCATGTATTCATTCATGATACAGGGTGAGCGTACGACATGTGACAAGCACAGTTAGTTTGCTCATGATTAAATGCATCAGTTAAAAGCAGAGCGCACAAGAACCGTGTGGCGCGATAACCGCCCACCAAAGCATACAAAATGTCAAATGACGGCACGACAATGTCAGTCATCATAGCATTGTTGAGAGGCATAATTCATGTCACTTAACTGCACGTTTATTGAGGCACTAATGAGATCCCTGTCCGCAAGAAAAACTCTCAAGGATTTACACCTTCTCTTTGCTTAGAGGGACAGGACCAGGGACCGAGCAATTTTATAACAGAAAAGAGACGTCTACCTAAGGCGTCCACACGATCTGAAAGTGCCTCCCGATGTTGGTCGAATGGTGGACATACGATGAAAGTGTGTTCCACAGAGGCTTCCGGGATGTCATATTGTGCACATTCTGGAGAGGGTCCTCTCCGTGTGCGGCATGAAAAATGGGGCGTGTACGCCACATCAAGTCGGAAACTGTGCAAGAGTGCGTCTAAAGCCCGTTCTATCTCGATTACGCCTTTCACCCCGAGCTTGTGGTAAAACGCGCGCCTCGTGCGCCGCGTTCCACTGAAACCATCCCAGAATGCAAGGCACCGTGGGACAGCAGCACATCCATGGAGTATGTCGCAATGCATTTTGGGGGCATACATCTCGAAGCTCGTACTGGCCCCACAATTCCAATTAAATTAACGAGCTTTCAATGCCGGTTGTCAATTCAACTCCGGAATTACGACATGAGCTTCGAGTTCCAATTTATGTAAGTGGCAAAGAACCCGCCGTGGTTGCTCAGTGGCTATGGTGTTGGGCTGCTGAGCACGAGGTCGCGGGATCGAATCCCGGCCACGGCGGCCGCATTTCGATGGGGACGAAATGCGAAAACACCCGTGTACTTAGATTTAGGTGCACGTTAAAGATCCCCAAGTGGTCGAAATTTCCGGAGTCCTCCACTACGGCGTGCCTCATAATCAGAAAGTGGTTTTGGCACGTAAAACCCCATAATTTAATTTTTTTTAAGTGGCAAAGAGTTCAAATTTATGTAAGTGGCAAATATTAAATTGTTAATTATTTAGTGAATGGTTGCAAGTAAGTTATTTCGTTCCTAAGTTATGCGAATGCTGCTCGTTTCAAATAGAAATCGAGTGCTTGTTTTAAGTCTAGGTATTCGATTCGGGAATAACATGGTATTCGATTTCTACGAAAATTCGATAACGGCCGAACATGCGGGACGTTACTGGAGTCCACCGGTAACGGAAGAAAATCCTTTCATCGGTTGGGAACGCCAGCGTGGAAAATCTGGACACGAGTATAGGCAGAACGGTAACGACAACGGCGTTTATGATGTCCTTATCGTTCTACTTGTGTTGTAATTGCGTTCTACTTCTGCTCGTGTTCTCACTGCGGTCGTGTTACCCCGCCTGTCTTTCCGTACCAACAGTGCATACCAACTCGCTCAGCTTTCAATCGTTCCAGCATCCTTTCACACGGTCCACCCGGCGTTACAGGGGCCCGCTGCCGGCACATCAAAAGGAGCGTACCGTATATTTAAAGGAGTGCCAAATGCGAAATTAACATTTGACCAAATCGCATCAATATATTATTAGTTTAGAAGACTATCATTGTTTTCTGAGTGTCAATGTATGACTTTTTCGCATAGAAAGCTGCATTCGAAGGTTCCACTGATATTGCTCTGTTGAAATCGCCTGTGCCGAAACGGACGACTTGACGTAATCCACGCGTGAGCTGTCTCTCTCTTGCGATCCATATCAATCAGCCAGTGCTGACGTCACGTGAGAGGTACCATAGTTCGCAACAGGTGGCGGCACTCTTATTTTTCATTATTCTCTCGCTTGCTAATGACGGCGAACTTATTATTAGGGAAGCCCAACCATTCAATCTAGCTAGGCAAAATATTTTCGCTTAGTGCTCCTTTAAATCATGGCTCGAGGGACCTAAAGGTAGCTCACTAATGAAGCGTCGCACGTGAAGCTCTATAATCCCGTGTGTCTTAGGCGTTAGCCATCTACCGGATCCGCTACTCGAACGACGTCAGCTCCTTAATACATTGCATGCCGCGAAATTCTTTTAGTCTTTTGCAGTTTCAGGTAAGGTGATTAACACTTGGGGTTACCTGTGGTGGCCTCTTACGTGACCTTTCGCTTATTGCTAATTTACAAACTGCCCAGGCGGACGGATTTCCTGATGACGTTGCGTATATTAATTGAAATAACCCAGTTTCGTTTTTACCCCCTTTCCTCTAGATGCTTACCTTTATACGTTTAGTAGCATAGATGCACGGTTTTCGTATGCTCTGTTTTGCGGACATCCACGCTCAATTCGATTCGAAAACTTCACCATTAAAACGTCCCCACGAACTTGCAAATCTGTAGGTGCCCTTTGGACCGCTAAGGGGAGGGAACATAAAGGAAAGACACAACACTGCAAATTAATTATTTACAGCATCAACCACTGCACAAGGAAACACATGCTTATTTTTTTGCCTTCGATTACCATGGAGATATCGCATAAAGGTCCAGATATATTCTGTCTATATACATAAGGTGAATGTATCATGTCAGTCACTTATTTTCGATAAAGGCTAGACAAAGTTCCAGTTATATTGTCTTCATTACAAATTAGATATTCGCCCTAACAGCGGGTCGGGCTATACGTCTCCGAAATGTATTTGCACGTTGTGAATCTGGTATAGAATCCTGGGCGAGGACAGGCCATCTTTTTTTTTTTTAGTTGACACGGTTGCTCTGCCCGTTAAAGCATGCATGGAGGTAAATGGATTATTTATTTCGTGGGGTACGCACTGTTTTTATTCGTGAAAGAAATCGGCGGATCCCACGTGTGTGGGGAAACCCATAATAAGAGACAGACAGACAGACAGACAGACAGACAGACAGACAGACAGACAGACAGACAGACAGACAGACAGACAGACAGACAGACAGACAGACAGACAGACAACGAACATTATTTAATCCTGAGGAGCTACCAGGACCTCCTAACGGGATGCCATTGTAGCCGCTGGCCGCGCCCACGTAAAGGACAGAACGCCGTGACGCTCCGCTCTTTCCTGGGCCCTCTGGATAGCCTGGGCTTGCTTGCGGAGTACCGTGCTTCTGATGGCCTCCTCCCATTCGGCTTCGCTGGAGAGGAAGTCGTTAGGCAACGCGGGACATCGCCAGAGCATGTGAGCCATTGAGCAAAAGGTTTCAGTGCAGTCGGGACAACTAGGGTCCACGTCCGAGTACATCCGACTGAGGACTGAAGATCCCGTCTGCAGCATTCTAAGTGTAGCTGACTGACCTCTACTGAGCTTCGGGTTTTTCATGTTTACTAAATTGTTTCTTTCTTCCCGTCTCCTTCTCCACTTGTGCGCAGATGAACGCTTCAGCTCAATGGACGCTCTGGTTCCATTCTGTTTGCTCCTTTCTTCCCACCCGGCTGCCTTCTGTTGGCGACCACCTCACTTCCTGCCTCCTGTTCCACTCGTGTCCGTTTGAGCACCTACCCAAAGGCGCATAACTTTTCTTGAAAATTGGCCTGAAATGCACATGCCCAATTTCACATGCCCAATGACTCAAGTTCTTCATTCGGTCAGATACCCAGTGCCAAATACCAGGTGGCCCAAATTGTTGTGCAATGGGTGCGACAGCAGCCGCCCGCACACACAAGGTGGAGGGAAGGGGCAAAGAAAGTTTCCCTTTATAAACGCACTGCAGCATCTCTCCATGGGAAATATATATATATAAGTCCAGTAAACGTGCCTTTCTGCGTAATCCAAGCCGCATTCACCGCTGTCTACCTGTGCTGAGAGAAATAGCTTCGTACCACACATACGGTATTTCTTCATAGTGTAAGTAAAGGATTACAGACTCGGGTGCAGCGTGTACAGCCGGGACCGTATTATTCACCGATCACGTTCCAATACACTCACATGTGTGCAATACATGGCGTCCGCCATGACAGGTACGCTGACCACTGGCTTAGTAGATGAGCGAAAGCTGGAAATGATATCGGTGAGCGTACAGTGCATAAGGCTCGCATTTTGTAACGTTCCATCACATTATGTTTTGCATTCTTCTTTTCTTGTTTGATGACACACCGAGTGGCTGATACCCGTAATAATGGTGGCATGGAGGCCTGCGAGCCAATGACGAAGGCGATAAAAATAAACAAACGAAGTGGGGCGTCTAAAACTATATGCAGCCTCTGTTCAAACACAGGTCGGTGACGGAGACGAAGCGCCTTCGAAGAAGCCTATGGCAGAACTTACTGTTGAGATAATTCTGTTCTAGATGAACGTTCACAGCTTACGGCATGTCATGTAAAAATACAAAAAGTAATGAAGAAAATAAATTGATGTCTTACGTTGTGTAGGAAGGATGAGCCCCCTCTCCTTCTTTCTGTCAGTTTCACTCATTGTGGTGCTAAATGTCTAAACAGTCACAATGAAGTCCACAGCGGTAGAGAAAACAATTTCAAGCCTAACAATAGTTCGTGCAACGTCCGCGACGGGACTATGCCTTTGGGATGTTTCATAGTGGGATTGCTCCCCCGCATACGCCAGCTGCCAGCTTCGCCCGTGATATGCACGCAAATATACGGCCAGGTTGTGTTCGCTCAATGCTTTCTCATTGACTCGCTGTCGCCAGTAGCGACATTCCTCGAGGGAAGAAAGCAAGTGAGCGCCTGCTGCAGAGCCTATAAGCACGCGGGCGTTTCAGGTTGCGACGCTCCTCGGCCACGCTATGCAGCTGTGCCGTATTCTGTTACGCGTAGCGTTGCAAGCCCGCAAGTGCACCTTGCTCGCTTCGCACGCCACCATCGACAGACGTCTAGAAGAAGGATGCGTTCAAGCTACCGTGATATGGCCGATTGCTGATGGTTCTTCGCATGGGGGGAGGGAGGAGGGGGGCTAGGGCATTAGGGAATCCGTGGCACTCACATTAGTCATCGCTGTGACATCGTGACGATTGCCTGTGCGTTATTTAGATGCAATTGAAAATTTTGGAAATCTATCTGACTGGCTTGTTACAAATGAACTCTCATTAAATGTTGACAAAACTAAGTACATTGTTTTTACCCCTATTAACAGACCTGTTTATATTAATAATGATGTGGCATTCGAGTCGCGACCGCTAAAGAAGGTAGCACAAATTAAATTTTTAGGTGTTCAGTTTCATGAAAACCTTCGTTGGTCTTGCCATATTCACTATATTAAGCGTAATATTGCACACTGTATTGGTATGCTTAATAAGTTTCGCTTATTGTTGCCTCGTTATATTCGACGTCAACTGTATTTTAATACCGTTCATTCGCGACTGCATTACTGCCTGCTTGTCTGGGGCACCACTACTAGGTCTAACATGGAAAGCCTCCATCGATTACAGAAAAAAAGTGTGCGCTATATTGAAAATCTACCACAACGTGAATCAACATCTGTATATTTTTCGCAGAATCGCATCCTGGACATTGAATCACTATACAAACTGCGACTATCAGAGCTTGCATATTCAGATTTCAAAATTGATCCACAACTTTTCTCTTTGAGGTATACCAAACATGAATCCCACTACGAGTTTAGGAGAACCAACTTCACCAAATTTAAATGCAGGACGAATTACGGGACACAACTGTTAAATTGGCAAATTCCTAATGTGTTAAACCTTTATCCTGCTCTGATAGACTTTATGGAAAACTGTTCCTCTTTGCCTGCTTTCCGAAGCCAGGCAAAGAGATTTTTCTTAAATCGTGTATAAACCAGTTAGAAATTTGTTTCCTTTGTTCTTTTTTGTCAAGTGAACATATTTGTCATGTGAACATTTTTTTTGTCGTATGGGAGATGCAGTTAGGATTCCTTGCTTTGTTTTTTCTTTTCTTGGTCAAGTGAACATGTTTGTAGGTATTATACATAATTAATTAGATTGATTTGAATGTACAGTGTATGTATATTGCTGTATATGAATTGTTATAATCTTCCCGTAAAAAAAAATTGTACTTCGCAATTTACCATGTCGAAACTGTGCCTGCGTGAATTCAGGGTGTCTAGGGCCTAGTCAGGTGACCACGTGTGTCGCCTTTAGCCCTCTTCACCCGGACAACTGTATATTGTCTAAATTTCAATAAAGTCAAGTCAAGTGTTGCTGTTGACTTCTTCGCAAGCGAAACAATTTTTGCATGATTAAAGGACGATAGCACCGGACGAATGAAAACATTTTTCACAATAAATCAGTTTTCACAAACTGGTCCCAATAGGCTAAAGAAAAAAAAGGGAAACAGCGACTATGACCGGTACGTTCTTGAGCATCAGCGATTGCACACAGGCAAACAAATCAGTGATTGTTTCACCGGCGGTCCATCGATCTTGTCATTTCCCAGAAGGGAAAAAAATAAAAGTAAACAAAGCTTTGTGTTTCATATTCCAAAATCGTGCATTTCTCATAAATAATTTCAACGCTTTACTTAAGCTGATCGAGACAATTCTGGCGAAATAACACTAACACAAACATACAACCCACTGCTAAAATGAATCACAACCGTTTCACCGTTGTACTGACGAATAACTTAAATTATGGAAACAGATTGTAAGCGTTACGTAAGAAATGTATATTAATACGCAACAGGTATATAGTCCAGCGTCAGCCGCATCGAAAGATGTTGACAGGACTGCTATAAGGCAGTATCGCAAAGAAAAACTGAGTTCAACAGGGATTTATTTAATTTGTTTTTGAGATTCCCTTTCGCTTGGGGTTGCCTTTATTATCTATAGGACAGCAGATTTTTGCGAAATTGCTGATTCAGAATCAAATTTCCAGCGAAGCTGATGTTTTTTTTTTTCAAGCAGTTTCATTAGGAATTTCGTTTGTCTGTAATTAAGCCGCCCACTTGAAGACGTTGCCCCTAAGACTCAACCGTATGACATTAAAGACAGCTGGGAGATTAAGGAATTAAAAAGAAAAGCCGCATTTAACACACACACATTTAACTTGGCAGGCACATCGGCCATAATGCTTCTCCTATTTTCGCCAAATTTGACCCCGGCGGCCGCTACGATTATCCCAAGACAGTTGGCTAAATTCCCCGCACACTTCCATCCTTGTCGACGTCACGACTGAATGCGTAAGCAGTGCCGTGCCTACTCCACCATGAACGCATGCTTTCAACATCCCTCGAAAATCTCACGGACGGACGGACGGACGGACGGATGGATGGATGGATGGATGGATGGATGGATGGATGGATTGATGGATGGATGGATGGATGGATGGATGGATGGATGGATGGATGGATGGATGGACGGACGGACGGACGGATGGATGGATGGATGGATGGATGGATGGATGGATGGATGGATTGATGGATGGATGGACGGATGTTATGAGCGCCACATATACGCACCGGGCGGCACCACCCGAGAGGTGTAACAACTGACATTTCGCTTTCTTCGGAAGCGGACGCCAGGCTATAAGTGTTTGGAAAATAAAGTTGATATTGTCGCGTTATATAGTCACCCTGAAGAATAGAACTGCCAGAAATTGTAGTTAAGAGTTGAACTCTTTACAGGGTGAACTTCTGCCCAGAAAAACAAGTTAGACTAAAAGCAAGGAGATAGCGTCGAACCCAGTCGTCGCTAGTCGAAATCTGATGCATACGTGTCAGAAGCGTTGGCTATTCGTACACGACCCATCGTCTATTCCATCGTAATCGCTGGTGCTCGCGTGCGTTCTAGAATGTAGTACACCACCGTTCGCTTCACGCACGCAATCTCACTAGAAGTTTATTTCGCTACAGAATTGGCGACAGCGTTCGAGAAAGTTCCAATACAGGTATCGCTACGAGCGATAACCTTGTAACAGATTTTAGCCGGTAAAAGACAGTCACTGGAGAGAGAGAGAGAGGCATATAAGGAAGGCAAGGATGTTAACCAGCCAAGAGTGGTTGGCTACCCTACGCTGGGGGAAGGTAGAAGAGGAAGAGAGAGAAGAGAGAGAGAGAAGCTATGGACGTGCACGGACAGTCACTGGAAGAAAGGTAAACAAGTAAGGCGAGCCAATACACACATCTCTGTCTCTGTCTCTCTCTCTCCCTCCACACGCAGGTATCCAATAATTCCGCAATGTCGGACGCTTCCATGATCTCCAATCTCTCGAGTGTCGAGGCGCGCAGGTTTTCGTGTAGCCAACTGCGCCATGGCGCGACTGTCTGTGTGACGTCGCCAACGTCGCCGAGCTTCGGAGGACAAATCATGCGC